>NC_080203.1:73907944-74210974 GCF_030028045.1 Hippopotamus amphibius kiboko | reverse complement strand
GTAATGCAATTTAGGGAACTGGCTATGATCTTGCAGAAAATCCCTTGTTTTAAAGATGCTATGCAAACCAGTTTGTGATATGGAATTTACATTTTACACCCACTTGAGAAGGTGAGACTTTGAGAGACTTGCTAGATGGTACAAACAAGCAGCGTTAGGGAGCTAAACCACACAGAATAAAGTAGACACGTCATAGTGTCATGCATGCCCAAAATTCTGCTAAAGGAAACTGTACTGCAAACAAGTCTAGCTAAGAAAGCATTCTTGTGACCAACTATCCCTCCTCTGAATCCATGGCTATTCAGATCAAGGGGAAGTGAGGATCAGACCCAAGGACAGACATCCACAAGCTGGTCAACAGCCTATGACTTGTTGTGACATGAAAGCTGTCCCCAAACAAGGATGAGGTGAGAAAATTACATTCAACTTACAACAGGAAAAACAAAGGGAGAAAAACTCTGCGGCTGAAATGAATGGATATGTGATGAAAGAACATACCACAGCCTATATGAGAATCATGAAATATTTAAGTCAGATCAGCTGGTAAGCACAGAAATCAGAAGTTAAAAATAAGCAGCAACTATCCATCAGCAATAGGACAAAGAACAGAGGATAAGGAAACCAGATAGCAGGAAGAGACTCAAGGATATAGGGAAAGTAGGGTCGTGTAGTCATTTGTGAAACTGTTGCTTCAAAGGATGGTTAGGTATGGCACTTTTGGATGTCCCATGACTGGGTTGCCTTCTAGTTTTAGAGCAATTAAATGACTCTGGATATACCTATGATAGATGAGTTGTGTTAGTCTAAAGCACTTCGGGATTATAGAAAGGGAAAGAAAAACATTTCCACATAGTAATCAATAGGGAGAAATGTCCTAGACCTGCCAAATAACAACTGTTACCTCTACAGTCTCAGGAAACTTAACTGACATGCAATCAGAGTCTCAATTTAATGACAACTGGGCAGAATGCAGAACAAGAGCAGAAACAGGTAGTTTGCAGAGAGAAAGATGAGGTAGAACGGAGGCCGTGCCTATACAGCTCATTTCCTGCTATAAAATTTGCATTGCAAGGAATAGACCCTGAAAAAGAATGTAATATGGAATTGGTTATGTTGAAGCAACAAGGTAAATAGCCCAGTAAATCACTTTTACATCCCAGAGCATAACAACATACAAAGCACCCAGTCTGGCTGCCACCTGTGCTCTCAGAAACTTAAAATTGTGAAATATGGACAGAAACAGGTAATCAGTAGCAGAGACTAGAGGTGAAAAAATGTTCTAAGAAGTTATGAGGGGAGGTGAGAGGCATGGACATGAGGTAGTCCACTATGACTAAGCAGAAACTACAAGAGCAAAAGTTACAAAGCAAAATATCACAAAGCAGATGTTGGCAAAAACAACAGCCCACAGGCCAAATCCAGCACCACCTTTATTTTTACTTTTTTAATAAATACAGTTTTGTTGGAACACAGCCGCATTTGTCTGTTTATGTATTGTCTCTGGCTGCTTTCGTGCTACAGTGGCAAAAACCATATGGTCCACAAAGCCTAAAATATTTACTATCAGGCCCTTTACCAAAAAAGTTTGCCAACCCCTGTTATAGGGGACAGAATAGGCCAGTGGTAGAAAAACTGAGAAGTCACACAAGAGAAACATGGGCAGAAAGAATATTTAAGTCATGTTACAAAAGCAGGACACTGGAGAAAAGATTCTGAAACTCCTTCTGCTGAGATCCCCACTAGTACCCTTACTATCACCCCCTGAACACTGAATGCGGACATTTAGAAAAATTAGTTATATACCAGACACAAGAAGATCCCCAAGGGAAAAGAATTTATATTTAAAAGTAAATAAAGCATGAACTATACGAAACTATATAAATTATATTTATCTTCACTGTGAAATGCAAGGGGAGAATAAACCATAAAGAAAAAAGATATTTGAGCTACATAAAAATGAACTTCTATGTCAAATTCAGGGAAACATCTGTGACATATATGGTAGATTAAAAATCAGTGTGAAAAAGACACACAAAAAAATAAGACCCAAGAAAGATTTTTAAGTGTTCCATCTCATCAGGAATCAAATAAATTAAAACATCAAGGAAGACCACTTTTCACCTTTATAACTGGCAGATTTTTTAAAACCACAATATAGTGTATTAGTGAGGATATGAAAAAACAGGCATTCTCATACACTAGAGGGATTGTATATTTAATTCAACCTTAGAAAATAAACATGGATATGTGCAAAAACTTGTTTATAGGGATGTACATATTAAGCATTATTTACACAAACTTAGAAGGGCAGCAATTGAACACATGCTATAATAAGGCATATAAAACATAGTTCTTTCTGTATATATAGCCAATTTGTAAATGTGCTTTCTTGGTGAGCTTAATTTGAGTGGGAAGAAATTCAGAGACAAACTGACTACTATAAGATTCCATACTTTCTAGGATCAGGTGTAAATCTGAGTCCCACAGAAAAGAAAATGGGTTGGGAGGTGAGGATTCATAGTCATAGTACATTTAACCTATGCCAGTGGTTTGCAAACTTTCTGTGAAGGGCCAAATGGTAATGCTTCAGTCTCTGTGGACGATATGGTCTCTGTTGTAACTACTCAGCTCTACTGTAGTGCAAAACGCAGCCATGCAGAATAGTAAATGAGCATGACTGTGTTCCAACAAAACTTTACTTACAAAAACGGGCAGTTGGCATGTGAGCCATAGCTTGCCAACCCCTATAGTCTATGTTAACTATCTGGACACTGTCACTTTACCAGCAATAAAATTTATGAGAATATTAATTGTTAGGTATGCTTGTTTTCCACTTGATATGAAATAATTTCAGCAGCATCGTCCACTAACAGAATGCAATGTTTATGTGGAATTCTGGCTAGGACTTGCTGATCCACACAGGAGGCGACTCCAACCCCTAATGCACCTACACCTGAGTTAACATTCTGCAAGCAATGGGATTTTCAGTTGTAAGTCTAACTCTTGTAATTTCTTTCTGCTTGTGTAGAAAGAAGTACAACCTCATAGAAACTGTACAACATGAATATCATGCTGGAGGGTGGGGGTAATAATAAAAGGTGAGAAGACAAAGATAAATAGTGAATGGCAGTGGAGGAAAGAAACAAATGTTAGTCCATTCAAAGTGGTCATCTCTGAAAGTTAGAGGGGCCTACACACCCCTTGCACCATCTCTCTTGTGCATCTGTATCTCCCTTCAAGAATGAACCATTCACATATGCCCCTATGTCCTGGAAGACGACAGTGATGAAGAGCCCACAAGGAGTCAGGAAGTCCCAACAACAAAGAACGTGCTCAAAGCATTCTAGTGCTTCGAGTACAGTAAGGTAGTTGAGATCTTTGGAGTGTGACTCACACATCTCCACCACTGGCTCCTTGTGTTACATGGGTGACAACACTTCTCTGATCCTCAGTTTTATTGTCTGTAAAGTAGGAACAAATTCTACTTCCCAGAGTTAATGTTAATTTAAAATAACAAATATATGTAAAGCACTTGCCTAGAACATAAAAGGCACTTACAACCAATAAGCACTGTTATTAATATTATATGACTTTGGAAAGGAAATTTTCAAAAGTTGTGTGTGGGTACTAGATGATTAGCCTAAAGAGAAAAGAAAAAGAAAAAAAAAACAATAGACCTGCTGTCACAAAAGGAAAGGAGGATGGAGAACAAAGCTAGGGATGTCCTAGGGAAAGAAATGGCATTCAGACAGCAAAAGCCAAATTTATACAACCCATTTTGGCTCATATAGAGAAAGTGACAGGAATACTTTTTAAACTATATGCTAACATTCATATCCTTATACGTGAACAATGTCATTTTAAAATAAGTTCTGGTGAAGGACACGGAATGTAGGGACTCTCTTTGTATCAATGACTATTCCAGACTTCTCTATAGGGAAAAGACCACATTTCTATCATTCAGGTTCCCTGTGCAGGCTAATCTACCTAATTCTGCCAGCAGGAATTATCCAAACACACCAGAGACTATACCAAGAATATTATGTTATGAAGGCACCATCTCAAGACCATCCTTATGAGAAAAGGTGATTTTTATTGCTTCCATGAAAAATGGCAGATACCAAGGAATGATCTGGCCCTCAGGTATTAACTCTGGATGGAGGAGCTACTAGCTTAAGATGGGGTGGCTTCTGCAGAGATCTCCCAAGAATGGCCATTTTATAGATGCTGCCAGTTTAATTATGAACCATTTCAGTACTCCTTGAAGCTTATTAGGGGGCCGATCCCTGAGGAGCCAAAAATGAATGCTAGTGCAATTGGTTTAAATGCACTGCACCAGAAGATGCTGCTGCTTCTGAAATTATTAAAGTGCCATATACTTACTTGGCTGCTGCTGAAACAACAAGCCTCTGCTAATTTGCTGGCTTTTGACAAGATGTATGCAGCACCATAGTCTGATAAAGAAAAACTCTCAACAAGTCTGGTTTGAAAGAACATACTCTCCCCTAAGGGGAGTGTAATCAGTGTTACGCTGACATTATGACATGCAGCTTATGCCACCTAGTTTACTTGGGAACCATTTCAGTTCTTCTGATCCTCTGCAGGGGTGATCTCAGCCTGGGTAAGCACATAACCTACCCCAACTGTTTTGAGAAGGATATATCGTAGAATAAACTGCAGGCTTAAAAGTACTGGCCCCTGGAAATGACATTTCTAAGAGCCTCCCTGACAAGAGTCAAGGCAATGTCAGTCTTTCCTCCCCTACTTACCTTAATCACTGAGAGAACCCCCTCTTCTGCTGCATGTGCACTCATATGGAAAATCTGGTAGACTCTCTAAAACACTTTTCAAAGATATCCTTCAAAATTCAGCCTAGTGAGGGGTTACAAAAAGGAAAAAGATTGCTTTCATCATCTATGACCCTCGCATACTCAGCTTGGTCAGCCTCCATTGCACTGATACAGTGGAATGTATTAAAAGGGAGAATGGGAAGGGGGGAGAAAAACACACAGCATTGCTTAGTCCAACCCAACCATTTTTAATGCCATTTTTACACCAAAATGGAAAAACTTCTGATGTAACATTTATGATACACCACACATTTATTTATTGGTTATTTATTCTTTTGTCTACTCTCACAGGAATGAAAGTCCCATGAGAGCAGGATTTTGTTAATATCTAGGACAGTCTCTGGCTCTTAGTAAGCACCTAATAACTGTCTGTTGAAGGAAGGCGGACGTGTCACTTCACAATCATCTCTTCTCTACCGCCAACAGGGGAACCCCACCGAAACCACCACCAACTTACCAAGACTTCGCAATCGCCTCACAAAGACATCCAGGGCAGTGATGCTTCATCTGGCTTGCATGTGAACCCACTGGGCAGGAAGCCTTGGGATAAGTGACAGGTAGATCTTAGTGTTGTTCTTGACCAATGACAAGGTTTCTGGCTGCCCAGGAATCTGCATTTTTAACAAACATCCCAGGTGATTTTATGCATAATAAAAAAGTCACACCATGGACATTTCCTTCATCAGAGGAACACAATCTCAGAAGCTATTATAAAAAGCTTTCACAGTATGGAATAAAAATATTTCTGCCTCACATGGCCTCCTTGGACCTAGATGGAATCTAGAGGAAGCACTGAGTAGAAGACACAGTATTGGGCTTGGATTCAAATCCACTTTCTATACCAACTAGCCATGATCCTAGGCAAGATATCATCTGCAAAAATGGGAGAATGGGAAAAGGAGAGGTTAGGCTCAGTACTCTCTAGTGTAGTCTGAATATTTTAAGACCTTTTTAAATATCATAATGGGAAAATATGAAGTAACTGCCTAGGCCTAGTAAGACTACCTTTCCTGGCCCTTCCCACTAACTGGGCAAACCCCCAGAGCCACTGACCACTTA
This sequence comes from Hippopotamus amphibius kiboko, assembly GCF_030028045.1. NCBI lineage: Eukaryota > Metazoa > Chordata > Mammalia > Artiodactyla > Hippopotamidae > Hippopotamus > Hippopotamus amphibius. The sequence goes on along the minus strand of NC_080203.1, from coordinate 74,205,065 downwards.
CTAAGACTTCACAATGGTTTGATAACCATGTACAGGATGCTGATTTGAGCCTCTTCCAATTCTCTAGTAACCTCATTAGGCCAGGCAGGGCTCAATATACCTCTTCACCAGTGGCATAGTTTCTGATCGGATTTGGTGTCACCTGTAGGACAGGGAGAAGGAAGAAGAAACAAATGTAAGAACAGTCAAGGTATGAGATCTAGCTTTAATTTTACTTTACCATAGTCAAATCATCCGGTCCATACCATGGATCTCAGATTTCACTCTTGCTAGGCACTATTATTAGCATTACGATTACCTTCTTTATCTGGCAAAGCCTGTTGCAACATCCACAATTATTATTTAATAAGGATTCTTGCCTCTATTTTAAATGAGATAACTTGGGTACAGAGGCACCAAGTAACTATACCAAAGTGTTAGAGTGTTAGAACTCAGATCTGAACTAATGCTGATCTTCCTAGCTACCTACCCTCTTTAGACCTTAATCAACATTGTATCTTTGACTGGAGGTAAACTTGGTATCTTAGGGGCCCTTCTAGGTCTGGCAATTATGACCCTTTATTCCATACTCTTGACTAAAAGGCCCCCCTAAAAGTGAACTAAACCTCCATCTACTCATCATATGGCATTTAGTTCACACTGATTAGGAAAGGTAACAAAATCCTGGGCTCTGGACCAAGGCCTGTCATTTACAATCTCAACTCCCACCAGGACTCACCTTACCCATACATGAAAAGGAATAGAACATGTCTTTTCCCTTATCAGCTGTGTGGGTCACCAAAAGGATCACAAGGAGCTAGGTTGGCCCGTGGCTAGCCCCTACCTCTGAGACTCAGCCACGAGGAGGAATGGGGCTCTGAGACCTGAGACCCACACAGGACAAGCCAAAGACCCCAAAGGGTCCTTTCTTCTGAAGGAAGCAACCTATTGCTTCTAGGTTTCCCAGTCCCTAGCTGCTAAGCATGAACAGCAACCCAGAAATCTACCAATTCAGTAATGGCCCAAAACCCAGGCTATTAATTATTATCATTAGATGCTGGCAGCACCAATTAGTGCAACTAGGTTTCCTGCTACTGCAGTGAGATGCAGGCAACTCTCAAACCCCAGGAAGACTCAAGGAGCAGTTTCTCAGGGCTCATCTTTAACTGTTTCATCCACAGTGAAATATAATACAGTGTCTTATAACCTACTATTGATCATGAAACCCAGGAGAAAGCTCTCCCACAATAAGTGGGGAAGATTCATAATACCAAGTGGTATGTGTTCCGGGTGGGGGGTGGGGTGAGGAGGCAGCTTTGATGGGTTTGAGCCTTCTCTTTATTGGATAAAATAAAGTAGCCGTTACTAGAGTAAGATCTGCACACCCATAAGCAGCTGCTGCCACCAGCAATCATTTAGGTTATGAAAGCCCAGAGGGACAAGGGTGGGAAAGGAATGTGTACAGGGTCTAATTGGGAAATAAACAGTAAGTGTAAAGCCTGATGTGTGAAATGCCTGCACTAAGGAGCCAAGAATAGTTAGTAGTTAGTGCCTTTCTCTAAAGACAGAGATTTTATTTCCACCATGCCCTAGTCCCACTTGGCCCAGTTCTAAACTGCTCCAGTTTCCAGCCCCCTCACCAACCCATTTATTCCACTTCAGGCCAGTAAATTTAAAAATGGAAACCATTTCAATGTCTTCTTAACTTTGAAAGTCATAAACACACACTGTGAAAAAAATTCCATAAACACATTAAGAATACGTAGAAAAGTAAAAATCACAAAATTGCAGAAAGTTAACACTTGGGGTATATTCCTCCAATTACTTTTATGTACATGTACAAACATGAATTTTTATTTAACAAAAATTAGATGAAACCACAGCCTTTCTTTCAATTAATATACTGGGTACATCTTTCCAAGTCAAATACTCATCTGCAAGTCTATTTTTATTTTTAATGCTTATGTTGTATTATTACATGAATGCACCAAAATTTATTCAAATTCCTATTTGTGAATAGGTTTTTCTATTCTTTTTTTACTGCTGTGAACATTGTGAATATTCCCATACCTAAATCTTTTAAAATATCCTTAGAATATTTTTTAAGAATATTTAGTATTACTGGGCATATACCCAAAGAAAACCATAATCCCAAAAGAAACTTGTACCATAATGTTTATTGCAGCACTATTTACAATAGCCAGGACATGGAAGCAACCGAAATGCCCATCAACAAATGAATGGATACAGAAGATGTGGCATATATATACAATGGAATATTACTCAGCTATAAAAAGGGATGAGATGGAGCTATATGTAATGAGGTGGATAGAACTACAATCTGTCATACAGAGTGAAGTAAGTCAGAAAGAGAAAGACAAATATTGTATGCTAACTCACATATACGGAATCTAAAAATGGTACTGATGAACTCAGTGACAAGAATAAGGACGCAGATGCAGAGAATGGACTGGAGAACTGGAGGTATGGGAGGGGGCGGGGGGTGAAGGGGAAACTGAGACGAAGCGAGAGAGTAGCACAGACATATATATATTACCAACTGTAAAATAGTCAGTGGGAAGTTGTTGTATAACAAAGGGAGTCCAACTCGAGGATGGAAGATGCCTTTGAGGACTGGGGCGGGGAGGGTGGGGGGGACTTGGGGGGGGAGTCAAGGAAGGGAGCGAAGATTGGGATATGTGTATAAAAACGGATGATTGAACCTGGTGTACCCCCCCAAAAAATAAAAAAAAATAAAAAAAAAAGAATATTTAGTATTTATTTAGAATATTTAGGGGTATATCCCTAGAAATGAAATTGCTGGGTCAAAGGACATGCAATATTTATTCTGCCTACTAATATATATTGCCAAATTGTTCCTACAAAGGATTACACTAAAATTGGATATATCCCACCAACACTAGTATAACATTTTTTAATCTCTCCCCATGTGATAGGTGTTAAATGTGATATTGCATTTTTTATGAATACAGACATTTTTTACTAAGAGAATTACAAAGATGAGTAAGACATGGCCTCTGCCCTTGAAGTTAAATGAAGGGAGATAGACACAAAAAGGTAACATTTACCATTATCATATTCATGATAAAGATAAATAAGATTTCCGTTCATGGTGCTTCTTTTGACTCTGCGGCTATTGCTAACAGAAAAGGTCCAAAAGAATATTATTAGACAGTAGGCCAAATTAAAAATCCATTTACTAAAATTCCAAGGAGTTGTGCTAATGACCATCACATCAGTGGCACTTCGATATCACTTTGTTGTTTCTCTTTCATCAATTTTTAAAGGAAAGAACCAAGCAGAAGCTGCCCAGAAAACCACCTGCCCCTCTACCCCAAGCCAGTGAAGTGAATGAAGTGCAGGGCAGTGTATTATTGGAAGGCTTTACTGACACTGAATCAGGACTTCCATTTTTCCTTCTCCCGTTATTTCCAGTAAACAACGGTGAGCTGCAGCCATTTTCTTTCAGAAACAAAATGTCTTTTCTCCCTAGGACTCTCATTCCCAGGCAGATCTGCGTATAAATAGTTAGGCTGCAGTGGTATCCATGCCAACTTGGAAAATACAGATAAGAATCAAAAGAAATTATTTTTCAGCACCATAATAGATCAGATACAGATGAAATCAAAATGGATGACAAGTACTTTAAAAACCACACAACAAAGATGGATGAATATGCAATAAAGCAAACACAGCAAAATGTTAATCATACTATCTCAGTGGTGAGTATATGGGTTTTCACTGTACAATTCTTTCAGTTTTTCTGTATGAAAATTTTCATAATAAAATCCTGGGAAAAATCCAGCAAGCAGCTTGAAAATAACGCTCTAAGGCCTTTCCCTCCATTTTACTCCTAGAATGAGACTATCTGATATTCTCTCCAGTTTGCTTTTTTAGATCTAGATTTCCTGCATCAGATTTGGCGGTCTCCAACTTTTTAACGAGGTGAAATGAATGACAATATACTCACAAGCAGGTTACCAAGACAATGCATGGTAGGTTAGGGAGCGCTGAGGGGAGGGCCCTAAGCTCTTGAAGTGCAGGCTCACTACCTGCATAAGTTTGAATAAGTGAATACTTCAGAAATTCCATTTCTTAGTTTAAAAATCAACATTCAGACCCTGTGAACATTTGCCTCAGCCTACTTTCCTGCTTTATCTCATATTAATTCCTTATTTTCCATATTCTCATTGCAAAGAGCTGTGTAGGAAGGAGGGGGGCAAGGGATAAGGCATCAAAGCATGATACACCCATATGCTTCAAGTTAGGATATAACAGAAGGAATTTAAACTTCTAGGGTTGAAGCTCAAAACTTGATGCTGATCTATGTTATGCACCAACTTCCCACTAGCTAGCTATTTTACATCTGGTAGTGTATATATGTCAATGCTACTCTCTCACTTTGTCCCAGGTTCCCCTTCATCCCCTGCCCCCCGCCCCAAAACCTCGTGTCCTCTCTACATCTGCATCTTTATTCTTGCCCTGTCACTGGGTTCATCAGTACCATTTTTCTAGATTCCTTCGATGATGGGTGATAACTTAGAGGGCTGGGATAGGGAGGGTGGAAGGGGGCCGGGGGAGGGAGGGAGGGGATATGGGGATATATGTATAAATACAGCTGATTCACTTTGGTGTACCTCAAAAACTGGCACAACAGTGTAAAGCAATTATATTCCAATAAAAAGCTTAAAAAAAAAACTTGATGCTGAAGGACACGGTATAACTGACTGACTGCGGGAACCTGGGGGAGGCCTTATAATCAATCTCCTAGTTTGAAGTGTGTCCTGGCTGGCCCATCTGTAAAACAGGAAAAAGACTCGTCATAAGTAATAATGAATGAGGTAAATAAATGAGTTTCTGAGATGCTAAAAGTATCTCTGGTGAATGGAGAGGGGAATGAAACCATGACTGTTGAGTGATGATCCAAAACAAGGTAGGCAATCTTTTTCTAGGGCAGGCTTTGTGGGTTACCATGTCTCTGATGTGGCTACTCAACTCTGCAGTTGTAGGTTAAAGAGGCCACAGACAAAACATCAAACGAGCATGGCTGTGTTCCAACAGAACTTTATTTGCAAAATCAGGCAGCCCATGGGCTGTATTTGCCCACCCCTGATCTAGATCATGGAGCCCACATAGGAATACCATTTGGAGGATAACCTGAGGAGTGAAAAGGAGATGAGTCTACAAATAGGAACCATTTAGCAAACACTAGACAGTGAGGATGAGGTTCCTGATCTGGCAGCTTTCACCCAAGTTCCACCAAAGAAGACTGTCAGCAGTAATAGTAGCAACATCTGTAAACACCAAGGACTGCAATCCAAACACAAAAATAGCATTATCTCAAGAGAAACTCTCAAGAAGATATATACATAACTAGAAAGAAACAGCAAGTTTCTGACCACAGGCACTCTGAAGAAACAGTTGACAGTCCAGAGCCTGTGGAGATCACGTTAGCAGGCACACAATAAATGTTTGTTGATGAGTCACTCATTTATTCATCCAATAAACATTTACTGAGGCCTACTAATGTGCCAGGCTAGGCTCTGGAGATGAAGACACTGTCCCTGCCCTCAAGGAGCTCACAGTCTAACTGATAACATAGGAAGGGAGACAGGTATATACACAGACAATTACAATACAACCTGATAAGTGCTGTAACACTTATCAGGTTGTATTATAATGGCCGATGTAAAATTTCTTTCCGGGGGCGCTGCTCCAGGCTGCTGCTGGCTGTAACATCAAAAGAGGGGAGGAACAAATTGTAGAAATCAAAGGTTAAATGCTTTCAGGCAATTTCAAATATCCAGGCTCTCCCTAACTCCTGATCATAAATGGATTTGGGAAATAGATTCTGGCATGATGTAAAATGGGACTCCCATCCTTAAGATAGACACACAACTCCAGTAAAGGACCTTCTCAATCTCTCTACAACACAAGCTTTGTTGCTGTTGCTGTTTCATTTTGTTTTGTTTCATTTTGCTTATTATACATCTGTCAACCTCCCCATCACACACATAAGCCTAGTTTAACATCTGCAACTAACAAAATGATGAAAAATGGGAGCTTACAACTAACTGAATTAACCCAGTATAACTGGATAACAAAAAGCAGTAACAGCTCACTTGATACCTCTAAATCCAATAATCCCCCCTTCACTGAAAAAATAAAAATTAGAACGTTAGCTCATGGAGTGGGAATAATAATTTAGAAAAGTTTAATTATTAAATATAATTAAACAAATTCTCTGAACCACAAATAACAGAGTCAATTTCAGGAAACCAAAGTAAAATACCTTACCCCCCGCAAACCTTTGAGAATATATAATCCAAATCACCTCCATATTATAAATAAGAAAAATGAGACAGAGAGGTAACACACTCTTCCCACCACCTTCTCAAAATTTGGTGAGAGGTAGTAAGAGACTCCTTGAGGAGAGATTACAAGTGTTAACTAGTCACTTCGTTCAGATGCTTTTATACAAAGACAGGATGGAATTTCTGTGTCACATAACTGTTCTTAATAAGGCCTAGGCTCTTTTGTCTCTGCAACAGCAAATTGAGCTGATGACATCAATAAATTGTTTCCATTTACACTGAGATCCCTGTCTTGTGACCCAATGTCTCTGAGGCCATTATTTTGTATGCTTAACATACTATTTTCCCCTAAAGTCATTACATTGCTCTTATCTACCCTGTTCCATTCTGCCAACTGTCAGGCCACAGGCACATCTTCTCAGCTGTTGCAGTTTGTTCCTATTACCATTTTACATCTCCAAAAAGTTCCATGTTATCTACAAATGTGAACATTACACTATGTCCATATCCTTCCCCAGATCACTCATAAATATTCAAAGGAACATCAATCCCCAAATGGATGGGGGAAGGGGGACTACTGTTTTGTGTCTTGTCTACATTGGCTGCCATGTCTTATTAGGGACAAAATGTTGCCATGTCTTCTCACAGCCATAACCAGGGAGCATCACTGCTGTGCAGCAAACAGTGCTTTCCTTTCAGATGAAAAGAAATGGCTATCTACTTAAAGAACAGATAAATGTTACCTCAAAACAGCTACAAAGTATTTGACATGTATTCCATGCAGCAGTTGTCTTTGGAATCACAAAAATTTCTTCATGTTCAATGGCAACAAACATATACCAGGAGTGTATGTGTCACAAATGAGGTTTGTCATTTGCAACAAATGACAAGGGGTAACAGATTCTTATACAGAGCACATAATATAAAGCTCTTATGAATAGATAACATTCAGACCCAAGTCAAATAGTTCACAAAAGGAGTAGGAGTTAACAATTAACATTTGAGAGTCCAGCCTCACCAATAATCAGAGAAATATACCATAAATCAAAGATACCATTCTTTTACATATAGAAAAGTAAAAAATATTTTTATGTACATAAATGACGGTACAAAAATTGACACAACATTTTGGAATGCTATTATGGCAGGTCGTTACAATGTTCAAACTTTTTTTTAAATTATTTTTATTGGTCACATTTTAATCTTGCTAACATTTTCCATTCCCCTGATCTTATTATTGGTTCCTTGTTTATCGTGTTCAAACTTTTTGATGAATAATTCTAATTCTCAACACTATTCTATAAAGAAATAATTCAAAATAGATAAAACAATAAAAACTAAGACATTAATTACACAATTTAAGATACTGAAAATCTTAAGATACTTCCATACAACAAAATATCATGAAACCATTCAATGACAATCACAAAAATGTTTAACATTGAAAAACGCACATTATAAACACCATATAAAATAGTACAAATATGCGATCACTGTAGAAAAATGCAGAAAGAATGAAAAAAAGAACACATTTATTAACATTGGTTATCTCTGGGTGGTGAAATTATGGATCTTTTCCCCTCATACTTGATGGTTCTCTTCAGATGAAGCTACAATGAATATTTACCAAATTTCTAGACTGAGGGAACTATTCAAACTTAACGGAAGAAAAATCACAAAACAGAAGATAGAGTGATTTGACTACATGATTTCAAATTTCTATTAACCAAAAATTTAAAAACAAAAATTAAAAGGCAAACAATAACCTGGAGTACATATTTACAACATTATAGAAATCTGAGTAATAGCCTTTATTTACAGAACACATTCAAATAGATAATAATAAACGCTAAACTGAAACTTCAACAGATAAATCAGTATAAGACATGAACTAACATCACATGAAAAAAAATAAAGCTGCTAAGAAACATATGGAGGAAAAAAAGAGTCCAAGCTTACAATCAAAGAAATGCAACATTAAATACTGTTTTTTTTTATCCATTAAAATAATGTTTTTAACAAATACTACTCAATGCTTGTGCGAGTAAAAACTGGTACAACCTTTTCAGGAAGAAACTTGGCAATACATATTAAGTGTTAAAAATGTTCACACTCTTTGATATACTAATTCCACTTCAATGAATCTATCCCAACCAAGTAATAAAAGAAATCCATGTATTTTCTGTGTTTTATTATAAGAAAAGCAGTACCCTCTCCTTTACTATTGAACACTGGTATTAACACACCAAAATATTAATAATGGGTAAGGAAAAAATCTCTACTGCAGCAAATGACTGGTTGTATCAAAGCGTGAGACCAGATTTCAAATCAGGCAAAACAAGAAGGGTGTGTCCAGCCTGCCGCAGTCGGCCATTTTAAACCCTCTGCAGAACAAAAAGCACAGAAGACAAGGGTAGGTAAGGATGGCCACCCCACTAGGCTCCAAATCAATTCGTTACTTTTTGTCTTCTACATATGTAACCCTGTACAATGCATTGACTAAAAATTAGCAAACAGATCTCCTTTCTTAAACAGCATAGGTAAGTTACAAGAAAAATCTGAAATCATAAAAGAAGGGTCCTTTAAATTTGCCTCATCATTTTGGTGGATAAATAGAATGCTTAAGAGCACAGGATTCCGAAGCCATACTACCTGGATAAAAATCCAGTCTCGGTCATTCAAAAGGATATAAAGCCTTGGACTTACTTTATCTGTGTCCCTCAAATTTCTCATTTGTAAAAGATAAATAATGGCATTGCTATTTCATAAGACTGTCGAGAGTACTAAATTAGTTAAGGTATGTGTAAAAGCATTTAGACCCAGTACTTGGCACACAGTTTAAGCTCAAAAAACGTTTAAGCATAATTATTATTATAGATAGGGAAATAGGCCCAGAGAAGGAAAAAGACCAGTATGAGACCACAGCTAGGATTACTGAAAAGACCTCTCTCAATTTTGAATCCTGTGCCCTTTCTTCTACATATCTAACTGCTAAATTATTAGTTTTAGCGATTAGCAATAAATCCTTACTGTCAGCCCTCTGAGAGCCATGACAGTACTGCTGCCTAAAAAGAAAACATTGTCCCCCTAGACCAAACCGTGCTCGAAGTTCTACAGAAAAAAACAATTTAGAAGAAAGGGTGTGAACCCACGCCACCTTCATGCTACCTAAATCCTAGGTTTAAAGCAAAGTGGAACAATCTTTTCGAAACAGCCAAATCCGCACCCCTACAACGTCAAGGGGAAAAAAATCAAGGCTTCTGACCATCAGCAGATTCTCACAACATTGCAGCCACTGGGTTCTGCTACTCTGATGGAATGACAGAATGTGTCCAGAGCCAAGGGCACCGGCCCACGATCTGCAAGTCCGACAGAGAGCCCTCCAGAGGTGTACTGCCCAAATGTGGCCTTGTCTCCAAGTGCTCCCGTTTTATGCATTTCCTACACACAGCCAGCTGCCGCAACCTTTTGTAAAGTCATCATCGCCTCCACATTTTTAAACCCACATTATCGACAGACCAGAGAGGGGCTAAGATTATGGGTTAATATCTGAGGGATCTGGCCACAGCCGAGGACAACTCCAACTCAGGCTGATCCCCTCGCCCAACTAGAAAGGTTTATCCGCTCCTCTGCAGGCCCTCCTAGCCCAAGATGGCCAAGCAAAAACACCACTTACCTCCCCCCTCGCCATTTTGCAAACTTAATTACACGTACGCCGCGCGCCTCCCCTCTATCATTCCGTTTGAAATACGCATGCGCGCCTCTCCCCTCCTCCGGTTAAAGCCAACCGTCACAATGGCGTCTCAAATGCGCATGCGCACCTTCAGTCGTCCCTTCCACGGGTATCAACTACCAGCAACTTTCCTTTTCTAAATACGCATTCGACACCCCCATCTCCACCCCAAGCCTTGCGCGTGCGTACCTCCAGCTCTCCCCAATGGAGCACCGCCCCCCCCCCACCATACACACACACACAAACATCAGACCTCAAATACTGTGGACCCTCCGCGGATACGGAGGACTGACTGTACTATGTCATTCTAGATAGGAGACCAACATCGGCGGATTTTGGTATCCGCGGGGGTCCTGGAACCAATCCTCCGGGATTACCAAAGGAGACTGTATACGTGCGCGCTACCGCGCTGCGCAACCCCACACTCTCAAACACACACGCGCATTGCGTTTGTCCTCCCACCTCCGTTTTTTATATGTAAGTGCCTGATAATATCTGGATGTGTTTCTTGCTACAGTTGTGCCCCAGTGCTCAATCGAAGAGAGCCATTACCAGCCTTCCCTAACGGGGGGTAGGTGTACTAAACTAAGGAAGTGGAATACGGGAAAGGCGTCATTGCTTGCAGGTGCTCAGAGCAGATGCCAGATCTAGATAGAATCCGCTCCGACCCTCAGGGAGGGGCTCAGAGTACCCTCGGATTCCGTAATGAGCCACTACCCTGAACAAAGGCAAAGAGAGCTCTCATAATTGCCTAGTCCTACCGCCCCGACCTTTGAATACACCTTCTACTGCATATGAGGAACCCCAAAAATTTTAAAGCAGGGAACGTTATGGAAAATGCCGACGCTCAGGTGCCTCAATCTTGATTAATGGAAAGAAATCTATTACTTTCCCAATGGGAAGCAAATGCTCAACATCCTTTTTTAGTTCTGAGCCCCATACTGTCCCCCATTTTTTCCTCTCGTGAACCGGGAAAACACACAAATTAAGGATGCCCCAGGGCCGGGTTCCCTCCGCCGCCCTCCATGTTCTTCCCCTATGTCGTTCCTTTACCTCCTGGCTGCATCCAAGGCTACAGCATGAATTCTTAGCGCCGGCCGTCCCAAGACAGGGTGAGGGGAGCGGCGGCACAGAGTTCGCAGCGGCACGGTGGCAAGAGCAGGCCAAGGTGGCAGTGGACAGCAGGCAGAGGACCAGCTGTGCCTCCAGCCGCAGCGCTGATGCCTAGAAAGCGCCGCCTCTCCGGGATCACCTCAGTGTGCTTCAGGCGCATGCGCTGAGCACGCTCTCTTCTCCCCGCAGCCCTCACCCAATCCCCGCGCTCCCCAAGGCTGACCGTCCTGTTTTCCCCCTTGCCCAGGTCCGTAGCCCGTCCTGCTTCTTCAGCCTTTCTTCCCCTTGGTCACACCAGCCTTCACCACCATCCCTCTCTCAGCCCATCTTCCTTCGTCAACCCCTCTGCTGTTCTTAGACCACCATTTCATTGCCAATCTCCCTGTTGGCTGCCTTTATTCGCTTTGTTATCCTTAGTGGCTTACCCTTGTATTCTTAGCCTTGCCTGGTCTGCAGTCCTATTGGGATTCTTACTCCTCCCCTTGTGTGTCTCATGTTGCAAGTTGTAAAAAAATACGGCAAAAAGTGCTAGTTAAGGGGGCGGGGGGCAAAGGGGAAGCTGGGACGAAGTGAGAGAATAGCATAGACGTAGATACACTACCAACTGTAAAATAGATAGCTAGTGGGAAGTTGCTGTATAACAAAGGGAGATCAACTCGATGATGGGTGATGCCTTAGAGGGCCAGGACAGGGAGGGTGGGAGGGAGTCGTGGGAGGGAGGGGATATGGGGATATATGTAAAAATACAGCTGATTCACTTTGGTGTACCTCAAAAGCTGGTTCAAAAGTGTAAAGCAATTATGTTCCAATAAAGAGCTTAAAAAAAGATTCTAATATCATATTATATCCACACAAACTTCTCCAAAGCAGCTCTCAAGGTAAACCCAACTAGCTAGTGTTGGGCAAACAACGCCTTGTTGATGATGAACCCACAGAGGAGACCCAGAGGCAGGGAACCAAAAGACCCTATGCACAGAGCAAAAAGGGAAAGGGTGTTCAATCAGTTTGGCGGTTAGACGGTGTATGCAACACCTTCTTTCTCTTCACAACCCTGGTATTGTCTGAACATTAAAAATACTGTTCAGTGTCCTTTGGTGCTAAATGCAAGGCTTGTTCCTGTCTTCTGTGAGAAATTCACAGATCAATTTTAAGAGAAGTGGCATCATTTACTCAACAGGCTCTGAAATAGATTCCTTTTTTGGATGTGAGGAGGAGAGAATACAAAATGATGTTTTGTTTCTCATTATGATTTACTTTGGTGGCTGGTTCTTCTTCCTTTATAAGAAAGCCAGTTTGGAAATAGTAAAAACTAAGAACCCACAATTCCATAAATTCTGAGACCCATAAAATGTGTACATCATCATCCTCTCTAATTATTAAGAATGTCATATTAACATTATTCGGAGATATAATGGAAGATTTTTTTGCATAATATGCACAAAAGGTTATGCAACAATGTGCAATATGTAGAAATAAAAAAAAAGAAAAACAGAAATGCTTGAAATTATAGTAGTACAAAGAACCTCACTTCTAAATGAAAAGAATCATTTATTATTGCACAAAAGTTAAAAGGGTATTTTGGGAATTCCTCATGGCCCAGTGGTTAGGACTCTGCATTCCCACTGCAGGAGGCACTGTTTCTATCCTTGGTCAATGAACTAAGATCCTGCAAGCCACCACAGTGTGGACTAATAATAATAATAATAATAAAAGGGAATTTTGCCCACAATTCTACAGCACTATAACAAAAGCTTTTATTTCTTTGTGTACTCTTTTTTGTTATAATAGTTCTATTGAGATATTTCACATGTCATACAATTCACCAGCTTAACATGTACAATGCAATGGATTTTAGTATATTCACAGCTGCATGGCCTTCACCAACAATTTTAGAGTTTTTCATCACCCTGAAATGAAACCTCATGCCTATTATCATATCTGTGTTCTTTCAATTTTTGTTTAAATATGTAAAGTTTTAACATCGACATTTTAATAGATATGTGTTGTTTTAAATATTTAGACATGGTCCCTAATCATCATCTTTATCATTTTTAATAAATGGACAGCATTCCATTTTTTAAAGTGTTGTAAAATTGAAGTCAGCACATATTAATAATTGCAGATGAAGTTACTTGCTCTTTCCATTTCTGTTCCTTTTGACAAAACTTTCCTAATCTACTCTGATGCAACCTGAAGAGAAATTCAAGAAAGAGGCACAGGGACTTCCCTTGTGGTACAGTGGTTAAGAATCTGCCTACCAATGCAGAGGACACAGGTTCGATGCCTGCACTGGGAAGATCCCACATGCAAATAAGCAAGAGCAACTAAGCCTGTGCACCACAATTACTGAGCCTGCGCTCTAGAGCCCGAGAGCCAAAACTACTGAAGCCCACACACATAGAGCCCATGCTCCACAACAAGAGAAGCCACTGCACTGGGAAGCCCGTGCACCACAACAAAGAGTAGCCCCCACTCTCCGCAACTAGAGAAAGCCCGCATGCAGCCATGAAGACCCAACGCAGCCAATAAAATAAATAAATATTAAAAAAAAAAAGAGGCACAGCTTGTAAATCTTGAATGCTGTGAAATACTTCAGGTCCTGGACCTACGTATTTGTTTGAACTTTGCATTTCCTCAGGAGCGGTAAAGAAAAAAATTGGAGATCTCTATTATATCCAGGCTAACACTCTGAGGCTCTGATTCCCTTTTATTCCCCACCCAAAACATTTCATAGGAGAATGACCCTCTTTAGAGAATGTGATCGTTAATTTTATGTGCCAACTTGGCTGGGTCATGGTGCTCAGACACATGGTCAAATATTATTCTGGATATTTCTGTGAGGGTGTTTTTGGATGAGATTAACATTTGAATCAGTGGAATCAGTAAAGCAGATTTTTGCCATAACGTGGGTGGACCTCATCCATCACTTGAAGGCCCAAATAGAACAAAGACTAACTTCCCTGAGCAAGAGAGAATTCTGCCAGTGGACAGCCTTTGGACTTGAACTACAGCATCAGCTCTTCCCTGGGTCCTCAGCCTGACAGCCTTTGGACTTGACCTACAACATTGGCTTTTCCCTAGGTCTTCAGCCTGCTAGCCCACCCTGCAGATTTTGGACTTCCCAACCTCCATAATCATGTGAACCAATTCCTTAATAAGTAAATGAATATTTATTTGTATATTATATAAAAGCTATATATACATACATCCATAGATAAATAATCTCTCTCAATATATAGATAGATATAGAGATATCATGTTGGTTCTGTTCCTCAAAGAATCCTAATACAGAGGATCTCCTCAAATCTATGAACAGCCTGAATTGAGGCTGGGGTACAGGAATAAAAAATAGTTGAGAATACTCTGTCAGTCCCTTGAATACTGCTTTGCCTTGCCAAATTGTACATTAAATCCAACATGGGACTGGCCTTAATTCTGTAAAAGCTAGCATTCCAAGGATATAAAACTGAGGAAATGAGTGAAAATAAATGAAGTAGAGAATAGAAAAATAATAGAGAAAATCAACAAAACCAAAAGTTGGTTCTTTGAAAAGATCAGCAAAATTGAAAAAAACTTTCAGCTGGACTGATGAAGAAAAAAGAGGTAAGAATCAAATTTCTAAAATTAGGAATGAAAGAGGGTTCATCAGTACTGACTTTACAGAAATAAAAGAAGTATAAGGGAATATTATGAACAACTGTGTGCCAATAAATTAGGTAACCTAGATGAAACAGACAAATTCTCAGAAAGACACAAAGTGCCAAAACTGCCTCAAGAAGAAACAGAAAATCTGAATATACCTACAGTGAGTTAAGAGACTAAATTAGTAATTTTAAAACTTCCCACAAGAAAAGCCCAGGCTGAAACAGCTTCACTAGTGAAATCTCGCAAACATTTAAAGGAAAAATAGTATAAATTCTTTACAAATTATTCCAAAAAATAGAAAAGGTGGGAAGCCCTCCAAAATCATTCTTTGAGGTCAGTACTACTTTGAAATGACAACCAGACAGAGATATCACAATAATAAAAATTTTAAAACTTCTACAGATTAATATTCCTTATCAATGTAGATGTACAACTCCTCAGCAAAATACTAGCAAACCAAATCCAGCAGTAATAAAGGTCAAAAGCACATGATCATCTGAATAGCCACCGAAGAATTTGACAAAATTCAATGCACTTACATGTTTTTTTTAAAAAGTGCTTAATAAACTAGGAATAGGAAGGAACTTCCTCAACCTGATAACGGGTATCTCCCAAAAGCCCACAGCTGACATCATACTTAATGGTGAGACTGAACGCTTTCCCCTTAAGATCAGGAACAAGACAAGGATGTGCACTTTCACAACCTATATTCAACAATGAACTGGTAGTTCTAGAAAATGCAAGAAGTCAAGGCAAACTCAAGAGATGCAGAAAAAGCATTTGACAAAATTCAATATGGCTCAGCCATGAGAAGCATTTACATAGTTATAATTATGTAAATGTTGGATATTGACCCAATCAATATTAGGAGAAAGGTGAAAGGGGGGGAGAGGGTGAGTGGAACACAAGCACATGACATGTACCAAAAGATGGTATAGGTAAAAGAGGGCTAAATGTTCATTCTCTGAAATGGAAAATCATAGATAATATCTGAAATTGAAACATCAAGAAGTCATAAGATAAGCATTATTTATAGTTATGAATCAAACTATGAGTAAAAATCATTTAGTGAATTGAAAGATGAATTTAATGGGCCACCACCAGCATTTTTTACAACAGGACTAGAAAATATCAAAGTTCATTACAGGGAATTCCCTGGCAGTCCAGTAGTTAGGACTCCATGACCTCACTGTGGAGGACCTAGGTTGAATACCAGATTGGGGAACTAAGATCCCACAGGCTGTGTGACATGGCAAAAAAAAAAAAAAAAAGAAAGAAATATATATATATATATACACACACTTACATATGATATAATTTTAAAAGTGCTATTGCAGACATTAAGGGTAAGTATTTTTTCTTAAACTTATTTGAGTTAGAGCACACACTCACGTACACACACTCACACACACATATCCTCTTTTGTGATGTAAAATTCATTTCTTCCTTCATGTCTCAATTAAACCAGTTTGAAAATCAATGCTTTAAACTATGGGCATGTATTAGTTTAATAAAACTATAAATCTAAAAAGGGGCTTAAATATGATAATTAATATGGTTAATTCAATAAACATATATCAAATTTTAAAACAGAGAGAATTTTTGCCATTTTAAACAATTTATGCAGCACCACTTAATTGTTTAGGAATAAAACTCATTCCATTACTCTATATGTGGCAACTGCTCATCCTCTTTGGCTATAACTTCTATTAATTTTTGAAAACATTTTTGTTCGTGGTTGTATTTGTGAAACCAGTTGCACATTCCAATCAAGTCATACTGAAAATAAAGGTCAATTGCTATCAATACATCCACTATTTCTCATGTCTATGTTTTACCAAATACATTTGTACTGGCTTCCTGAAAAAAATTCACATGCAAAACATATAGCTAACTAGTAACTTAAAAAATTTTTGTGGATTTTTAAAATTACACAACCTAAACTCATTTCAAAAATTGTAAAATACAGAGAAGGAAAATAAGGAGAAAAATGTCCTATTCAATCATATAACCCCAAAATAGCTACAGTTGATATTTCAGTGTCTAGTTTTCCATACCTATTTCTATATCTATATAAACTGACATGTCCATAAATCCTTATGAGCTTTATATAATACATAATTTAGAAAACAGAGAGGAAATCTGTCCAATATTTAAATTAAGGTTTTGTAATTTATTTTCCAAGGAATATCATGTTCTTTATACTGAGTGCTTCAATCATGTTATGTTTTACAACTTAAATGGTGATGATTATGTTGAAAACTAAGATTCCTGCAATAAAATTGGCTAAATTGTGAGTAAATCTCCCTGTGGCATTTTACAGATTTTTTATTCTATCTTATGTACCTCATATATTTATGGACATGTGTATTTTAGCCTTTAACAATCTCCCCCCACCCCATGGGTTACTCTAACTTGCTATAATTTGTTTCTTTCATTTACTGGATTAGCCATCTCACACATATTTTTCCTATGTCCATAACGCATATATAAAAACGTCATCTACTAGACCATGAAGAAGGCCTAAGCCTTAATTATAAGAAATCCTACAAGGCACATTTTCTGAACTAGAAGGGATTCAAACTCAAACTTAAAGACCCAAGATGCGTTTATTTAAAAAACAGAAACAAACAAAAAAACAAAATAAAACAAAAAGAAACAAAAAACGGAAAAAGCCACTCAGACGTGCTTTCGGCTTCAAGGACAGGAGGAAAGTCAGGCAGAGGGAACTGACTGCTGGAACGCCTGTGACACAAGAATGGGGTTATGCGCAAACCTTGTGTGACGTCGCTGAGGCCTCTGGAAAAAAACTGCCACTTCTTTCTAAGCCGCCTTAGGGGAAGTTGCGTCGGGGCCTCCGGGGCAGCGGTGGGCCCGCCCACCTGAAGATCTCACCGCAGCCATGAGCAGTAGGGAATGCTTCAAGTGTAGACGCTCTGGCCACTGGGCCCGGGGATGCCCTAAAAGAGGAGGAGCTCGAGGGCGTGGAGCTAGAGGCCGTGGCCAAGATGCTCAGTGCAGTTCCACCACCCTACCTGTCATCTGTTACCGCTGCGGTGAGTCTGGTCATCATGCTAAGAACTGTGACCTTCTCGAGGACATCTGCTACAACTGTGGGAGAGGTGGCCACATCGCCAAAGACTGTGTCGAGCCTAAGCAAGAGAGAGAGCAGTGCTGTTACACCTGTGGTAGACCAGGCCATCTGGCTCGTGATTGTGATCGTAAGCAGAAGCAGAAGTGCTACACCTGCGGCGAATATGGCCACATTCAGAAAGACTGCTCCCAAGTCAAGTGCTACCGTTGTGGCGAGACCGGCCATGTGGCCATCAACTGCAGCAAGGCGAGCGAGGTCAACTGCTACCGCTGTGGCGAATCCGGTCATCTAGCCCGGGAATGCCCCACTGAGGCTACCGCTTAGTTTTCCCTTTTGCTCCCCACCTCCCAGCACTCATTTTCCTGCTTGATAATTGTATTATTTTCTCTGAAACCTCTGACCAAAGGTTGATAGATTGAGGCTACTCCCAGGCCAGTGAGCTTTAATTACCATGTTAAAAGAGGAAAAGGCTGGGGAAAAAAATCTCAAAAAAAAGTTATTCACTTGTAGATAGATGTCTTATAATTAATGTGTTTCTGCATTACTGATGACTCCAGTCATAGAACATCCTGAGCATCAGGCAATTTCTAGATTCTTTCGATGCATTTTGTTTTAACATTTAATTAAGAGCTACTGTGTGCCAGCCACTGCTGGAGGAGTTGGAGATATATAAGTGAAGAAATCAGACCAAGTTTGCAAACACAGGCCTAGAATCTATTAACAAGTAAAATAGTGTGTCAGATGAAGATAAATTGCCGTAGAGAAAAAAAAGAACACCAGGTGAAAGGATAGAAAATGTGTGTGTGTGTGGTGGGGGGGACATATGTTTCTGTCTTAGATACACAAGGCACCCTGAGGAGGTGACATTTCCTCAGAGATTCTTTGCACAAATAAAGCTGATTCTAGAAATGTCTGTGACCTTGCCAAAATAACTTTATTATATATTGATTACTTTGATTTATCTGACCTCATTAGCTCTTAAATAACATTGAAAGACATCTCTATCTGTTCTTACATAGAGTGTATAGTTTAATGAAAATAAACCAGAAAAATATGTATAATGTATATAAGCAGCTTTGACAGAGAGCAATGAGAAAACAAACAAAAAAACCTTAGCAGCAAAAATTGTGGACATAAAGATATTGGTGATAAAGTTTGGACGTACATATTTTTAAAAATCTAAGAAAACAGGTATAAACATTAGGAGTAAACATAGATTGGGGCTTTGATAATTTCAAAAACACATTTTCACAGATATGAAAATTATATTTATGTTTAGGAATTCCTGAAACATGTGTTTTCCCAGATATGAATACATTCAATTTAATATGTTGTGACCTATTTTTAAAAATCAGATCTGAAAAACAACTGAAATTCTATAAAATAGAAAAGGCAATTTTTAATTCTAAATGAAACTTGGAATGGGGAGAGGTTAACTGTTGTGTCAAGAGAAAAGAGAAAAGTGAAGTTGTAATGAAAAATGATTTACAAAAAACAATGACAATACTACATATCAAACCTAGGATATGATAGAATTTATAGCAGAAAAGATAGTGCAGAGAGTATAGTTTTTGATCCATAAACTCAAATGGTCGAAGAAATGTAACTGGTTTTATAACTGAAGACATATTCTTTTATGAACCTCCATAAGACTTGATGTGTAACTCTTCATCCCCATCTGAAAGACCCTTTCAATTCAGCCGAGTTTCAACTTCTGTGACCCTCTTGGGCTCTTAGAAATTGATTCTGTCACTCTGTGCTATCTCAACAAGATAAACTCAGTCACACTCCCAGCCCCTAAATGGGGCAATCTCAGTTCAGTCTGCCAAGATACAACTGGAAACTCCTGTATCACACTGAGCCAAACAAATTCTTGAGTCTCACCACAGTGCTGAACTCTGTTTAGGAAAGGAGGAACACAGGAATCTGATTTGAATCCCCCTAAACCATCTGGCATTTCATTTTCCATGCCTTCAAGAGTTTGGCCCAGAGTTGGAGGGGGATATATCCCTTTATTAAGGATACATACAGCATTGAAGTCCTCTTTACATTCCCTTTAGGCATCTTTTCTAGTCTAGAGGAAAGGAAGCCTTATTTTGACTCACCAGTACCCTGGGCCGGAAGTTACAAAACGGTACCCCTCTTACTGAATCAGGTCCACAATATGTTTAGTTTGACCTGCACATTGTTTAATAGCATTCATTAATTAGATGCCAACATTTAAAAACTGGAACATTTCCCATGGAAATTCTTTTTCTTCTTTCTGGAACAAAACAAAAGATTAGGAAGCAATAGGCACCCATTTCTGTGTGAAAACTTTCAGCTGGAGGTGAGTAGTACTTTCTTCCTACAGACAAGTCACAAGTTCCCTCTTTAACTTAAAAGAAAATGAGGAAGGAATTTAAACATTTTACTCCAAAAAATTGAACTAAACACAAAAGAAGGCAGTAATGCAGGGAAATGAAGGGCAAAGCTATTAAGGCATACAGAAAACAAATTGCAAAATGATGGAAGTTATTATCAGTAATTACTTCAACTGTAAAAGGATTAGGTTCTCCAGTGAAAAGACAGATACTGAAAGAATGGATAAAAACACATGATCCAACCATATACTGTCTATAAGAGACTCACTTTAGATCCAAAGACACAAATACATTGAAAGTGAAAGGATAGGGGAAAAATTCCATGCAAATTGTAACCAAAAGAGAGCAGATGTGGTTATACTAATATCAGCCAAAGTAGACTTTAAATCAAAAAAGTTTACAAGAGACAAAGAAGGACATTATGTATTAATAAAAGGTTCATTATAGTTATATCTTATTGGCCAGGATATGGAGAGATGAGAACCTCATACACTACCATTGAAAGCAGAAAATTGGTATAACATTTCTGGAAGGCAATTTGGCATTATAGATCAAAAACCTTCAAAAAGTCCTTATCCTTTGAAATAGAAATTACACTTCTAGAAATTTAAGAGAATGATCATGGATATATACTCAAAACATATATTAAAAATAGTGTTCACCTCAACATTATTTATTGCAGTGATACATAAGCATTTATCTTCAAAGGGTAAGGAATTTAAAATATGACACGTATAAGATAAAATACGTTGCTGCCACTAAAAATCATATCATAGCAGAATGTTTATTGACACAGCGAAATGATCAGGCTACCAAATAGTACATATAGTGTAGCATAGGTATTTCTTCCTATTATAAGAGCTCTGAGCACATTGTACTTTCTAAAACAAGAGTAAACAACAAAAATAAATAAATAAAAAAATTAAAACGCTCTAGCTATTTTAAAATTTATAAATCATTTACTAAATAACAGTAGTGCAAAAAAGGAAATTACAATTAAAATTGCCAGCAATTTAGAATATGGAGGAACTTCCCTGGTGGCCCACTGGTTAAGAATCTGCCTGCCAATGCAGGGGACACAGGTTCGATCCCTGGTCGGGGAAGATCCCGCATCCACAGAGCAACTAAGCCCGTGCACTGCAACTACTGAGCCTGTGCTCTAGAGCCCGAGAGCCACAACTACTGAGCCCACACACCACAACTACTGAAGCCCACGTGCCTAGAGCCCGTGCTCTGCAACAAGAGAAGCCACTGCAATGAGAAGCCCACACACCACAAAGAAGAGTAACCCTCACTCGCCACAACTAGAGAAAGCCTGTGTGCAGCAATGAACACCCAACACAGCCAAAAATAAATAAGTAAATAAATAAATAAATAAATAGAAATGAGAGTGAGAAAAAAAAAAGATGGAAACAAAACATGAACTCCAGCCAAAAATATTATTTAGAAGCCAAATATTTTATTACATTATAACTCAGGAAGATTTTTTAAAAAACTTAGACAAAGTTGCAGAAATTAGAGAAATGAGAAAAGATTAAAACCAAAAAGTTTAAAAACAAGTGAATTAGACAAAACAATTGATTAAAAAATCAGCTTCTTTGAACAAAATACATTTAAAATAGAAAAACCTGAGACACATGCACTTTTTTAAAGGGAAGGAATGCATAAATATACAAATTAGAAATCTGAAAATGTATCTCGGGGAAAAAAAAGCCAGAGCCAGAGAGGTAGTTTATCATAATCGTAAAAGAGCATAGACTTTGGAATTATACAGACCTAAATTAAGTCCTTACTCTACTCTGTGACCTTAGGCAAGTCTCAGTCCCTGTAAGACTATATTCTTATCTGTAAAATAAATAACACTGCAAAGGATCATTTTAAGAATTACTTGAGATTTTATATGTTAAATGCTTGGCACAATGTCTGATAAAATTTGGTAAAAATTCAACACAAAATAGCTGCTATTATATGTAGCAGACTGCTTTTAAAATTATGAGAGCAGTGATTATAATTTCTCAATGCACTTTAAGATCAATGAATATATATTATTAAAAATAGCAAATTATGCAAATAGTGTATTACTACTAAGTTGATTTTTGCCACTATTAAAATGATATAACTCAGTTGGTTTTAGGGTTATTTCATAAGAAAAAATAATCAGCAAATTATTGCCTATTCCAGAGCATAAGAGAGACAGTACACTAATTTTCTATAAAGCTAGCATATCTATAAAGCTAGCATAGAAAATTTTAGCAAATACTAGTAGAAAAAATTTAAAAATTCTGCAAACTAATCTTATTTATGAATATTAGTACAAAAATCCTAAATAAAATTACTAGTGTACAAGTTAGAAATTTCTTAGTTATATGTGACAAACAATTCTATAATACTAAAGCCTGGCTTAAGCAGAAGTATGGTTCAGGGATGCATGTAACAAAGGAGGGGTAGGTGAGGCTTCGAGCATGACTAAAAACAGAAATTCAAACTGTTGTATCACTTTTTCTGTTTCTCCTTCTCTCAGTTATACTTCCACATCGAGTAAAAGCTGAATAGGTAATTCAAACCAAGCTGCTTATTATAGACAACTTTAAAAGATGATCAAAATATAAAGCACTATCACTGTAAAAGTATCATGGCGCTAACAAGATAGTGAGGAACTGCTGGAATGAAATTCTCGGAAAAGACAGGAATCCTGAAAAGTGCATGTGGACCAATCAATTAGGTTTACCTCTGTTCTGCTTACTTTTGCCAAAGCAAAGAGGTACCTAAGAGATTGGATTGTACCTTTTGAGGTTGGGGGACAAATGGGACAAATGTTGGAGTTCAGGACACACTGAGGATGAGAATTCTGGTAAACTATAGCCCATTTGTTTTGCCAGGAAGGCAGAAACCACTTCATGTATTTCCAACAGGAGGAATATATTGCAGCGAACTGGCACACAGGTGATAGAGGATCTGAAATTCAAACGGGATACCACAGATTAACAAGAGCAAGATGACACAATCACTTCTGGGTTGGAGATACAGAAGTAAGAAACAATGTCACTGGAGCTCAGGGGTCGCCTAGTAGAAGCTAGAATTTGCAGCATGTCTGTCGAGTTGTAGCCACAGAGAAAACGGAGCCACTGCCAGAAAAACTGCCCAAAGCAGAGAGAAACGCCTTGGCCTCTTTCTTCCTCCCAATCATGGAGGCTTTTCTCTAAGAGACTGAGAGCCAAGGAAGGCAAAAGAATAGTTTTGAGGACAAACATAGCCAGGAGGGCACAGACCCCAAAAAACTGCACCCCAGGGATGAGAATGAACCAGAACTAAAGCATCCCCTTCGATTATAGCTTATTAGACCACAGTTTCATTTTAAATGCAGATGACTCAAGGCATCAGGCCACTATATTCATAGCAGAATACAGCTTAGAACATCTGGAACTATGTTAGAAGACCTAGCTTTGTGATTGATAAGATGACTGGCCCAGTATCATACCTTTTCCCCACCTTTGCTTCTAACTGTATACTCATAGAGCCATGTATTTACCATGTTGCACCTTAGATATCCATAGAAAAAATTTCCCCAGGGATTTTTAAAGTTGTGATAAAAAAACACACAACATAAAATTTACCATCTTAAACATTTTAACTGTATAGTTCAGCAGTGTTAAGTATATTCACATTGCTGTACAACAGATCTTCAGAACTTTTTCATCTTACAAAACTGAAACTCCATACCCCTTAAACAAGAACTTCCCATTTCCCCCTTCCCTTCAGTCCCTAGTAACCACCATTTTACTTTCAGTTTCTATGAATTCCTCAGGGATTTTATGTGCACACACTTGTGCACACACACAAGTGCACACATTAAATCAAATATGACATGATGTTAACATTTGTTGAATCCACATGGTGTATATACAGATTACATTGTACTATTCTTTCAATTTTCCTGTGTGAAATTTTTCATAATAAAAAGGTAAAGTTATTAAATGATTAGGCAAAACAGAAATAATAAAAATAGACATTTTCAGGCAAACAAAAACTGAAAGATTTTGCCACCAAATGTTCTGGAAGAGGGAAAATGATACCAGATAATAGGTCAACTATACAGGAAGTAATGAAGAGCAGTGAAAATGGTGTATGCTGTTGTGGAAATAATGTCATTGACACTAGAGATGAGCACAATATATCATTTGAGGGTAGAAAGGACTCGGCTTTTAATTCAATGAATGCCTAAGATGAAGAAAATTCTCTACATATACTCGTGATGAAAAATCTTTGTGCTCTAAAGGTGGTGATTGTCCATGCTTTCAGGATGAAGATGAAAACTTTTCAATGCTAAAATAAAAATAAAAGTATAGTATGGCAGCTCCTCAAAAAATTAAAAATATTACCATATGATCCAGCAATTCCACTTTTGGGTATATATCTAAAAGAATTGAAAGTAGGGTCCTGAGGAATATTTGTGCATAGAAATAATTCATATATCAGGGTTATTCACATTAGCCAAGAGGTAGAAGCAACCAAAGTGTCCATTGGCAGATGAAGGAATAAACAAAACATGGTATATATGTGCTACAAAATATTTTTCAGCCATAAAAAGGAAGGAAATTCTGACACATACTATAACATGAATGAATCTTAAAGACATTATGCTCAGTAAGTAAGCCAGACACATAAGGACAAATATTGTATGATTCCACAGTATGAAAAGGCAACCTACAAAATGGGAGAAAAATATTTATAAATTGTATATCTGATAAGGGGTTAATAAAATATATAAGAACTTATACAATTAATTCAATAGCAAAAAGAATAACCTGATTAAAAAATGGGCAAAGGACTTGAATAGACATTTTTCCAAAGAAGACATACAAATGGCTAACAAGTATATGAAAAGATGTTCAACATCACTAATCATCAGGGAAATGCAAATCAAAACCACAATGAGATATTATCTCACACCTGTTACAATGGCCAATTTTATATAAAATATAACAAGTATTGGTGAGAGAATGGAACCCTTGTACACTGGTGGAAACGTAAACTGGTACAGCCGTTATAGATACACTGTGGAGTTTCCTTAAAAAATTAAAAATAGAACTGCTATCTCATACAGCAACCCCACTTCTTGATATATATCCAAGGGAAATAAAAACAGGATCTCAAAGAGATATCTGCACCTCCATGTCCATTCCAGCATTATTTGCAATAGCCAATTTATGGAAACAACTTAAGTGTTATGATATCTATATGTAAAATGGAATATTATTAAGTCATGAAAAAGAAGGAAATCCTGCTGTTTGGGTCAACAAGGATGAAACTGGAAGGCATTATGCTAAGTGAGAAAAGCCAGACAGAGGAAAACAAATACTGGATGGTATCACCCATATGTGAAATCTAAAAAAAGGAAAGAAAAAAGTTGAGCTAGTAGAAATAGAGAGTAGAATAGCTGCTACTAGGAACTGGGAGGTGGGAGATAGGGGAAGATGTTGGACAAAGGGTACAAACATTTGGTTATAAGATGGATAAGTTCTGAGGATCTAATGTATAGCATGGTTACTATAGTTAATACTACTGTATTGTATACTTCAAATATGCACAGAGTAGATTTTAAGCATTCTTACACACAAAAATAGGTAACTGTGAGGTGATGTGTTAATTGATTGTGGTAATCATTTCACAATTGTATATATACTAAATCATCAAGTTGTACACTATTTTTTTTTAGTTTTTATTTTTTTAAGCACTTTATTGGAATATAATTGCTTTACACTGTTGTGCCAGTTTTTGCAAGTTGTATACTTTAAATATATATAATTTTACTTGTCCATTATACTTCAATAAAGCTGGGGAAAATGGTTGATAGTAAATATTATTTTATATGCATACTACCACAATTAAAAATAAATAATAACAGGGACTTCCCTGGTGGCACAGTGGTTAAGAATCCACCTACCAATGCAGGGGACATGGGTTCGATCCCTGGGCCGAAAAGATCCTACATGCCGTGGAGCAACTAAGCCTGTGCGCCATAACTACTAAGCCTGTGCTCTAGAGCCCGTGAGCCACAACTGCTGAGCCCACGTGCTGCGACTACTGAAGCCTGCACACCTAGAGTCCGTGCTCTGCAACAAGAGATGACATTGCAATGAGAAGCCCACATACTGCAATGAAGAGTAGCCCCCACTCACCACAACTAGAGAAAGCCTACATGCAGCAATGAAGACTCAACGCAGCCAAAAAAGCCCCAAAACAATAACAAAGTTCTCTTTAAAAAAAAAATAATAAAAATAATACTTTTAGTTGTATCTCTAGTAGTGAGTAAATAAATATTGATTTCTTATTATTACTTAAAATATACATGTTAAAATATGTTGTATGTATGATATACTTCATGATAATTTTCAGAAAACTAATAATTTATAAAGATGCCATTTTCCCCTAATTTATAAATTTAACAGAATCCCAACAAATGTAGCTACATGGTTTGTTTATTTGATTGTTTTTTAAAGTAGACAACTTGATTCTTTAGTTCATATGGGAAAATAAACATGTAAAATGATGCAGAAAATCTCTGAAAAAGAAAAGCAACTAGGAGGAAATTTTTGCTCAGTGCTTTTAATGTTAAAGGGTGTTGGACTTTGTCAAATGGTTTTTCTGCATCAACTGAGATAATCATGTGGTTTTTTCCCCTTTAATTATCTTAATATAGATTATATTAATTTTTTTGCATGTTGAACCACTCTTGCATTTCTGGGATATTTCCTACTTGGTCACAGGTATAATCATTTTAATAAACTACTGGATTAGTTTGCTGTTATATTGCTGAAGATTTTTGGATCTATATTCATATGGGATATTGATCTGTTGTTTTTGTTTCTTGTGATATTTTTGTCTGGCTTTAGTATTGGGATAATGCTAATCTCATAGAATGAGTTCCAAAATGTTCCTTCCTCTTTTATTTTTGGAAGGATTTGAAAAGGATTGGTGTTAATTCTGCCTTAAATGTTGGTAGGATTCACCAGTGAAGCCATCTGGTCCTGAACTTTTCTCTGTTGGAAGGTTTTTACTAAAAATTCTATCTCTTTAATGTTATAGGACTGTTCAGATATTCCATGTTTCTTGAGCCATTATCTATAGTTTGTGTGTTTCTAGGAATTTGTGTATTTCAGTTATCTATTTTGTTGGCATACAATTATTCATAGTATTCCCTTATAATGCTTTTTATTTCTGTAATGCCAGTACTAATGCCCCCAATTTCATCTCTGATTTTTTTTAATAATTTGAGTATGCTTTCATTTTTTATAGTCAGTCTAGCTAACAGTTCAATTTTATTGATTTTTTTTCCAAAAATCAATTTTAATGTCTGTTGATTTTCTCCATTCTCTCCTTCATTTATCTCTTCTCTAATCTTTATTATTACCTTCCTTCTGCTATCTATGGATTTAGTTTTCTCTTCTATTTCCAGTTCTTTAAAATCAAGTAATGAATTTGAGACATTTCTTCTTTTTTAACATAGGCACTCACAGCTGTAAAATCCCCGCTGAGCACTACTTTCACTAAATCTCATAAGTTTTGCTGTGTTTTTTTATTCATCAAAGTATTTTCTAATTTCTTCTTTGAATCCTTAATTGTTTAAGAGTGTGTTGTTAACTTCCACATAGCTGTGAATTTCCAATTTTATTTGTTATTGATTTCTGGTTTCATACTCTTGTGGATAGAGAAGATATTTTGAATGATTTCAATCTTTTTAAATGTATAAGACTTGTTTTGCAGCCTAACATGTCTATCCTGGAGAATGTTCCACGTACACTTGGGAAGAATGTGTATTCTGGTGTTGTTGGGAAGAACATTCTGTATATTTTTTTAGGTCTAGTTGGTTTCAAGTATTGTTAAAGTCCTCTATATCAGTGGTCCCCAACTTTTTTGGCACCAGGGACCAGTTTCATGGAAGACAATTTTTCCATGGACCGGAGGTGGGGAGATGGTTTCAGGATGATTCAAGTGCGTTACGTTTATTGCACACTTTATTTCTATTATTATTACATTGTCATATATAATGAAATAGATAACTTACTGTAATGCTGACAGGAGGTGGAGCTCAGGCAGTAATGTAAGCAATGGGGAGTGGCTTGTAAATACAGTTGAAGCTTTGCTTGCTCTCCTGCAGCTCACCTCCTGCTGTGCGGCCCAGTTCCTAACAGGCCACAGACTGCCTGGGATTTAGGGACCCCTGTTCTGTATCTTTATAATTTATCAGTTGTTCTATCCATTGTTAGGAGTGAATTATTGAATTCTCCAACTATTTTTGTAGAAGAGTCTATTTTTCTCCTTTTAAGTCTGTCAATTTTTGCTATGTGTTTTTTGGGGGGCTTTGTTATTTGGTGTATATATGTTTATCTTTATTATATCTTCTCAATAAATTGACTCTTTTATCAATATATAATGACTTTTTGTTTCCTGTAATTTCTTTTCCTTAAAGTCTACCTTGTTTCATATTCCCAAATTGAAACTACCCAATAAGCAATAACTCCCCATTCCCCCTTTCCTCAGGTCCTGATAACAATTATTTTACTTTCTGTCTCTATGAATTTAATTTTTCTAGGTACATCACATAAGTGAAATCATACAGTATTTGTCCTTTTATGTCTAGATTATTTCACTTAGCATAATATAATCAAGGTTTATCCATGATGCAGCATGTATCAGAATTTCATTCCTTTTTAAAAAGTTTTTATTGAAGTACAGTTGATTTACAATGTTGTGCCAATATCTACTGTACAGCAAAGTGACTGTTATACACATACATACATTCTCTTTTTTAATATTCTTTTTCATTATGGCTTATCTCAGGATACTGAATGTAGTTCCCTGTGCTATACATTAGGACCTTCTTGTTTATCCATTCTATATATACTAGTTTGTATCTACCAACCCCAAACTCCCAGTCCATCCCTCTCCCTCCCCTTGCCCCTTGGCAACCACAAGTCAGTTCTCTATGTCTATGAGTCTGTTTCTGTTTTGCAGATAGATTCATTTGTGCCATATTTTGGATTCCACATGTAAGTGATATCATACAGTATTTGCCTTCCTCTTTCTGACTTACTTTACTTAGTATGATAATCTCTAGTTACATCGATGCTTCTGCAAATGGCATTATTTTGTTCTTTTTTATGGCTGAGTAGTATTCCGTTGTATGTATGTACCACATCTTCTTTATCCATTCATCTGTTGATGGACATTTAGGTTATTTCCATGTTTTGGCTATTATGAACAGTGCTGCTATAAACATAGGGGTGTATGTATCTTTTTGAATTATACTTTTGTCTGGGTATATTGCCAGGAGTGGAATTGCTGGATCACATGGTAATTCTATTTTTAGTTTTCTGAGGAACCTCCATACTGTTTTCCTTAGTGGCTGTATCAACTTACTTTCCCACCAACGGTGTAGAAGCGTTGCCTTTTCTCCACACCCTTTCCAGCATTTTTGTTGTTGTCTTTTTAAAACAATTTTTATTGGAGTATATAGTTGATTTACAATATTGTGTTAGTTTCAGGTATACAACAAAGTGAAGCTGTTATACAGACACTCTTCTCTTAATCCCTTCTGTTATTTGAGGTCTTAAATCTGTTCTACCAAAACATCCTTTCCTACCCTGATGACCTTCCCTCACCAATGTTCCAAAGCCCGTTGGAATTCAGATCCTGTTCCTGGAGTAGAGTTCCCTAACCCTGCATAGCTTCTTCACCAGGGCTCCTACCACCCTAGTGCCCTCCTGCAGTCCAACGACTCCCAGGCATTTGAGGAGAGCAGTAAGGTTCAGGACCTACCCCAACCTCCATCAAGAGCTAACTAGAATTTGCACTGGGGTGTCACACTTCACTGTTTTGTTTGTTTGTTTTGTTTGTTTGTTTAATTTTAATTTTTTTTACAATAAACCTCATATATTTAGAGTGTACAATTTGGTATCCCAACCTCCCAATTCATTCCCCCCCAACCCTCCCTGCTTTTCCCACTTGGTGTCCATATGTTTGTTCTCTACATCTGTGTCTCTATTTCTGCCTTGCAAACCAGTTGACTTGTACCATTTTTCTATAGTCCACATATATGTGTTAATATACGATATTTGTTTTTCTCTTTCTGACTCACTTCACTCTGTATGACAGACTCTAGGTCCATCCATGTCTCTACAAATGTCCCAGTTTCATTGCTTTTTACAGCTGAGTAATATTCCATTGTATATATGTACTACATCTTCTTTATCCATTCATCTGTTGATGGACATTTAGGTTGCTTCCATATCCTGGCTATTGTAAATAGTGCTGCAATGAGCATTGTGGTACATGTATCTTTTTGAATTTTGGTGTTCTCTGAATATATGCCCAGTAATGGGATTGCTGGGTCATATGGTAGTTCTACTTTTAGTTTTGCAAGGAACCTCCATACTGTTCTCCATAGTGGCTGCATCAATTTACATTCCCACCAACAGTGCAAGAGCATTCCTTTTTCTCCACACCCTCTCCAGCATTTACTGTTTGTAAATTTTCTGATGATGCCCATTCTGACCGGTGTGAGGTGATACCTCATTGTCATTTTGATTTGCATTTCTCTAATAATTAGTGATGTTGAGCAGCTTTTCATGTGCCTCTTGGCCATCTGTATGTCTTCTTTGGAGAAATGCCTATTTAGGTGTTCTGCCCATTTTTGGATTGGGTTGTTTGTTTTTTTGATATTGAGCTGCATGAACTGTTTATATATTTTTCTCCAGCATTTTTTATTTGTAGACTTTTTAATGATGGCCATTCTGACTGGTATGAGGTGGTACCTCATTGTAGTTTTGATTTGCATTCTCTAATAATTAGTGATGTCAAGCATCTTTTCATGTGCCTACTGGCCATCTGTAAGAATTTCATTCCTTTTTAAAGCTGAATAATATTTCATCATATGTACATACCACATTTTGTTTATCTATTGATTTGTCAGTTGAAATTTGAGCTGCTTCCACCTTTTGGCTATTGTGAATAATGCTGCTATGAACATTGGTATACAAATGTCTGAGTCTCTGCTTTCAATTCTTTTGGATATGTACCTAGAAGTGGAATTGCTGGATCATATGGTCATTCTATATTTGATTTTCTTAGGAACTGCCATACTATTATATTTTCCTGCACCACTTTACATTCCCACCAGCAATACACAAGGATTCCAATTTCTCCACGTCCTAACACTTGTTATTTTCTGTTTTTATTTATTCTATTATTTTAAAACAATATTCATCTTAATTGTTATGAAGTGGTATCTCATTGTGGTTTTGATTTGCACTTCTCTAATGATTAGTGATGTTGAGTATGTTTTCATGTGTTTATTGGCCATTAGTGTATCTTCATTAGAGAAATATCTAATCAAGTAATTTGCCCTACACATTTGTTTTTTAAAAGATATACAAAGAAATAAAAATCATCCAGATTGGAAAGGAAGAAGTAAATTCATCTCTGTTCACAGATGACATGTAGACAACCCTAAAAATTCTACCCAAAAAATATGGAGTGGTGATGTTGCAGAGCATTGAGAATGTACTTAATGCCACAGACTCGACCTCTTAAAATGGTTTAGATGGTATATTTTACATTATGTATATTTTACCACAATAAAAAAAAGAAAAGAAAAACAAACAAACAAAAAACAAAAAAAAAGATATAGGAAGAAAAAGACAAGGTTCAAGCCAAAAATACAATACTGACTCATCTTTACTTATAGTGTACCTTTACCAGTGTTATCTCTTTGTATAGTCTTAGGTTACTATCATTTTTTTTCAGACTGTATGACCCTTTAGCATTTCTCATAGTGCAGGTGTGCTAGTGACAACTATCTCAGCTTCCGTTTATCAAGGAATGTCTATTTTCTTTTTCATTTTTGAAGGATAGTTTGCTGGATATAGAATCCTTGGTGGTCATTTTTTCCTTTCAGTACTTTAAATGTGTTATCCCACTGCCTTCTGGCTTCCATGGTTTCTGATGAAACATCGGTTGTTAATCTCATTGACAATCCCTTGTATATGATGTGTCACTTCTCTCTTGCTGTTTTCTGTACTCTTTCTGTCTTTGTCTTTCAACAGTTTGATTATAATGTGTCTCAGTGTGAGTCTCTTTGAATTTATCCAATTTGGGTTTCTTTGAGATTCTTGGATGCCATCTAATTTGCAAGTTTACAGCCATTTTTTCTTCAAATATTCTCTCTCCCCTTTTACTTTCTCCTCTCCTTTTGGTACTCTTAGTACACATATTTTAGTATGTTTCATGGTGTTCCACTGGTCTCTTAGACTCCATTTTTTTTTATTCTTTTTTTCTTTCTGCTTTTCAGACTTAATCATTTCAATTGTCCTACCTTCAAGTTTGCTGATTTTTCTTCTACCTGCTCAAATCTGCTTTTAAATCTTCTAGAGAATTTTTCATTTCAGGTATTGTACTTTTTTAGCTCCAGTTCTCTATTTGGCTTATTTTTATAATTTCAGTCTCTTTATTGATATTCTTTATTTGGTGACATATCAGTCTCCTGGATTTCTCTAATTCTTTGCCTAAGTTTTCTTTTAGCTATTTGAGCATATATAAAACAATTAATTTAGAATCTTTGTCTAGTAAGTTCAATGTATGTGCTTCCTTAATGACAGTGCTATTAATTTCTGTTTTTTCCTATGAATGTGAACTATTTCATTGTTTCTTTCCATGACTTGTAATTTTTTTGATGCTGAATACTGGATATTTTGAATATTATAATGTGGCAAATCTGGAAATCAAAATATTTTCCACCTCAGGATTCGTTTCCTTCTTCCTGTATATTCTTTGTTGAATGTGGTCTCTGAAGTCTCTGTTCTGTTAGCATGTGGTCAGCTAGTGATTTGACAGAGATGTCCTTAAACTCTCAGAGTTGAAAGAAAGTAAAAGGAGAAAAGAAAAAAAATCTACCATGGTCTTTACAGATTTTTTCTGTTAGGACACTCCTTTAATGCTTAGCCAGTCCATTTGCAACTCTGGCTTAGTCTTTACTTCCCCCTTGCAGTGAGCCTAAATTTCAGCAGGAAGTAAATGCTCAGGGCTTTCTCAGGTCTTTTATGAGATGTGACCAGCCCTGGGCATGTCTTCCCCATTACAAGTGGGTGCTTTTGAATGTCCCTATTTCCCAAAGTTCTTCTCTTCTCAACTTTACCTCCCAGGCTTTTAGCATGCCTATTGTATGATGGAACTGTACTCTTTTGCCACAGATACCAGCAACTTGTTCATTTGTTTTTCAATATTTTCCAGGAATGACCTCCATTTAGCCACTTTTCCAAGCTGAGAGTGTCCCAAGTTATGTGAAATAAAGGCAAAAGCCATACATCAGTCTTTTAGAATACCTTCAACAGGTCAAATGAGACAAACAGAATTCCTGAGGAACAAGGTCTTCTCTATTCCTTCCAGAACCAGGTACCCACAACAGGAACACATGCTGTCATCACTAAGACAGCCACTGCCCCTGGGAGGGGTTTGGGGTTAGGCTAAGTTAAAACTCTATAAAGTTCTCCTACCATGTTAAAGCAGACTTTTTCCTGATTCATCATTCACTTTGTTGCTGTAATCCTTTGATTATTTCCCAGAGTTCTGACAAAGTTTATTAAGACAGTTTTGCTCAGTTTTCTTTTGGTGGTTCCAAGAAGTGATAGGCACTTGAAGCCTCCTACTTTTCATTTTCACTAACACCTGAAATTCTTAATAATTTTTGAACTATGAACCTCCCATTTTCCTTTTGCACAGGGCCCTGCAAATTATGTAGCCAGCCTTGCCCCTAAAACTTTCTAACTGTCTTTATAATTTTTCTGCCTCTGATACTTGTCACTCTAGAGCATTCCTATAAGTAAGTCCATGCAGGCATCTTTCCCTGGTGCTGGGTTAGTAGTCAAATGAGAATCATCACAACTATGACAATGAATGCCCTCAGTAATGATGTGGATAATATCAACAATATTTGTTCACACGTCCAACACAAATTTTTGGAATTTCTAAGGTGTCTTCTGAAATTAAGGAGTAACCCTCAACTTAATTTGCTAAATCCAACTAGGATCTTGGCCATCCCCTTAAGGAATAAGGATTTTTAATTTAATGCTGTTATATGAGTTTATAGATCAGATTTCATAGACCTCTGTCTTCAGCAACTTCCCAGGGAACTCTTTTATCTAATTAATAATCCTGGACACCTCAAATAAAAGAAAGTCTCAACCTCCTGATGGTTCATCAAACCCACACCACACATGTCTCCTTCCTTCTCCTCAAAATATACAAAGACTCTAATTCTTCTTTGAGTGTCTCCAGCCTTTTTGTTATCTTAGTCACAACCAGTGAGTACCACCAGCATCAACAACAACAAATTATAGCATGAGATGGATTGATTTCTACTCCAGTTTGGATCAGTTAAGATACTTTCAGCTGAAAATAGGAGAAGACCAACTCAAATGCCTTACATGATGAGGAAAGTTATTATCTCACATATCAAGGACTTCTGAGATAGGATGGTCTCAGAACTGGTTAACTGAGTGATTTAGGATATTATCAAAGACCCAAATTCTTTCCATGTTCATGCTATGTTATTCTTATTCTGTTGGTTTGTCTTCTAAAACTTTCATCATGATCCATAATGACTGCTATCATCATAGGCATAGCATGTAGATGGCAATATCCCAAAGTAGAAAAAGGTCTTTTTCTTCACTCTTTGTAAGGGCAAAGAAATTGTACTCAGAAGGCACTTTCCTAAACCAGTCACTGGCCAAGGAAATGGAGTTACCATGATTAGCTTAGACTAAGCAAGATTTATTCCTCCTCACTACCACCCCCATGGCTGGGAAGGGACCCCACTTCCCCTGAGGCTATGGCCACTGTTAACATGTACAAAATAGGGGTTATATTACCAACAAAGAAGGTGTGGAGGGAAGGAATGCCTGTTGAGTAACTATTCTAATGATTTAGCAGCCAACTGAAATAAAATGAAGGCAAATAGTAGGGAAACGCCTGAATCTCATTTAAGGGTATTAATATGACCATGATACAAATGAGTTGTACAAAAGATTCACAAATTACTGTATGCCAGATGAGTCCCCTCAAATGAAGCTTTACATTTTAGGATGCAAATAACATCAGCCCAGTAAGTATCCCTTAGTATAACACTTGTAAGTTTTCTGTGTGTATTATGAGGGAGTATGCTAGGCATTATTGCTGTTTATCAAATATTTTCTGCTCTCTGTTTCTCAGACACAAGGCAAGATTGAACTTCCCTGCCCCTTGGAGGTAATACATTGGCAAATGACTTGCTTTAGCCAATGAAACATAGGCAAAAGTAACATGCGTGTTACATCCAATAGGAAAATTCAAGAGCCAATATATAATTTGTCCCTCCCTTTCACATTTCTGCGGTAATCACAGAAGCACGTGAAGGCGTGAAACTTTCATCATCCTGGTTTTCTGAGTGTCTACAATGAAAAAAATCCTTTGGTGAGCATTTCCTTTGGTAGAGCATGAGCAAGAAATAAACTTTTGTTATACTAAGATACTGAAATTTGGGGCTTAAGTATTTGTTACATTGGAATAATCTAGCCTGTCTTGAGTAGTAACAATGGGATGGAAGCCAACACCCTTCATGTTGTTGAAAAGTTGGCTGAGTCCCAGAGATTAACTGAGGCACATTCTCAAACTGGAAAAAAATCCTGCTAGGGAGGATGATGTCTTCTTATTTTCCTTTGCTATGTATGATACTCATTCCTTAGATCTAAAACAGAAAACCGCTGGCTTTCTTCCCGGCAATCTACTGCTTACTGAACACAAACAATGGTGTGTTGATCAGTCAGGCTGTTTGTTTAGTGTATAATATTCCACTCATAGCCTACTTTCCCTAAGTTTTCTATGCATTGTGGTTAAATCAAGAATGAATAAGGACTTGAAGACTTGAATATAATGCCTTAAATAAAAGTTTAAAAATATACTTCCTTAAATGACAAATTCTTCTTGAATATTCCTGAAAAGGTAAGGATTATATAATACTATTTGACCCTTTCTAAATTCTGTTCATAGATGGAGCAAGCCTTACTTCTAGCTCATAGCTTACCTTTAAAAATTACTTTACTTGTTGATTTTGAGATGTGTGTGTATGATGATAGTATTGTGATTGTGTATTAAAAGGGGAATCCTTGCTTTTTGTACATATAGATACATACTACCAAAATATTTACAGATAAAATTATAAAATTTCTTGAATTTGATTCAAAATTACCCAACGTTTGGAGTGGGGCAGAGGGGATGAGGAGGATGAATAGAGATATAAAAGAAACAAGATTGGCTATGACTTAATAACTGCTAAATCTAGGTGATGGGGTTCATCTTTATATTCTCTCTGTGTTTACATATGGTTGACGAGTAATCACTAACATTAAAGTTTTCTAAACTCAGTTCTTTGTCAGCCTTTTCCTACCACCTCCTCCAAGAGCCTCCTGGCTGGGCATATTAGAAACTGACTCATGCTAGGCATGGTATGCACTAATTGGTTCATGGAGTATATAGAATGCAACTAAATATAGCTCTGAAGGTGCAGATGTCAACAATGATCCAAAGTACTAATGAGCTTGAAAATGTCCCCAGTGAATGTAGCACAACCTGTTCAGCCTGT
Organism: Hippopotamus amphibius kiboko; assembly: GCF_030028045.1. Classification (NCBI taxonomy): domain Eukaryota; kingdom Metazoa; phylum Chordata; class Mammalia; order Artiodactyla; family Hippopotamidae; genus Hippopotamus; species Hippopotamus amphibius. The sequence goes on along the minus strand of NC_080203.1, from coordinate 74,168,131 downwards.
GGAGACTGAGCTGCCCACTAAAAAAATGTCCACACCTGTTCTCCCCTAAATAACCCCTTCTACACCTTAACCCCAAGTTATCTGCACTTATGCCACAAACTCCCAATTCTAGTACATTTTGGAAGGGGGCAGATGCCATTCATAGAATGACTGAAAAATGATAGCTAGTATCTGAGGATTTCAGTTAAAGATGGTGGGCTGAATGCTCCAGAAAACTCACAAAAATGACATTGATGGGATATTATGAAGATATGAATCTATTAGGACCTAGAGGAAGAGAAAAAACAGCAGTGTAATTTTGGAGGAAGGAAACAATGAAACTGACTTCGCACACACGAGAAAGCTGAATCTCAAACATGGAGAAAACCGAAAAGTAATCCAATTTACCCTGAGAAACCCCCCAAATGGTCAAGAACTGGCAGCTCTGAATACTTCTAAAAGTGGGAATGAAGATGTTGAGAACAGCTGAATGGTTGCTTGTCTAAATTTTATCTAAAATCAATTAGATCCCTGGACCCCACCCCACTGACCACAGCCAGTCAACTGCCTTTCTTCTGCCTTGGCTAAAAATTGGAGATTCGTTCCCTGGAGAGACTGAGGCAGGAGACAGATTGGTCCTCCAGGGTAAACAGCCAGAATTCCCTGTAGACCGATACTCAGAGATGAGAATAGCATGACAATTGAGAGAGGATGCTGGTCCCTGTCCAGATAGAAGATAAGGGACCACATATTTCTTATTCTTGAAGTCATGAGATCTCCCTGGCTACATATATGCAGAAAGGCTCCTGGATGTCAAAAAGGGAGGAGGCGCCACCCCATAGTAAGTGATGGTAACTACCCACAGGCCTCCTTGCTAGACTCCATCTTGGCTAAGAGACGTGTGTGCACACATGGGAGGATCCTGGGATATACCAAATACGGACTCAGAACCAGGCAAATCAAAATGATTGGCCAAAGGAAACACGGAAGAAATGCCCTATAAAAGTGATTTAAACTGCCACGAGGGTGTGACTCTCTCTGAGTCCGACCGTGTGTCTATCCACACATACTATACTCTTTTTACTCCTAATACTTTACTTGTTTCACTACTTTCTGTCTTTGTGGGAATTCTTTTTCTGCAAAGCTGTAGGCCAGGGCCTTGTCACTGACCACTGGTCTAGTGGCTAGGATTCAGTGTTCTCACCACCGCTACACAACCTCAATCAGTGGCCAGGAACTGAAATCCTACTTCAAGCCACTGCAGGCCGAGGCCACCCAAGATCAAGATTAATACAATTTCTGGACCAGGAAACCCTGATACAGTTGAAGTGAGGAGTGCTATACTTAAAACAACATAATTCATTTATATGGAAGTTTACATACTCAATATTGACAGGCACCTCATCCTGCTTGCTCTCTGAGATTACTGCCATTTAGACTTACTATAGGGGGAAGATTGGAAGACTTTTATGAGGAATCTGAACACTCCAACAGAAAAGATACTGGCATGGGGAGTTGCCCAAAGAAATGGAGCAATCAGAACACCCTATGGAGTAAATGTCTTTAATTCCCACCCACATGCACAGACCTTTCAGCTTTCTAGTACTCAAATCTTAAACACAAATAGACAACAAAGTATCACCATGCTTTTGAGGAAATACAAATATGAATAATATGAAAGACAGAGACCAAAATCAATGAACAGAGGAAGTACTTTGGAGGAAACAGAAGCCATTCATGGAAAGGGAAACAAAGAAATCTAAATATTCCATTTCTCTAATATTTACTTAGCGTATTTATTACATAGTTCAGTCTTCTTCCTCTGGGACCCATTTGATCATGTTAGCAAAATCCTGAGCTACCTCCAGATCTGGTTTGTGCTATGTTCTTCCTACCTCTACTAAACTGCTTGTGTATGTGACTTACCTCTCTAGAAGCAATTTAACTTTCTTTTAAAAATTTTGCATCATAATTAAATATTTAAGAAGCAAGGGCCATGACATCTGTAGTTTATTTTCAAATGGTTTAGTAATAATGTTAGGGGAAATGTTAGGGGAAACACCCTGGCCAGGCAGACAATAATAATTTGCATGAGTTATTTTACGAAATGGAACTAACAAGCCACCACCAACCAGAAGAATACAGGAAAGGTCAAAAGGAAATGCCAGTCCATATGTCCTACCCACCTCCCAGAATTCTCCTCACTGGAATCCATCTTGGCTGAGAGATATGCATACCACCAGAAAGGACCCTACGTCAGAGTGATTGGCCAGAGACAACCCGGAAACCCACCCCATCACCATAAAACCTGAGACTGTGAGCCACATGGCAGAGCAGTCCTCCTGGGTTCCCTTACCCTCTGCTCTCTGCCCGGGTGCCCCTTCCCAATAAAGTCTCTTGCTTTGTCAGCACATGTGTCTCCTAGGACAACTCATTTCCAAGTGTTAGACAAGAGCCTACTCTCGGGCCCTGGAAGGGGTCCCCTCTGGAAACAATAATAATAGTAAAGTAATAACTACAACAATAATAATAGGATAAGATATACAGGATTTCCCTGTACTATTATTGCAATTTTTCTACAGAAAACTTAAATGCTTTGTATTTACATTACATTAACATTTACATTTACAAAAAAAGCTTACAAGTTTTACATTTTTTAAAGACAAAAGGTAAAATACATTGTGTTAGACAACACATGTGTACACACAGCCCTATGTGGGCCACCTTCCGGTGGGATCTTATTTAGAAACTGCTCAGCAAGCACAGTTCCAATTTACCATTTGAAGCACTGCCTCTTGAAGGTCACTTCACCCAGTGACTCTAAGGGAAAGAATTCAATTCTCTCATATCCCTCTCCACTTGAGAGAATATTTCAAACACCATTACTGCTTATGCTGAGTTTATCTAAATTTCTTTGCATGATTTTTCTAACAATCTGGATGCTAGAAATGGACATTTCTTGGCTCAGACCTAAGGCATGTTTAGATTTGGGTAGTTGAACATCTCCATAGTTCCATTATCATGGAAAAGCCCCCAAAAGGTAATCCATATGGATACTGGGCCCATGTGGTTCAATTGCTACAAGGAGTTATACTCAAAGACATATGTTCAGAACAGCTTAAATAATTTAAAAATGTTTTTCATTTTTATCTTATGTCCACACTAAAATTTTTTCCACTTTTATCTTATATCTTATCTTTTATCTTATCAGAATATGAAATAGAATCCAATTTATACCAGCAATACTTTTTGTACCCTCTCTTATCTTTCAATTTTCTTAAACTTCCCACCCTAATGTCTCTGGAGCCTCTCATTTGCAAAAATGCCTTCAATACTCTTTTTTCCTTCTTTTTCTCCCCAGTATCTTTTGTTTATTGTGTAGACTAGTTTAGCTTCTTCTCTTTACATACCTCCTTTCCTTTTGCCCACCTTTGAGATATTGTCTTCCTCAGTTCATTTTCCATTTCTGCATCACAAAAGGTCTAAGAACTCGCCAGGAAGGGAATTTGCTTCCTGGTTGGGGCTGCTAAACTGGAAAGACTACATTTCTTTACTTCCTTGTGAGAGAGACAATAGGTTGAGAACCTTGACAACTGATTAATTTTTTGCCCTTTCACTTAAGCAATAGGAGAAAATGCATCCAGGGACCAGCCCCTAAGACAATCCAAATAATTCCTCCACGCAGTCTCTTTCCCCCTTGCGGCGGCTTTTAATAGAACAAGCTTGCAGTAAAAATTTCCCTATATCATTCTTTAAAAGTTTATTAGGTTTGAAAAGAAGAAAAATATAAAGAAGAAACAAAAGACCTAAAATTCATTGCCCAGATAAACTCCCAATGACAGTATTTTATTTTTGTTAGCTCTTTATTGGAATATAATTTCTTTACACTCTTGTGCCAGTTTCTGCTGTACAGCAAAGTGAATCAGCTGTATTTATACATATATCCCCATATCCCCTCCCTCCCACGACTCCTTCCCACACTCCCTATTCCACCCCTCTAAATCATCACCAATCATGGAGTTGCTCTTCCTGTGTTATGTAGCAGCTTCCCACTAGCTATCTATTTTACATTTGGTAGTGTATATATGTCAATGCTACTCTCTCACTTCATCCTAGCTTCCCCTTCGCCCCCCCATCCCATGTCCTCAAGTCTGTTCTCATCTGCATCTTTATACTTGCCCTGCCACTGGGTTCATCAGTACCATTTTTTTTAGATTCCATATATATGCGTTAGCATATGGTATTTGTTTTTGTCTTTCTGGTTTACTTCACTCTGTATGACAGTCTCTAGGTCCATCCATCTCACTACAAATAACTCAATTTCATTTCTTTTTATGGCTGAGCAATATTCCATTGTATATATGTGCCACATCTTCTTTATCCATTCATCTCTTGATGGGCATTTAGGTTGCTTCCATGTCCTGGCTACTGTAAATAGTGCTGCAATGAACATTGTGGTACATGTTTCTTTTTGGATTATGGTTTTCTCAGGGTATATGCCCAGGAGTGGAATTGTTGGGTCATATGGTAGTTTTAGTTTTTTAATGAACCTCCATACTGTTTTCCATAGTGGCTCTATCAATTTACATTCCCACCAACAGTGCAGGAGGATTCCCTTTTCTCCACACCCTCTCCAGCATTTATTGTTTGTAGATTTTTTGATGATGGCTATTCTGACCACTGTGAAGTGGTAGCTCATTGTGGCTTTGACTTGCATTTCTCTGATGCTTAGTGATGTTGAGCATCTTTTCATGTGTTTGTTGTCCATCTGCATGTCTTCTTTGGAGAACTGGCTATTTAGGTCTTCTGCCCATTTTTGGATTGGGTTGTTTGCTTTTTTGATATTGAGCTGCATGAGCTGTTTGTATATTTTGGAGCTAATGACAGTATTTTTAATAATACAATGAATACATACATATGCCCAGAAAATTCACACGAAATAGAAGGGTATAAAAAGAAATGTTTCCCGGACTTCCCTGGTGGCACAGTTGTTAAGAATCCGTCGGCCAATGCAGGGGACACAGGTTCAATCCCTGGTTCAGGAAGATCTCACATGCCACGGAGCAACTAAGCCCATGAGCCACAACTATTGAGCCCACGTGCCACAACTACTGAAGCCGACGCACCACAACAAAGAGTAGCCCCCACTCTCTGCAACTAGAGAAAGTGTGCAACCAGCAATGAAGACCCAATGCAGTGAATAAAAAAACAAAATGTTTCCCTTCATCATCGTGCTCCCCAGTTTTACCCCTCAAAGGTAAAGGAAATAATAACAATATCTTGTACATTCTTCCGGAAAAATGTTTGTGCATATGCTAGCATGTGTGTACTGCATAGTATCATCTCAAAAATTCTCTACAATAATGAAGTCTGAAAATTCTTTTCCTAAATCAACATGATAGGAGAAAACGGGTAACAATGTTTAACTATATTTCAGCTTTTTGCTCTGGAAGAGCAGAGATGGTTGAGAAATCCCCTCACCACTTTGTGTTCTGAGAAAAGGCTAACACAAAAGGCCCCTCCTGCCCTCTTATATTCCCCTCCACTCTTCTTCATAAGTTAGATAAAATTTGCTGTTCACCTTTCCTCATGGTTCCCTTGTTTATCTGCCCCTTTCCATTTCTTTGAAACATTCTTCCACAGAAATGAACATTCTCCCTATTGCAATAGCATGAATAAAAGCATCTCCTTAATTGTCCAGTGCATTTTGTCTTTCACATTACTGTCAAAGAAAAATTGTTCTGATACTTGTTAAGGAATAGTAATGAAGACTTTGTTCAAGGGACTACTGCGGTGGAAAGGGGGTGTGTTGTAGCTGGAAGGAGAGATTGAGCTCAACTCTACATGCAGCAAGGAAAAGTAGGGATTTATAGCCAAGGACCAGGGTTGGGGTCGGTGGATAGAAAATTACTAAGAGGAAACATCAGGGGTGAGGGGGGTGTTCTGACTTGACAGGATACTTGCTGAAGGCAGGCCAGGGTGACCAGATACCAATGATGAGGGATGGAGAATTTAATCAGATGGCAAGGATGATCATATATTGAGTATGAGGTTCCTTGTTAATCCATTTTACCAGGATTTTTGCTAAAATTGGGCAATGCAAGGATGGACACATAAGTCCAAAGTTTGATGCCTAGTTGAGAAAAGTGCTCAGGGGAGACTGACTAAAGTTTGGTTAAGGAATTTTCATCACTAACAACTGAGGAATTCTGCTTTCTTTCTATAAGCAAAGTACATACACTAACCCCCAACATTAGGTCAAAATCCATGTATAACTTTTACTCTTTTTTTCTTCCCCATTTCCAACTTTAAATTGAAAGAAGTGAGGTGCCAAGGAATCCTTTTTGTTCCTGACCAGGACATCCAAATCCCTAAATCCCAAATCTTTTAACACTATCATTTATCCATAATAATTCTCCAGAAATGGTTATTGATCAGCAAGTCCAATGTCTCTTAGCAAACAGTAATAAAAATCGCCATTATTTTTAACAGGCTTTTTCTTGCAATTTACCCTCTTCCTTTTCTTTTTTTTAAAAGTATTATTCCGTCAACCTCCAGAGCCAGTCCTTCAATGGTCCCTGTTCTATCATTTTTTCTCACCTTATTGGCAATGTCAATGAAAGGCTATGTAGGGCAATAGAAAGACCACAGGGCTTGGAGCCTAAGCCAAGTTCCAGTACTGCCCTTGATGCCAACACAAATGAAGAGGATTAAGTTATTCAGAAATGGAATTTGCCAAGTTTAACTTTGATGGCAGGAGAATGTCGATGAGGGGTCTCGTGACAATAACATTCTGGTGGTCTCATTACTTTGATCTTGCCTGCAAACAGTCCACACTTGGCACAATTACCACAGTGATCCAGTTAATAACTAGATGATGTATTGATAATTTTGTTCCTGTCCTGATAATATAATGCCTTCCCACCTCACTGTGAATAAAGGTCAGGGTTCTTCTCACAGCCTGCAAGGCTGTATGTAATCTGACTCTCTCACTCCAATTCTTTGCCATCATCTCCCAACATTCAAACTACTTTACTCTCATTACAAGCACACTAGTCTTCTTACTGTTCTTCAAACATATCTCAGGGACTTATACTTGTTATTCCTCCTACCTGAATATTTTTCCCCAGATAATCACATGGCACGTTCCCTCACATTAAGTCCTTTCTCAAATGTCACTTCCTCAAAAAGGCCTCTCTTTATGGCCCTATAAAAGATAAATGACCATACTATATATATAATGCAACATATATATTCTTATTACGGCTTTAGTATTTATTTCCATTCGAATGCAAAATCCATGTAAGCAGAAGATTTTGTCTATTGTTGTTTATGGCTGTACTCCAGCACCTGGAACAGTATCTGACACATAGCAAGCACTCAACTGAAATATTTTCAGTGAATAAATGGAATGGAAGATTAGCATTACATTAGCTCTTTCCAAAATAGCCAAGATTATCACTAACTTCATTAGAGTTACCTGTGTTTCTTGGAACAAGGGCAATAGTCCTGTGTTCTCTGGGTCTCAGTTCCCAGCTCTGAGGAAGAAGGGGCTGGACGCCACCACACCTATGCTTCTTCTCTCATCCAAAGTCTGACAGGGGTGGGGCATGGCATGGGGGCGAGAAGGGAGGTGTGGCCCCCAAAGGACTGGAGCCCCACTGGGATCATTGTTTTTCATGGGCACAGGCCCCATCCCAGGGCCAGTGGCAAAGAGAGACCATATGGACAGAGTCTGTGGGAGGGGGCCCCAGGGACCAGAGGGCCCTTCCCTTTCTGTTCCAAGAACATGTACAGCTTCTCAATACCTCAGTACTTATGAAACATCCTGGAAACCGGAAGACTCAGAAACCAACCAACAGGAATGACCAGGCAGGTAAAATAAGGCATTTCCTTATTTTTTCCCCTGAAAGTTTCACTTAAACATCTCTGTGTGTCATGAGCTCAGTAAGTAAAGAATCCACAGGTCATTTTCCCATGCTTTCCCCCCCTTCTTTCCTGTGTCACTTCTCCACCCCCACCCCGACATACATAGGGGAAGGGTAGCAGGGATGGGGAAAGGGGCAGCCTTGCTCCCTGCTCTTTACGTTAACTGCCAAGGTCAATGGAAGCTAAATCACAAACACAGGTTTGAAGAAGGAAATATCTTGGCCCTCTGCATGACTAGGGGAAAAAAGAAAAGTGTTTTTCAGAACAATTGAACCGTTGCCATTTTTGGAGGCCTTGCAACCCACACTTTGCTTCACAAGAGTCAGCAAGAGGAAGGGCACCTGGTTCATACGCAACTTCTGCTCGGAAGAGCCACTGAAGACTCAGCAGTGAGCTTTGGGGTCCCAAACCACTACTTTGAGAACCCCTGGTTTGATGAAGGGGAGCCTCACCTCTTCTCCAAGGCCCAGAAGTCGCCCAGTTATCAGTGGCATGACAAAAAGTTCCGGAGGGTCATCCACACCCTTGCCTGGCCTGAAGAAGGGAGACCAATTGCTCCCCAAGGATACCTTCCCAACCAATGAGAACCGACTCCTCCAGAAGTGGGCACAGACAGCCAGGAAAGCGCCTGCAGCACAGGATGGTCCTTGAGCCCCTTGAGCTTCATTTAGCCTGGGGGGTAGCTCCCTGGGTTGGACTCTCCTCTGGAGCACTTTCCTGCCTAGCTAGGCTGCAAGCTCTGAGAGGGCAGGGACCATATCCCACCTGTTCACTGTTCGGTTCCCAGTCACTGGGTCACCATTTGTTGAATTAAAGAAGTAGCTAGGATACTCAGTGGCTCGTGGTGGGTGGTCAAGTTAGAGTCCCAGCTCAGGCACTTGGTAGTCAGACGTGCTTGTGACCTTTTTTCCTGTGGTGTGCATGCACGTCTGCATGTGTGCCTATATGTGTGTGCGTGTGTGTCCTGTATTTGCCCAGGAGGACCCAGGAGCTCCCTGAGGGTGGCTTTCATAAACTGGTTTTAGTTCATGTCACAACTCTGCTCCTTAGGGGGCTGGCTCTCCACTTCACCATCACCTGCCCTGCCCAGGAAAGATCCCTCCTGAGGCGGTCCCCAGCTCTTTCCTATCCCAAGCTCCTCTCTGTACCAGCTCTGTGTGACCTTGGACAAGTCCCTGTTTCCTTGTCTGGAAAGTGAGGATGCTGGGCTACATGGAGGGCGAGGAACCAATCGGTGCCGCAATTGCTCATCTCCATGATGTCTGAACACTGCTGCCTCCTGAACACCTCAGGGATTGGGAGCAGGGACTTGAGGGCTCTAGAGCCCACTCACCCACCATTGTGACTTGAGTTGTGGTGATGAAAATGGCTGTCACCCACCCAGGTACTTCTGGGTCATTCAGGAAGCTTAGACAGATCCAGGCCTCGGCCAGAGGAAATGTGGCCCAGAGACAGTAGGACACAGGCAGGAAGACCCTCCTGACTGTAAAGATGATTAAAACCAGCAATCATTTACCAAGGAATGTTGTGGGTCTCCCTTTCCTGGAGATCACAGAAACATGGAAGCTAATGGGCCCCTGGAGATCGACTGGTGCATCCCCCTCATTGTATAGATGAGGAAACCGAGACCCACGGGGAGGAAGTAGCCCACCCAGGGTCAAAGAGCAGCGTAATGAAAGAGCAGAGACCCAGACCTGCCACTAGGGCTCTCTGGCCAGAGCTGATTCCATTACTCCAAGCTGAGAGGGCTCCTCCAACCACAGGGCAGCCCAGGCGATTCTCTGGAGTGTCTTCGTTGCACCGAAGAAGACTCCCTGAGGCCCTCAGAGGGTAAATGACCTATGCGAGGGAGGGGTGAGGCCAGAGGCCCCTGTCCTCAGGATGCCCAAGCCCAGGCTGCTCCTTTGGACAAACCCTGCCTTCTCTGAGGGCAAGAGAGACCCCCATCACTCTGGAGTGTCTGATGGCTGCTCCTGCCTAGGGTCTGGCATCTCGCCTCAAAGCCTTGCCTGTACATCAAGCCCACTCACCCTCCAGAAGGCCCCTCACTCAGGCAGTCAGTCAGTCAGCTGCCCTTTGGGGAGCACCTTCCAAATGACTCTGGGTGAGGCTCAGCTGGGGCAGGTCACAGATATCCAGAACCAAGTTCCCTGTACTTGGGGTACTTCTGGGTGAGGGAGAGACTGAGGTACATGCACCCAAGTGCAGATACTTGGGAACAGAGAGAAATGGGCCAGGGTGGTCAGAGGAGGTGGGAACGCATGGGTCTTTGACAAATGCTGGGTAGGACCTGGACTAGGTGGCGGGGACAGGGTGGAGGCCTTCCCTGCCTCCTTCTTAAAGCCTTCCCTCACCTTTCTGGAGGCAGGACAGGTGGAGGTGGCAGGATGTGGTTATTAGGAGTTTAGGCTCCTGACACGAGTTACCGGCCTAGCCCAGTGCCTCAGTAGCTGGGTGATCTTGAGCTCTTCATTTCATCGCTTTGAATCTCAGTCTCCTCATCTCAAGATTTCGGAGTTAATAATGCCTTACATAACTCAAGGCAGAGCTCACAGGAGGCCTCAGGAAGAGCCCAGGGGCTAGTGGTTTGCAGGGTAATTTCGGTTTCTTGTGATTTCAGTGTATCGTAGGGACATACTTGGGACCCAGAGTTGGTATAAAGATTATTTTAGCTGAAGACATTTGAGATTCGATAGACAACAGGGAAAAAAGCATTTTTGGAGCCTCCCTTATCTGACTAAAAGCAGCAACTTCTAGGAATTGAGGCTGTCAAAAAATTCCTTCTTAGGGCGGATCTACACCCAGAAGGTAGGCTATGAATAAAGTCTACACCAAATCTTTTCTCCAGGCGAGTTTGTGGCCCTGAAAGAGATAGAAGGACCACTCACACCCGTATAGACAAACATTACAGCCTCTCTTATCAAGTGTTTGTTCTGAAAATCCATGTATCTTTCCAAAAGTCATTTATACTCTTGGCAAGTGCCTTTCTCCCCCACTTCATCTATTAAGATGGTATACAAGCCCCAAATTCCAACCACTCCTTTAAGTTATCATCACTGAGTTCTTCTGTGTATATGGAATTTTGCACATGTAAATAAACTCTGTTTTTTTCTCCTATTAGTCTGTCTTTTATCAGTTTCATTTTGCAGGCCCTAGGTACTGAACCTAAGAGAGCAGAAGAAAGGTTTTTTCTCCCCCAAGATGTTCAGAAAGGGGAACCTCTAGATTACTGTGTGGCCTTTGTTTAGACCTTGACTCAAATAAACCGTGAAAAGAAAAGACAATCAACGCTTCGTGACATTGATGAGGCATTTGAAGTTTGAACTCTGCCTGGATATTTGATGATATTATGGAATTATTGTTAATTACTTTAGGTGCTCTAATGACACTGTAGTTCTGTTAAAAAGAGAGTTCTCATGTTTCAAAGCTACATACTGAAGTGTAGATACAATGATGTGATATCTGGCCAGGGGTTGATAGTTGTTGATGCTGGGTGATGTCCACAGGAGGCTCATTATGCTATTCTACTTGTATATAGGCTTGAAATTTTCCACAACAAAAAGTTTTTAATATGAAGTAGAAAAGGGTGGATCAAGGGGATGTTTACCGAAATGTGGCTTAGCTGTCTGCCTTTGGAAGACTTTTCATTATAGAGAACAACAATCGCAAATTTAAGAAAAGCCTGGTATCTGTTTTGTGAGCAACAGCGACATATGACTAGAGACAGTGATTTCGCCCCCTCATTTCAGCCCCCTCATTAGGCAGCATCTGTGCTGCTGCTCTCAGCCTGTGGCAGCCCAGTTTGGTTGCCAGGCAATGGAAGCCAGAAGCCAGAAGCCCTTTACTTGGGAGGCAGAAAGGGGGAAAGGGAAGGAGAGAAGCAAGGAGGGGGGACAGTAGAAAGAAGTTGCCCCAGGAAGGCTGGTCCTTGCCTAGTGGCCTGGCCCAGGGAGAGAGGTGTGGGGGTGGGGTCCCCTGTTGGACGCTGGTTTCCCACAGCCCCCACTCTCCATGGTTTATTCCTGGGAGCAGCCTCATTGTCAGAGCTTCAGGCCCTGCAGAAGGAGTGGGGTGGGGGTGCATCTCCTGCAAAGACCTCACTGGTCTTAGTAAGTAAGTAAGTAAGTAAGTAAGTAAGTAAGTCAGTTAGCACCCACACAGAGTCAGAATTTCAGACAGGCCCCCCTGGGGTATGCTCCTGAACTCTTATTGAGTTAAAAACAATTCTGGGAAAGTAGCTCATCAATTGGAAATTCTACACTGGTGATCACTCTTTGTTGGGGCCATTCCAGAAGGCAGGAGGGCAGGAGGCCTCCTCTTCAGGGTGGAGAAATCTGTCCTCGCTGTCCTTTGGGGAGGGAAGGCAGAAGCCTCTGGTGCCATGCAGTGGGCTGGCAGTCTCATGGCTGCTGATTGTGTTGGGGAGTCCTGTGTTCTGGCATTGGCTCAGACCCAGCTCTCACTGGAAAGCTGTGTGGGCCTGAGCCCATCTCTGACTCTCAACTTCCAGATCTCTAGAAGCCCGGGGAGTATGGTATCTTGCCTCGCTTCAGGCTCAGATGGGCTGGGATTACAATGCACCCTCTACCCCCGACCCTGAGCAGGAATTCCTCTCATCCAGGGTAAAGGGAGCCTGGCCCACTCTGAGGCAGGAGAGAGATGGGCCCCAACTGAGCAGCTGGAGTTGGTCCCCTGTGGACAGATACTCCAAGATGAAGAGGAGGAGGAGACGAGCCCTGCTCAGGTAAAAGATAGAGACCACATATTTCTCATTCTCGAGGTCAAGGAGACCTTCCCAACCATACATGCACAGAAAGGCTCCTTGGAGGTCAAAAAGGGAGTGATGTCAACCTACCCATAGGCCTCTTCGCCGGAATCCATCTTGGCCAAGAGATGCGCCTGCACACATGGGAGGACTCTGAGATTTACCAAATATGGACTCAGACCCAGGCAAAGCAAGATGACTGGCCAAAGGAAACCCGGAAGAAATGCCCCATATGAGTGATTCAGACTACCACGAGGGCGCGACTCTCTCTGAGCCCACCTTTGTGTGCCTATTCACACGTACTCTTTTTCCTCCTAATAAACACTTCACTTGTTTCACTATTTCCATCTCTCTGTGGAAATTCATTTCTGCACAGCTGATGGTCCCTGGTGATCTAGTGGCTAGGATTCAGCGCTCTCACTGCTGCAGCCTGACTTCAATCTCTGGCTGGAATCCGAAATCCTGCCTCAAGCTGCTGCAGGCCAAGGCCACCTGAGATAACTCTACTCCCACCCCCCAGGCCAGACTGGAAGAACCAACATAGCCAGTGACCTCCGAGAAGACAGACTGAGGGCCCTTCCTCGAGCCACCCTGCTGTGATCATGAACTACCTCCTGCTGGCCTGGGAGGTGGGATTCAGAGAAGCTCTAGGCAGGCAGGATGGGGGTGGGGGTGGGGGGAGGTCAGGAAGCTGCCCCAGAGATCAGCCTTTCAAGACCCAGCATCTGAGAGAGGAAGCCCCACTGTACGCCAACGAGGAAAACACCAGAGAGGCAGTAGTCCGGAGCTGAGCAGGAGCAGGGCCCAGACAGCCCCCTTTCTCTGCAGCATCTTTGTGGCTCCTGGTTGCTAGGAGCAGGCTCTTCCGTTGCTAAGCAACTGGAGCCTGGTGGATTAAAACCAATTTCCTGAGCTCACTGAAAAGGGGAGAGAGAGAAGGTGCAATGCAGATGCCCTGGGGAAGCTCATCCTTGCCTCCAACCTTTGTTGGTGGATGCGGGTGGAGGTGAAGGGAAGGTGAGGTGCAGCTGGATGCTGACCTCTAGGGAGAAGGTTGGGGATGGGGTGGCTGGGGGAGGGCGATGCACCAGATATTCATTATAAAGACCAAAAGGCCAGAGTGAAACTGGCAATTAAGATGCCAATTAGAGCACTAATGAATGCTACCACTGCTCCTTTTTGAAACCCCAGAAAAGGCCTGCAGTCCCTGGGGTGTTTCTCAGCCACCTGACCAGGCCAGATGGGATCAGGCAAGGTTTGTCCTCCAAAGATGGGACGATCAGAGTATTTTAGGGTCCACGGGCCCCCAACAGTCCTTACCTCTTGTTGAATGACAGAGGCCCCCCGACACGCTGCCCTCTGCTTAGATAATAACCCCCAGATGACAGGGAGCTCACTTCCTCCTGCAATAGGCCTTTCTGTATCTTACCCTTAGAAAGAGCTTTGCCCCACATGGCCCAAGTCTGTCTTCCTATGACTCTTTCCCGCAGGGGCCAAGGGAGTTATCCCAATCTGCCTTGCTGTAGGGACCTGTAAACTCTCTCTTCTGCGAGGCCCACCTCCTACCTCTTGCCACTACTCAGGGGACAGAATGGGTGGGGCCTCAGCATGACTTAGTGCCCTCTGATCCCCCACCCTCAGCCTGGTCTTTAGCCTCCTTAAGGGGTGAGTCACTAGGATGGACAAATTTATGAAGAGGTCCTGGATCCAATTCCTGTCCCAGAGGCCATGCTTCTCCCACTGCCCTACTCAGTTAGAGACCTCCTCTCCAGGACTTCATCAGTCAATGTGCAGCTATTTTTCCCTCTGCTAGGGTTTCTGTTTTAGGAAGAGCTGGCTCTGGTGAGAGGAGGAGAGCAATGTGTCTTTTCCCTGCTCAGTATCTGTACCCTGATCCTGAATGTTTTCAAGGCTCAGCTTCTGCTTCCTGAGCACGGCTTCTCCCTGGACTTGGGCTTGCCTGGGCTTTGCTAGTTCAACCTGACATAGACCACCTCCCCATGCTGGTGGCTTCCAGTGATCAAGGGCACATTCTGCTGGTGCTCAACACACATTTTCTTTTTCTCTATAACACTTTCCACTGTATAACATATGTTTTACTTATTTTTTTCCTGTTTCTCTCCATTATGATATAAGCTCCATGAGGGTTGAGATTTTTCTGCGTTTCATTTATTGCTATATTTCAGTGTGTAGAATAGGGCTGACACCTACTAGGTCCTCAAGAAATGTATGCTAAATAATCAATATATGCTTACACACATAGATAAGCTCTTCGTGTATTCATATGGCTTCATATCCAAGTTAAATTGCTGACTAAAGAGAAACAAGGAGGGGACTTCCCTGGAGGTCCAATGATTAAGACCCCGTGCTTCCATTCCAGGGAGCATGGGTTCAATCCCTGGTCAGGCAACTAAGATCCCACATGCCATGCTGTACAGCCAAAAAATTAAAAAAAAAAAAAGCATGGTACAGAACAGTATGTATCACATGGTACCGTTTGTGTGGAAAGACAAAGGTATATAAAAATTTATTTTTGTAAATTCTTGTCATTGAGAAGATAAACAAGAAACTTGGTAACCATGGGCAGGAGGGTTGGGTCACTGAAAGAACAGGCACAGGATACATATTTCTCATGGTGCACCCTTTTGTGCCTTTTAAATTTTTTACCATCAACATGTATTACTTAAATGTTTTTATTAAAAGTTTAAAGCTTAGAGACACTTTTCAAACCTCAAAAATAAAAACCAGCTTACAGAATCATCTCCAATAACCTCAGGTACTATTGTTTGTCAACTTGACCCTAGTTATATAAGCCTATGTCATGTGATCTCCTAACTGCCATTCTTTTAGGCAGACTATATTGAATTTTCACAGATAACTAACTTGCCCCTGTCAAGTTGTTATCTTGAAACAGACAAGTTCATATTATATACCAAGCATTTTCAGCTGCATTAGTTGCAATCAGCAAGATCTCATTCTTTCATTCTCTCCTATTAAGATTACCAGTCTTTTCCCTTTCTGCAACACGAGGCTCTCTCTCTCTCTCTATATATATATATATATTAGAATGATTAAGAAGGAAAGTTTATTGGACTCAGTTACCTAGATGATTGTTCATCTAGATCTCACTTGAAATTTAAACATTTGCTTGAAAAATGATTTCACATCAATTTTTGCTTCTTTTGGAAAGTTTCCAAGTGTAATTTTTTTTAATTTAATTTAATTTATTTATTTATTATTTTTTGGGGGATACACCAAGTTCAGTCATCTGTTTTTATACACATATCCCCGTATTCGCTCCCTCCCTTGACTACCCCCCACCCTCCCTCGAGGCCGCCCATCCTCCCCATCCCAGTCCGCTAAGGCATCTTCCATCCTCGAGTTGAACTCCCTTTGTTATATAACAACTTCCCACTGGCTCTCTATTTTACAGTTGGTAGTATATATATGTCTGTGCTCCTCTCTTGCTTCATCTCAGCTTCCCCTTCACCCCCTGCCCCCTCTCAAACCTCGAGTTCTCCAGTCCATTCTCTGCATCTGTGTCCTTGTTCTTGTCACTGAGTTCATCAGTACCATTTTTAGATTCCGTATATGTGAGTTAGCATACAATATTTGTCTTTCTCTTTCTGACTTACTTCACTCTGTATGACAGAATCTAGGTCTATCCACCTCATTACATATAGCTCCATCTCATCCCTTTTTATAGCTGAGTAATATTCCATTGCATATATATGCCACATCTTCTTTATCCATCCATTTGTTGATGGGCATTTCGGTTGCTTCCATGTCCTGGCTATTGTAAATAGTGCTGCAATAAACATTATGGTACATGTTTCTTTTGGGATTATGGTTTTCTTTGGGTATATGCCCAGTAGTGGGATTACTGGATCATATGGTAGTTCTATTTTTAGATTTTTAAGGAACCTCCAAACTGTTTTCCATAGTGGCTGAACCAACTTACATTCCCACCAACAGTGCAGGAGAGTTCCCTTTTCTCCACACCCTCTCCAACATTTGTGGTTTCCAGATTTTTTGATGATGGCCATTCTGATCGGTGTGAGGTGATACCTCATTGTGGCTTTGACTTGCATTTCTCTGATGATTAGTGATGTTGAGCATCTTTTCATGTGTTTGTTGGCCATCTGTATGTCTTCTTTGGAGAAATGTCTATTTAGGTCTTCTGCCCATTTGTGGATTGGGTTATTTGCTTTTTTGGTATTAAGCTGCATGAGCTGCTTGTATATTTTGGAGGTTAATCCTTTGTCCGTTGTTTCATAGGCAACAATTTTTTCCCATTCTGAGGGTTGCCTTCTAGTCTTGTTTATGGTTTCTTTCGCTGTGCAAAAGCTTTTAAGTTTCATGAGGTCCCATTTGTTTATTCTTGATTTTATTTCCATGATTCTAGGAGGTGGGTCAAAAAGGATCTTGGTTTGATGGATGTCATAGAGTGTTCTGCCTATGTTTTCCTCTAGGAGTTTTATAGTGTCTGGCGTTACATGTAGGTCTTTAATCCATTTGGAGTTTATTTTTGTGTATGGTGTTAGGAAGTGTTCTAATTTCATTCTTTTACATGTAGCTGTCCAATTTTCCCAGCACCACTTATTGAAGAGGCTGTCTTTTTTCCATTGTATATTCATGCCTCCTTTGTCAAAGATAAGGTGCCCAAATGTGTTTGGGCTTACTTCTGAGTTCTCTATTCTATTCCATTGATCTTCCTTTCTATTTTTGTGCCAGTACCATACTGTCTAGATCACTATGGCCTTGTAGTATAGTTTGAAGTCAGGAAGCCTGATTCCACCAACTCCATGTTTCCTTCTCAAGATTGCTTTGACTATTCGGGGTCTTTTGCGTTTCCATACAAATCGTAAGATCTCTTGCTCTAGCTCTGTGAAAAATGCCATTGGTAATTTGATCGGGATTGCATTGAATCTGTAAATTGCTTTGGGTAGTACAGTCATTTTCACGATGTTGATTCTTCCAATCCAGGAACATGGTATGTCCCTCCATTTGTTTGTGTCGTCTTTGATTTCTTTCATCAATGTCTTAAAGTTTTCTACATACAGATCTTTTGCCTCCTTAGGCAGGTTTATTCCTAGGTATTTTATTCTTTTTGTTGCAATGGTGAATGGGAGAGTTTCCTTAATTTCTCTTTCTGCTCTTCCGTTGTTAGTGTATAGGAATGCAAGAGATTTCTGTGCATTAATTTTGTATCCTGCTACTTTACTAAACTCATCAATGAGTGCTAGCAGTTTTCTGGTAGAGTCTTTAGGGTTTTCTATGTATAATATCATGTCATCTGCAAAGAGTGACAATTTGACTTCTTCTTTTCCAATTTGGATTCCTTTTATTTCTTTTTCTTCTCTGATTGCTGTGGCTAAAACTTCCAAAACTATGTTGAATAATAATGGTGACAGTGGACACCCTTGTCTTGTTCCTGTTCTTAGAGGGAATTCTTTCAGTTTTTCCCCATTTAGAACAATGTTGGCTTTTGGTGTCTCATATATGGCTTTGATTATGTTGAGGTAATTTCCTTCTCTGCCCATTTTCTGGAGAGCTTTTATCATAAATGGATGCTGAATTTTGTCAACAGCTTTTTCTGCATCTATTGACATGAGCATATGGTTTTTATCCTTCAAGTTGTTGATATGATGTATCACGTTGATTGATTTGCATATATTGAAGAATCCTTGCATCCCAGGGATAAACCCCACTTGATCATGGTGTATGATTTTTTAATGTGCTGTTGGATTCTGTTTGCTTGTATTTTGTTGAGGATTTTTGCATCTATATTCATCAGTGATATTTGTCTGTAATTTTCTTTTTTTGTGACATCTTTGCCTGGTTTTGGTATCAGGGTGATGGTGGCTTCATGGAATGAGTTTGGGAGTGTTCCGCCTTCTGCAATATTTTGGAAGAGTTTGAGAAGGATAGGTGTTAGCTCTTCTCTAAATGTTTGATAGAATTCACCCGTGAATCCATCTGCTCCTGGGCTTTTGTGTGTTGGGAGATGTTTAATCACTGCCTCAATTTCCGTACTTGTGATTGGTCTGTTCATAGCTTCTATTTCTTCCTGGTTCAGTCTTGGAAGATTGTATTTTTCTAAGAATTGATCCATTTCTTCCAGATTATCCAATTTATTGGCATAGAGTTGCCAGTAGTAGTCTCTCATGATGTTTTGTATTTCTGAGGTGTCCATTGTTACTTCTCCTTTTTCATTTCTAATTCTGTTGATTTGCATCTTCTCCCTTTTTTTCTTGATGAGCCTGGCTAATGGATTATCAATTTTGTTAATCTTCTCAAAGAACCAGCTTTTAGTTTTATTAATTTTTGCTATTGCTTCCTTCCTTTCTTTTTCATTTATTTCTGCTCTGATCTTTATGATTTCTTTCCTTCTGCTCACTTCTGGGTTTCTTTGTTCTTCTTTTTCTAATTGTTTTAGGTGTAAGGTAAGGTTGTTTATTCGATAATTTTCTTGTTTCTTAAGGTAGGACTGTATTGCTATAAACTTCCCTCTTAGAACTGCTTTTGCTGCATCCCATAGGTTTTGAGTTGTGTTTTCATTGTCGATTGTTTCTAGATATTTTTTGATTTCCTCTTTGATTTCTTTAATGATTTCTTGGTTGTTTAGGAGTGAATAGTTTAGTCTCCATGTGTTTGTATTTTTTGCAGTTTTTTTCCTGTAATTGATATCTAGTCCCATGGCGTTGTGGTCTGAGAAGATGCTTGATATGATTTCAATTTTCTTGAATTTGCCAAGGTTTGATTTGTGACCCAAGATGTGATCTATCCTGGAAAATGTTCCATGTGCACTTGAGAAGAAAGTGTATTCTGTCATTTTTGGATGGAATGTCCTATAAATATCAATTAAGTCGAGATGGTCTAATGTGTCATTTAAAGCTTGTGTGTCTTTATTTATTTTCTGTTTGGATGATCTGTGCATTGATGTAAGTGGGGTATTCACATCTCCCACTACTATTGTGTTACTGTCGATGTCCCCTTTTAGGGCTGTTAGCATGTGCCTTATGTATTGAGGTGCTCCTATGTTGGGGGCATAGATATTTACCATTGTGATATGTTCTTTTTGAATGGATCCCTTGGTCATTAGGTAGTGTCTTTCCTTATGTCTTGTAACAGTCTTTACTTGAAAGTCTAATTTGTCTGATATGAGTATTGCTACTCCAGCTTTCTTTTGACTTCCGTTTGCATGCAATATCTTTTTTCATCCCTTTACTTTCAGTCTATAGGTATCCCTTGGTCTGAAGTGGGTTTTATTGTAGGCAGCATAGAGAAGGGTCTTGTTTTTGTATCCATTCAGCCAGTCTGTGTCTTTTGGTTGGAGCATTTAATCCATTTGCATTTAAGGTGATTATTGACATGTGTGTTCCAATTACCATTTTCTTAATTGTTTTCGGTTTGTATCTGAAGGTGTTTTCCTTTTCTTGTGTTTCCTACTTAGAGAAGTTCCTTTAGCACTTGTTGTAAGGCTGGTTTGGTGGTGCTGAATTCTCTTAACTTTTGCTTGTCTGGAAAGCTTTGGATTTCTCCCTCAAATCTGAATGAGATTCCTGCTGGGTAGAGTATTCTTGGCTGTAGGTTTCTCTCTTTCAGGACTTTCAGTATATCCTGCCATTCCCTTCTGGCCTGCAGAGGTTCTGTAGAAAGGTCAGCTGTTATCCCTATGGGTTTTCCCTTATATGTTATTTGTTGCTTTTCTCTTGCTGTTTTAATATTTTTTCTTTGTGTTTAATTGTCATTAGTTTGATTAATATGTGCCTTGGTGTATTTCTCCTTGGGTTTATTCTGTATGGGACTCTCTGTGCTTCTTGGACTTGGTTAATTATTTCCTTTCCCATGTTGGGGAAGTTTTCCACCATAACATCTTCAAATATTTTCTCAGACCCTTTCTTGTTTTCTTCTTCTTCTGGGATGCCTACAATTCGAATGTTGGTACGTTTAATGTTATCACTGAGGTCTCTGAGACTGTCTTCTAGTCTTTTTATTCTTTTTTCTTTTTCCTGCTCTGTGGCGTTTATTTCCCCCATTCTATCTTCCAACTCACTTATTCGTTCTTCTGCCTCAGTCATTCTGCTGGTTATAGCATCTAGAGTATTTTTTATTTCAGTTATTTTGTTATCCATTGCTGTTTGTTTTTCTGAGTTCTTATGAACTGTTTCTTGTACTTTCTCTATTTTGTTATCGAGATTTTGTATCATTTTTACTATCATTCCTCTGAATTCTTTTTCAGGCATTTTTCCTATCTCCTTCTCATTTGTTTGGTCTTGTGGGTTTTTTTTTCGTGCTCCTTTGCCTGCATGGTGTTTCTTTGTTTCCTCATGGTTGTCCAAACTTTTGGCGTTGCTTGTCCTGGCAATAGAGGTGTTTATAGAAGACTGTCTAAGCCTCAGACTAATGTCCAAGTGTTGGGTTAAGAAATACTAATTTTAGAAACACATACATGTATAAGACACACCATTACTGAATCCATTAGGACATAAGGCTCTGGAAAGGCCTGACAGAACCCCAGTATGCTATCAGATATTCAAAGAGAAACCCAACAGATATTGACAACTGAAACAGAACAATTCAGAGACAAAAGCAAAAGCAAACAAACAAACAAATAACACCTTGCACATACAAACACTAATCCAGGGAGATTTTGTAAGCTAGGATCAAATATAGAAAAGAGCTAGAGTACCACCAGACAGAATGGAGATTCTCAGAATGAAATTAGACAATTGTACTAAGAACTAAGATAAAGACAAAAACCTAATATTAAATACCAAGGTGGTGCATCATCTGGAGAATAGAGCAAGGAGTCTGAGCAGATCGATAGTGTTGCTTATAAGTATGTTAAGATAAAAAACTAAAAATGGCTGGAAGAAAGGGGAACAGAAGAGTGTCATGTGATTCGAAATATGCAAATAAAAAGAAAGGAATAGAAATGTATAAAAGATAGAGATGAAAGGAAAGTATGAGAGATATATTGTCCATGCTACCAAAAACTTAGCTAGATAAAGAAGTATATAAAAAGGCAAAAAAATAAAAATAGAATAAAAAATATCTCTAAAAAAATTATGTTATAAAACTTGTAGATCCCTTAGGACTAAGATCGTAGTTAATAAAGGAAAAAAAAAAGAGAGAAAAAAAATCCAGAACTGATCCCAGAATGGACCAGTTCAATAGGATTGATACTAATATTTCTGTTTCCTTAGAGTCTCAGCTGTAAGTGTCCTTCTACACGCCTTGGGTTTTTTTGCATTATCCTGTGACCAGCAGAGGTTCCTTTATTGTTCGTCTCTAAGCATCGGTGTGTGGGGAGGGAGAGGGTACAATAGTGGCTCCTTTCCCTGGGAGTGAGTGAGCAGTGGCACACTGTTGTTTCAGTTGGGCTTGGAGGTGCCTGTTGCAGAGGGATGCAGGTGGCTCAGGTGTAAGCAGAAAGTCTCAGAGTTGGGCCTCTCTCGGTTTTTTTTTTTTCTCAGCAGCCTCCCTGCTGCCCGCGTTCCAAGTGGTTTTAATCTAGCCTCGCCCGAGTGCCTGAGGGTACTTGTTATCCCTGAACTCTGTAGGTGGCCCACAGGCTGTCTCTCCACTGCCTGCTGCAGGTGCCGATAGAGAGAGGCTATGCGCGTGGCTCCTCCCCCCGACCTGTGAGCCCGCAGCATCCATCCGCCATCATGGCTGGGCTGCTCTCAGGGACGTGCACTCCTCGCCGTGGACCTCTTCCCTCCTGTCCTCTCGGTCTGTCACCTTACTGGCAACAATGTTTCTCACCCTGAACCAGCTCTCCGGTTCCCACACTCCTGCTCCCGGACCCTCTGTTCAGCTGTGGAACGATGTCTCGGTCAGGGAACACTGAGCTGCGGTGCGGACCCTCTGTGTGTTTCTCACTCCCTCCCATCTGCCACAGCTCTGCCACTTCACCCTCTTTGAGCTGTTGTAGATGCCTCCCTACCGGTTATGTCGGGCTCCTTGCAGTCCTTTCTGGTGTCCGAGGCCGTCTGCTGGTGTTCAGCTGGTTCTCTGTGGGAATTATTGCGTGCTTCGGTGCATTCCCAATGCATCTGTGGAGAGGGATGCATTCCACGTCCCTCTACTTCACCGCCATCTTTTTCTCTCCACGTTGCAAGTTTTAAGAGCTACTTTAAAAATATATGCTCCAGGAAAGACATGATCAGGTGGGGGAAATTATGGTGTTCATCTTGTAGCTTATTTTATACATAATAATTTGTACCTCTTAATCCCTTATCCCTATCTTGCCCCTCCCCCTTCCCTCTCCCCACTGGTAACCACTAGTTTGTTCTCTATATCTGTGAGTCTGCTTCTTTTATGTTATATTCACTAGTTTGTTGTATTTTTTAGATTCCACACATAAGTGATATCATATAGTATGTGTCTTTCTCTGTTTGACTTATTTCACTTAGCATAATGCCCTTCAATTCCATCCATGTTGCTGCAAATGGCATTATTTCACTTCTTTATCCATTCATCTGTTGATGGACATTTAGGTTGCTTCCATGTCTTTGCTATTGTAAATAATGCTGCCATGAACATTGGGGTACATGTTTCCTTTTGAATTCGTGTTTCCGTTTGTTTTTGGATATATAACCAGGAGTGGAATTGCTGGGTCATATGGTACTTCTATTTTTAGTTTTTTGAGACATCTCCATACTGTTTTCCACACTGGCTGCACTAATATATATTCCCACCAACAGTGTAGGAGGGTTCCCTTTTCTCCACATTCTTGGCAAAATTTAATCATAGGACATGGTAGTACTAAGAAACATTCTATGAGATATCCACAAAAAGGGCCATTCTATCCACTTGATTATTAAAATCATCCTCTGTTGAGGTCATGCTTTGATGAGAATTAGATGAGATACAGATATCTTCACATTCTTTGCCCATTCAGAGAGATCTATCCATTTAACAGTTTCTCAGACCTCCTTGTCACCAATTTTCTAATCATGTTTCTTCTAAGTTCTCTACCATCTAGCTAAATCATTGGTCATAGTCCACAAATATATAGATTTTTGGCATTTGGGCCACTTCCTCATGTAACTTTCCTAGGCCGTCAGAGCACGGTCAAGCCCAATCTTGAATATACCACTTCCTTTTGATAATAGAGTACTGTTGAACATGGCCAAATTTATGGCTTCATGGTACAGATAATACCCAGTTCACAATGGGCAGCTCAGTTTGCATGGTAACTTGGTGGCCCATGGTAAAGTATTCAGTCTCTACTAAGGCCCAGTAGAAAACCAAAAGCTGTTTCTCAAAATGAAAGTAGTTATCCACGGAGGAAAGCAGGGTATTGATCCCAAACCCTAAAAGCCTGCACTGCAATTCACCTCCAAAGGCCTGCCAAGGCTCCAAATAGCATCTCTACCTGACACTGTGACTTCAAGCACCGTCAGATTAACCAAATCATATTGCTCAAGTAACAAAGCAGCTTGCATGGCAGCCTGGATCTGTTGTAGAGCCTTCTCTTGTTCTAGGCCCCAGTCAAAACTATCAACTTTTTAAGTTACTCAGTAAGTGTGTCAGAGCAGTACACTCAAATGAGAAATATGTTGCCTTCTGAAGAGGTCCACTGGGTATTGTGCCTCTTTTTTTTTGGATGTAGTAGGGGCCACATGCAACAGCTTATCCTTTGCCTTAGAAGTGATATCTCCACATGTTCTACACCACTGAACACCTAAAAACTTCACTGAAGTGGAAGTGCCCCGAATTTTTTTTGGATTCATTTCCCACTTTCTGACGTCTTACCAATGTCTAGAGTAGTTGCTAGTTCTTGCTCATCAGGTCCAATCAGCATAATATCATCAGTGTAATAGACCAATGTGATATCTTGTGGAAGTGAGAGGTGATCAAGGTCCCTGCAGACTAAATTATGACATAGGGCTGGAGAGTTAATATGCTCCTGATATAGAACAGTGAAGATGTATGCTGGCATTTTCAACTAAACGCAAAATGCTTTTGGTTGTCTTTACTAACAGATATCAAGAAAAAAAAGCATTTTCCAGGTCAAAAAAAGCAATTCCAGGTCACCAGGCACCAAAGAAAGTGTTAATTGCTCAAGCAACCAAGCCACATCTGGAATAGTAGCTACAAATGGAGCCACCACCTGGTTAAATTCACAATTATTCACTGTCATTTTCTAAGATCCATCTGCTTTCTGCACGGGACAAATAGGTTAGTTGAATGGGGAAGTGGTGACATTTACCAGCCCTGCATCTTTCAAGTCCTTGACAGTGGCACTAATCTTTGCCATCCCTCCAGAAACCTAGTAATGCTTTTAATTTACTATTTTCCTAGGTAGAGTTAGTTCTGGTAGCTCCCACTTGGCCTTTCCTACCATAATAGCCCTCATTCCACAATCAAGGAGCCAACATGTGGATTCTGTGGGTTGTTGAGTATGTCTATTCCAATTATGCATTCTGGAACTGGAGAAATAACCACAGGATGGGTTTGGAGATTCACTGAACCCACTGTGAGATGGACCTCCGCTAAAACTACATCAATCACCTGACATCCATTAGTCCTTACTCGGAATGATGGGTCACAGTAATGTTTGGGATCTCACTGAATTAGTGCCAGTTCAGAGCCACTGTCCAGTAATCCTCTAAATGTTTGACTCTTCCTCTCCCAGTGCATAATCTCCTTGTAAATAGACATAGGTTTTTTTGAGGAAGGCTTGGAGAAAGATTAACAGTATACATTTTTGGCAGTATAGCAGGGTCCTTCCTTAAAGGAACATTCCTCCCCTTCATTCAAAGAATTCTGGGTCTGTCACCTGACTCAAGTCGGGGAATTGATTGAAAGACAATGAATCTCTGTTTTGGTGATTCAAATTAGACGTTGTTCACTCAAACTAGAACTCTCCCACTTACACAGATCAAGTAAGAATTTAGCAGATTGCTCATCTATTTCTTTCCTAGGGACATGATGATCAACTAGGCAATGCCAAAGGTCTCTGCAAGTTAGATTATTCTGATTACTACTTTGACTCCATTTTCAGTTATGGCAACAAAACCCACCTTTGTCTTTGGTGATTAAGTTCCACCATTTGGCCCCTGCAACCCTAGGATCCAATTATCCTCATTGTATTTAAAGATTCCAGCTCTGTGGCAGCAGCTTCCACTGTAATTTCTGACCTACAGAAAAGAGTGATCATAGAGTTCTTTAAGGATGCTGGAATTTCCCTCACAAATTTAATTCTCACAATCATGGTGAAAGATGTGTCCTCTAGGGTGGGTGAGTGGATCTTAAATGATAAATCCACTCTAACAGTCCAGTCTCCCTAAGCCTTTGGATCCCTTTCTTTATAGTATACGAAGGCAGTTCTGGCGTTTCAACTTCATTTATTGTAGGTAACTTTTTGGTCCATTTTCATCCAACCAACCAAATCATTAGAGCCATTTCTGACACCTTGAGTTAAAACATTGAATCCACAATTTCTGTTTGCTGGGTCCATATCAATAAATTTTGCCCAATTCAACTTCATGTTCCTTCCATCATTATCCCACCCTCTTAATATCCATTCCCACACATATTCTCTAAATTTCTCTCTGTAAAAATTGGAAAAATCATGCACCTATTTTGGTGTGTAGCATACCTTTTAGTGGGTCACCCTTCAAGGACTTCTGGGCCTTTTAGTATGTCTAAAAGCAAAGGCGGGCTGTGAGGTAGGTATTGAGGAGAGTCAGCAGTGCTTTGCAAGGAAACTACCTTAAGGGAGGCCATTACGGATTTTTTGGGCAAAGCAGAGTTAACCTTCACAGACAGAGGTGGAAAGGCTGGCAAAGAAGACAGTAGAATTTAGGGATATGACATTCCCAGCTTCATTGGAATCTTCCCATAGGTCCCCACTCCCATAATCAGGATCTTATTCCTTCCCAATCAATGCCCTCATTTGAATAGAACTTCATCTTACTCTCCATTCCTCATTCTGCACACTTTGTTTTTTATCCATGTCTTTTGCCTGGATCCTGATTTGAAAATGTACTATCCCATTCATGATTTTTCCATAAATCTTTGCTCTACTGACAGAATGGAATCTTGGATTGTAAAGTAGAATATGAGGATGCAATATCCATCTCTAATCCCTGTCTCCAAGTGCCAACTGGGGAATTTCACTACCACTTGCCAAGTGCTCAGAGGATTGGTGTCCTTGGCCAAGGCTTTTCCAGTCCTCTCTATGACATACATCTTTTTTAGTAGCTTGTCCAAAACACACACTCAGTAATCTGGTGGGGGACAAAAGCCATTTTCTCAACCAGTAGACTATAGTTAGTACAGTGAAATTGCATTTTATGCTGAGGCCAGATTCTAAAGGAGATTAAACTTTTAAGGGAGAATAACATATCGTCAAAATAATCCTTGAAAGTCACTTGTGAAAGACAAATATAATGCCTATCAATAGGGCTAGCATTGGAACAGATTCCTGTTTCTTCAATTGAACACCAGATTAAGCAGATGGCTTGGGTTTATGGTCCCTGTTGCATGAAAGCTATATATGTTTAAGCACTAGAAACACGCTAAAGGTGGTGACATACTTACTATGAGAAGCACACAGGACCTGAGATCACTTAAGTGAAGGACAGATTCAAGTCTCCGAACCCTCATTCCAAGAAATAGACTTACCAAGTGGAATAGTAGGTGGATTCACACCATTATTTATATTCTTATTTTCTACATGTATGTATGATGTGACTCCATTATCCAGAGGAAGTCACACATCCCTGAAAGGGTACATTTGGAGACAAAGTCAGAAAATGCTTCTCAAACTGAAGTTATTAAGAATCAATAGGAATGGGAGATTAACAGAATTTAGCCAACCTGGAGAGATAGTATATGCTTATAATGTTGTTATTTGAGTGTTTCCCACATTTCAATAAAGTATACTACATGTTTTCTAAATATAATCAAGGATACCAGGAGCCTTCCAAGTTCAATCAGGCTGATTCTGAAGTAGAAGTGACTGGAATGGAATTAATTGAGGGGAGTTGTCTTGGGTTCAACTGTAAGAAAGATGAGGTAATTGTTGTGCTGTCATAACAAAAGGGAAATTTGCACAGAATCTTGAAAAAGTAGCACCCAAACTCAAGAATTTGTAGGTGTTGATCAGCTCAGAGCTGTATGTGGCAGACCTAAATCTTGGTTCTTATGGAGGTATATCCCACTAAGGAGTGAAAACATTTCCCAGGTTCCTTTATGTTCTGCAGGAACTTTCTGTAAAGATTAGCCAATTCCTTTTGCTCAGAGTCCAACTATACCCAGCTTCTTCTGATTTCCATAATAATAGCTAACATTTTTTTGAGTGATTATTATGTGACAGGCCTAGTCACATTTTGGTTTGATTCAACACACTAAGCAGGCTACTAGTCACTTTATTTCACTACTTTAATTCCTTTTGTGTTTAAATCTCTTCTTCACTATTAGGGGATTGGAAGCTGAGAGAAGTTACTAAGGAAGCAGAGGGCTTTAGGGCTTGTTCTCAGATGTATGCATTTTGGTACTGAAAGAAAACTGCTTGGTCACTGTGATGAATCTCTTTTGGAGTACCTGTGCACTTCACATGATTCCTTAAATTGTTCCGCCTTTTCCACTCTCCTCCTTATAGAGGTGATATCATGGAAGTGAATATGGTTTATAACTGTTGTTCCAGTCCTAGGCCTAAGTTGATTGGTCTAAGGATGAGCACCTGATTGTTTAGAAGCTGTTTCTAAATGGGAGTTTGAAATTACAGTGGGGGGAGAGAGAGAGAGACAGAGACAGAGACAGAGACAGAGACAGAGAGGTTTTTTCCCTGTGGCTGAACCTTAGAACGTAAGCAATAATGCCATGGCCCTGAAGGGAAGCTATATTTCCCCACGCTTTCTGAGGAGCAGAGGAGCTGCTCATCAGAGAGAGTGAAGCAAAAGGAAACATTATAAGGAGAAGGATAAATGATATTGTCTATTGTCTGATTTTCTGAAGACTTTGTAGTTGCCTGTTCTAGTCCATTCCTGAGATCCAGTCATGTTCTTGACCTTAAGTTTTGTGAGACACCCTTAAGACCTTATAATAAATGTCTCTATTGTTTCCTGAAGTATCTTTCATTAGTTTCTGTTACTTGTAACTGAAGAATCTTAATCTAGATACCTAAAGTATCATACCTAAGTCCCTATGAGGCAGGAGACAGATGGGACTTGAGGGCAAATGGTCTGAGTTCATTCCCTGTGGACCAATACTCTGAGAAAGGAATAACAAGACAATTGGGAGAGGAGGCTGGGCCCTGCCCAAATAGAAGATAAGAGACCACATATTCCTCATTCTTGAAGTCAGGAGACCTCCCCTGACTACACATGCACAGAAAGCCTCCTTGCAGGTCAAAAGGGGAGTGATGCCAAGTGGCCAAACCTACCCATAGACCTCTTTGGTGGAATCCATCTTGGCTAAGAGATGTGCATGCACACATAGGAAAACCCTGAGATATACCAAATATGGACTTTGAACCAGGCAAATCAAAATGACTGGTCAAAGGAAACATAGAAGAAATGCCCCATATAAGTGATTTAAACTGCCATGAGGGCGCAACTCTCTCTCTGAGTCCACCTGTGTGTCTATCCACACATATTCTGCTCTTTTTTTTCTTAATAAATACTTTACTTATTTCATTACTTTCCATCTTTGTGGGAATTCTTTTCTGCAAAGCTGTAGGTCCAGGGCCTTGTCACTGACCACTGGTCTAGTGGCTAGGATTCAGTGCTCTCACTGCTGTGACCTGACCTCCATCACTGACTGGGAACTGAAACCCTGCTTCAAGCTGCTGTGGGCTGAGGCCACCCAAGATCACCTGGAACAATTTCCTTTACTTTATCTATTTGTACCTTGTCCAAACAATGTCCAAGAATGCCTTCTACCCTCTCCACTTCAGTCCATTCTCCAGGCCCTTTCTTTCCACTGGCTAACATGCTACAGTTCAGTTAGTTACTCCTGCCAGTACCAAAGTAGTTGAGCCAGAGCCAAGCCACAGATCAATGCCAGCAAAATAGTTGCATTTATTTCCAGTCTATAGCAATAGATGATTTATATACAAATTTAGAATGGGTTGGGAGGTTGTTGTGGGAAATGGAAGGACGAAGTGTTCCAGAGTGAACATAGACACCAAATTGGTAGAGGAAAAGAACACCTTTATCAGACAATCTGTAGGATCTCAGCCAGGGATCTCAGAAAGGATAAAGAAGAGAACTCTTGGTCAATTCTCCAAAAATCAAGTTGTCATATAAGGAAGCTGCTATATGGTGCATAGGTTTGCTTCTGAGGCAAGGAGGGCAGAAATGTAACAAAGAGATAAAGAGTAAGCAACCAGACAAGACAGGAAGTCCAAGGCAGGGAAAAAGGAGGGGCAAATTTGGAGGGATAAGGCAACAGGATGAAAGAAAAATGAGGTAGAAAACCATAGGGACAAACCAGAACATAATAAGGACAAATCAGAACATTCTAAGAGCATCAAGTTAAGAACCCATTGACTCATCTGGAGGTAAGCCAAACCAGACAGGGTAGCCCATATTGTGCTGATATAGCTAGCAGAGCAAAGAGCTTTAAAGGCAGTGACTTGGGCTTTCCTGATTATTTTTTGCAAGACCACACTCCCACTCCCATAGTTATATCAACATGATTTGGACGAGCTCTTTCCTAATTGCCACTGCAACTCTTCAACCTATATCAAATGATCATGCATTCTATCAGAAAACTCCATTTCTTTCCACTCTGGTTTCCAAGCAGAATATTGATAGACACATCACAATTGTGCTTGCAACTAATATCTATCATTATTTCATGCAGGTTTAATGTAAATGAAATACATCTTTATATTTGGTAATTTTATCCAGGGTAAAATGTCCCATTATAATTCATGAGAAATTAAAGAAAGAACAGAGGGTTTACTCAGGCTCAGTTGGTTAAAGAAACCCACTCAAGTTAACTCATATAAAGTTAAGTTTATTATAAGGCTATTAGTAAAGTAATGGTGTAGGAGTAGTACAGAAATCCAAGAATAAACACTGTAAAAGGAATGGATCTTACCAAGATTAGATTGGGGGATAGTTTTGGCTTCAAAGTAGCACTAAAGAATTTCAGTAAGAGTTTAGAGTCTTCATTCTAGTGACTGACTGCTTCTTGCTATCCCACTGCCACTTTACTGCCTCTAATTATTTATTATTACTCATAATTCTCCCTGTACATGGCCTATTATGGCTTCTCCAGCTCCAACTATACCTCATGATATTTTAGCTGTAATAATTCACTGTTTTTTTATTATTGTTGCTTTCTGTTTCTTATTTTATATTTAAGAGTTAAAGTATCTGATTAGTCCAGCTAATTTTTTCAAGCCAGTCCATACAGGCCAACTTATGCAATCCCCTGCCAAAAAAATTTAGCTGTGGCATGGGGAAGAAGAACAGGTGGAGTCATATGGTAGACAATGTGGCTACTTGGCCAATACCAGCTGTGGGCAAAGCTTTTTCTCTAACAATAGGGTGTGGGTAATGCTAGTACCTTAATTAACATATCCATGAAGGAAAATTATAAAGATCCACAAGAGCATAAGACAGTGGAATATGCCATGACATGGGAGGAAGGAAAATGGCTGAGGCACTGGTTGATTTCTCAATATAAGGTTGAGAAAGGACCTTAAACCCAAACAGTAGAAAGTTTGTGTTGGGACTCTGTTACAGACATTTCTTGTACATCTACTTTGGACAAAGCAGTTTATATTCATTAACTCATTTTTCTGATCTCAGATTATCCCTGAAGAATAGTTATTATTAACCTAATTGTACAGATGAAGAAGCTGAAACCCAAAGAGTAACTACCTAAACTTATGAACAAATGACAGAGAAAGGATATAAGCCTAGGAAGCCCAGGATCTATTCCACATATTCTTTGATTTATCCAGTGACCTATTGGTTGTTTAGTAGCATATTGTTTAGCCTCCATATGTTTGTGTTTTTTTGCAGTTTTTTTTCTTATAGTTGATTTCTAGTCTCATAACATTGTGGTTGGAAAAGATGCTTGATAGGAGTTCAATCTTCTTAAATTTATTGAGGCTTATTTTGTGGTCTAGCATGTGATCTATCCTGGAGAATGTCCCATGTGCACTTGAAAAGAATGTGTATTCTGCAGCTTTTGGTTGGAATGTTCTATATACATTTATTCAGTCCCTCTGATCTAGTGCATCATTTAAGGCCAGTGTTCCTTATCAATTTTCTGTCTGGATGATCTGTCCATTGATGTAAGTATGGTGTTAAAGTCCTCTACTATTATTGTGTTACTGTCAATTTCTACTTTGATGTTTGTTAATATTTGCTTTATGAATTAGGTGCTCCTATGTTGGGTGCACATATATATTTACAATTGTTATGTCTTGTTAGATCAATCCCTTTATCACTATGTAATGTCCTTCTTTGTCTCTTGTTATAGTCTTTGTTTTAAAGTCTATTTTGTCTGTACAAGTACTACTATCCCAGCTTTCTTTTCATTTCTATTTGCATAGAATATCTTTTTCCATTCTCTCACTTTCAGTCTATGTGTGTCTTTAGATTTGAGGTGAATTTCTTATGGGCAGAATATATATGGAGCTTGTTTTTTACTTATCCAGATACTCTATGACTTTTTAAAAAATTTTATTTATATTTATTTATTTATTTATCCATTTATTTATTTATTTATTCATTCATTCATTCATTCATGTATTGGCTGCATTGGGTCTTCATTGCTGTGTGGGGGCTTTCTCTAGTTGTGGTGAGTGAGGGCTACTCTTTGTTGTGGTGCACAGGCTTCTCATTGCCATGGCTTCTCTTGTTGCAGAGCATGGGCTCTAGGACCATGGGCTTCAGTAGTTGTGGCACATGGGCTCAGTAGTTGTGAATCAAGCTTAGTTGCTGCAAGGCATGTGGGATCTTCCTGGACCAGGGCTTGAACTCATGTCTCCTGCATTGGCAGGCAGATTCTTAACCACTGTGCCACCAGGGAAGTCCCAGCCAGACACTCTGTGACTTTTGATTAGTGCATTTAGTCTATTTACATTTAAAGTAACTATCGATAGGTATGTACTTATTGCCATTTTGTTAATCATTTTGGGGTTTTTTGTAGTTCTTTTTTGTTCTTTTCTTATTTTGCTCTCTTCCCTTGTGATTTGATGACTATTTTTAGTGTTATATTTAATTACCTTTCTCTTTTTTGGTATGTGTATCTATTGTATTTTTTGGTTTGTAGTTACCATGAGGTTTACATATAGCAGCCTATATACATATGTGTGTGATTATTTTAAGCTGATGATCTCTTAGGCTTAAATGCATCCTAATAATCCTGCATTATTATCCCCTTCCCCACATTTAATGTTTTTGACATCATATTCTACATTTTTTGTTTTGTGTATCCCTTAATTACTTATTGTGGCCATAGATGATTGCATTAATTTTGTCTTTCAACCTTCCTACTAACTTTATAAATGATTGATCTACCTTTACTGTGCATTTGCCTTTACTAATGAGATTTTTCCTTCTGTTTTTCTTTTCATATTTCTAATTGTTGTCTTTTCTTTTCCTTTCCACTTAGAGAAGTCCCTTTAACATTTCTTATAGAGCTAGATTAGTGGTGCTGAAATCTTTTAGCTTCTGCTGGTGTATAAAACTATCCTATCCTTCAAATCTGAATGATAGCCTTGCTGGGTAATTTTGTTGGTTGTATGCTTTTTTCCTTTCAGCATTTTAAGTATATCCTGTCACTCCCTTCTGGTCTGCAAAGTTTCTGCTGGAAAGTCAGCTGACAGTCTTATGAGAGTTCCCTCATATGTAACTAATTGCTTTTCCTTTGCTGCTTTTAATAGCTTCTGTTTATCTTTAACTTTTGCCATTTTACTTACAATATGTCTTCATGTGGACCTTTTTGTGTTGATCTTGTTTGGGATTCTCTGTGCTTCCTGGACCTGAATGTCTGTATTATCTAATGAAAATAAAATATGTGAAAAGTGTGGGTGTTATCTCCCCCACCTCTGCTTTTTTGTTTTTTGTAAAACAATAACCAAAAGCACCACCAATATATGTGTATATAGCTATATATGATTTTAAAACTATAGACAGGACTTCCTAGGTGGCACAGTGGTTGGGAAATTGCCTGCCAATGCAGGGGACATGGGTTCGAGCCCTGCTCCAGGGAGATCCCACATGCCATGGAGCAACTAAGCCTGTATGCCACAACTATTGAGCCTGTGCTTTAGAGCCCATGAGCCACAACTATTGAGACCATGTGCCACAGCTGCTAAAGCCCACATGCCTAGAGCCTGTGCTCTGCAACAAGAGAAGCCACAGCAATGAGGAGCCTGTGAACCACAACAAAGAGTAGTCCTGCTCACCGCAACTAGACAAAGCCTATGTGCAGCAACAAGGACTCAACACAGCCAATAAATAAATAAATAAATTTATATGTAAAAATGAATACAGACAAAAGTATGGAAGGATATGCAAATTTTTAAAAGTATGTTACCTATGATAGGGTGGGGGTCATGCTGACGTAGAAGAGAGAAGATAGGAAAAAATTGGAAAGGAAAAAACATTTTAAAAGGCATATATATGACCACATTATTGAATTTACATTAAAAGCATGTAGACTCATTGTAGGAAATGAAAACAATATATCAATGCATAAGAATTAAGTAAAATATTTCCCCAAATCTCAACTCCCAGCAATAACCTCTAATATTTGTTGTGTGTTTTTCCAGATAGACACACTCTTTTACATCTTGCTTTTGCATTTTATTAAGAAAACAATTTATTGAAGTATATCATACATACAAATACACAAATCATAAATGTATAACTCAATGATGCTTTATAAATCACTCCTATACCCAGTATCCAGATCACACATAACATTACTTGTACACCAGCAGTCCCCAATGGCTCCTTCTAGTCATAAACCATCCTTCAAGGGTAAACACTATTCTGACTTCTAAACACATAGGTTAGTTTTGCTTTTTATAAACTGAACATACGCATGTATAATTGTTTGCCTATATTCTTTTGCTTGAGATTATATTTTTTAAAGTTCATTTATGCCACACAGCAATAGTTCTTTTTTACCCCTCATTGTCATATAAAATTCCATTGTTTAAATATATTATAGTTCATTCATCCATTCTACTACTGATGGACATTTGGGTTGTTTCTAATTTTTGGTTATTATAACTGAAGCAGCTATAAACATTCTTGTACCTAATTACATACTTTTGGTTGATGTATACCAAGGAATGGATATGCTGGGTTTTTTGGATTTTTTTTTTTTCACTTTTTTTGGCTACACTGCACAGCTTGTGGGATTTTAGTTCCCCAACCAAGGATCAAACCTGGGGTCTCGGCAATGACAGCACAGAGTTTTAACCACTGGACAACCAGGAAATTCCCCAAATTCTGGGTTTTATGGTATTCTTTTACTTCCAGCTTTAGTAGCTATTGCCAGCTTTCCAAACTGGTTATACTAGTTTACACCAGTATGAGAAGTGAGTGCATTTTCCAGTTGCTCCAGGTTCTTGATAATACTTGATATTTTGAGTTTAAAAAAATCTATTTTTATGGGGGTGTACCGGTATCTCCCTTTGGTTTTAATTTATATTTTCCTGATGAATTATGAAGTCAAATACCTTTCTGTATGTTCATTGGTCATTTCGATATCATTTTTTTTAAATCATGCTGCATGGTTTGTAGGATCTTAGTTCCTTGACCAGGAATTGAACCCAGGCCCATGGCAGTGAAAGCAGTCCTAACCACTTGGACCACCAGGGAAGTCCCTGGATATAGTCTTTTAAAAAAATATTTTTATTGGAGTATAGTTTATTTACAATGTTGTGCTAGTTTATATAAATATAAATATAAATATAAATAAAAAAAATATATATATATATACTCTTTTTTTAGATTCTTTCCCCATATAGGTCATTACAGAGTATTGAGTAGAGTTCCCTGTGTTATACAGTAGGTCCTTATTAGTTATCTATTTTATATGTAGTAGTGTGTATATGTCAGTCCGAATGGATATCATCTTTTATGAAATGTATTTCCAATTATTTTGCCCATTTTTCTATTGTGCTGTCTTTTTCATATAGATTTGTAAGGGTTCTTTTTATATTCTGGATATGAATCCTGTGTCAAGTATATTTATTGTGAATATCTTCTCTAAATCAGTGAGTTGCCTTTTCACAGTCTTAATCACTCCTTTTGAATAAACAGACACTTGTGATTTTAATGCAGCCCTATTGATCAATCTTTTCATTTATGTGACCAGCTTTTATATGAGAGTGCCTGATTATCTATTCCCTCATCAAAAGTGGGAACTATCAAACCTTTTATCTTTGCCAATTGGAAGATGATGTTTCATTGCTGCTTTAATGGAAACTGGTAAGGAAAAATATGAGTAAATACAATAGGCTTTTTTCTCCTCCTGAGTTTTCTAAATTGTGCTTGATTGTTGAAACAAAAAATTATAGCACTGCCTGATGTTGTTCTAAA
Organism: Hippopotamus amphibius kiboko; assembly: GCF_030028045.1. NCBI lineage: Eukaryota > Metazoa > Chordata > Mammalia > Artiodactyla > Hippopotamidae > Hippopotamus > Hippopotamus amphibius. The sequence goes on along the minus strand of NC_080203.1, from coordinate 74,131,909 downwards.
TGTAGGTAGAGGAAATATTTAAGCAAATGTATTATAAACAGAGGTGAGTAAAGAGACATTAAAGAAAGTATGATTTGTATTCTTCGTTTGAACTGGTACAATGATGACACCAGTAGACTGTGATAAGCTATGCATAAGAAATGTAATACCTAGAGCAACCACAAATTAAGCTACACAGAGAAATTCACTTTAAAAGACTATAAATATAAATGGAATTCTAAAAACTTTTCAAGGTACCCACATGAAGGCAAGAAAAAGAAAACAGAAAAGAAAATGAAAGAGACAAACATAAGGAAACCATAAACAAGAAGACAGCCCTCAGAATGGGAGAAAATATTTGCCAATGAAACAACCGACAAAGGATTAATCTCCAAAATATACAAGCAGCTCATGCAGCTTAATACCAGAAAAGCAAATAACCCAATCCAAAAATGGGCAGAAGACCTAAATAGACATTTCTCCAAAGAAGACATACAGATGGCTAACAAATACATGAAAAGATGCTCATCATCACTAATCATTAGAGAAATGCAAGTCAAAGCCACAATGAGGTATCACCTCACACCAGTCAGAATGGCCATCATCAAAAAATCTAGAAACAATAAATGCTAGAGACAGTGCAGAGAAAAGGGAACCCTCCTGCACTGTTGGTGGGAATGTAAATTGGTACAGCCACTATAGAAAGCAGTATAGATGTTCCTTAAAAACCTAAAAATGGAACTACCATATGATCCAGCAATCCGACTCCTGGGCATATACCTTGAGAAAACCATAATCTAAAAAAAAAAAATGTACTACAATGTTCACTGCAGCACTGTTTACAATAGTCAGGACATGGAAGCAACTTAAATGCCCATCAAGAGGTGAATGGATAAAGAAGATGTGGCACATGCATACAATGGAATATTACTCAGCCATAAAAAGGAATGTAATTGAGTTATTTGTAGTGAGGTGGATGGACCTAAAGTCTGTCATACAGAGTGAAGTGAGCCAGAAAGAGAAAAACCAATACCCTATGCTAACTCATATATATAGAATCTAAAAAAATGATTGTGATGAACCCAGTGACAGGGCAAGAATAAAGATGCAGATGTACAGAACGGACTTGAGGATATGGGGTTAGGGGTGAAGGGGAAGCTGGGACGAAGTGAGAGAGTGGCATTGACATATATACACTACCAAATGTAAAATAGATAGCTAGTGGGAGGCTGCTGCATAACACAGGGAGATCAACTCAATGATGGGTGATGACTTAGAGGGCTGGGATAGGGAAGGTGGGAGGGAGTCAAGGGAGGGAGGGGATGTGGAAATATATGTATAAATACAGCTGATTCACTTTGTTGTACAGCAAAAACTGGCACAAGAGCGTAAAGCAATTTTAGTCCAATAAAGAGGTTAAAAAATTAAAAAAAGAGACAAACATAAAACAAAAAATAAAATGACATACTTACGTGTTAAGATAATAATAACTACAAGAAATATAAATGGTCTAAGTATACCAATTAAAAGACAGAGATTTGTAGAGTGGATTAAAATATATTACCCAACTATACGCTATCTAAAAGAAGCTCACTTCAAATATAAGCATATAGTCAGGTTGAAAATGATGGACAAAGATATAATACAAACATTAATCAAGGGAAAGCAGGAGTGGCTACATTATCAGATAAAGTAGATTTCAGAGCAAAACACTTAGCAAAGATAGACAAGGACATTATATAATGATAAAAATGTCAGGCATAACAATACTAAATGTTATACGCCCCCAAACAGAGCTGCAAAACATGTGAAGTAAAAACTAATAGATAAAAGTAGAAATATAAAAATCCAGTTATGCTTGGGGACTTCAAACCTTCTGTCTAAACAATTAATAACATAACTAGACAGAAAAGCAGTGAAAATATACAAGAACTCAGAATACTATCAACTAACATAATCTAATTGACATTTTTAGAACAATCCACTCAAAAAGAGCAGAATACACATTCATTTCAAGTGCTCGTGGAAATATATACCAAGATAGACCATATCCTGGGCCTTAAGACAAACCTCAATAAATTTAAAGAACTGAAATCATACAGACCGTGTTCTCAGAGCACAGTGGAATCAAACTGAAAATTAGTAAGAGAAAAATAAGAAGAACATCTCCAAATACTTGGAAACAAAACAACACAATTGTAAATAATCCATGGATCAAAGAGGAAGTCTCAAGGGAAGTAAAAAACACATAGAACTGACTGAAAATGAAAATACAACATATCAAAGTTTGTAGAACACTGCTAAAGGAATGCTGAGAGGGAAATTTATGGCACTAAATGCATATATTCATAAAGAGGAAAAGTTTTAACTTAATAATCTAAGCTCTCACATCAAGAACCTAGGAAAACAAGATCAAAATAAGCCAAAAAGCAAGAAATCAATGAAATTTAAAATAGGAAAACAATGGAAAAAAATTAATGAATCAAAGAGCTGGTTTTTTGAACAGTTTAATAAAATTGACAAACCTCTAGAAAGACTGACAAATTAAAAGAGAGAGAAGACAAAAATACCAAAATCAGGAATAAATGGGATATCACTACATATACTCCAGACATCAAGAGGATAATAAAGGGTTACTATGAACAATTCTAGAGACATATATTTGATGATTTAGACAAAATGGATCAATTTCTTGAACAACCCAAACTGTTACAACTCATACAATATGAAATAAATCATTTGAATAGCCCTATACTTATTAAGGAAATTGAATTCATAATTTTAAAACTTCTGAAAAAAGAAAACTCCAGCTCAGATGGTTTTACAGGAGAATTCTACCAAACATTTAAAGAAGAATTAACACAAATTCTACACAATCTTCCAGAAAAAGAGAAGATAGTACATGTCCCAATTCATTTTATAAAATTAGTGTTACCCTGATACCAAAACCAGACAAAGACAGTACAAAAGAAGAAAAGGATGGAACACTATCCCACATGAATATCCTTAACAAAATATTAGCTAATTGAATTCAGTAATGTATGAAAAGAATTATACAGTACAACTGCGTGGGGTTTATTCCAGGGATGTAAGGCAGGTTCAACATTTGAAAATCAGTCAGTGCCATCCACCATATTGAAAGACAAAAGAAAAACCACAAGATCCTATCAATGGATGAAGAAAAGGCATTTGACAAAATTCACCTCCTATACATGATAAAAACTCCTAGCAAAATAGGAATAGAGGGCAACTTCCTCAACTTGATAAAGATTATTTATAAAAACCCTGAAGCTAATACATTATATAATGGAGAAATGCTGAATGTGTGCCCCCTAAAATTGGGAACAAGTATGTCTGCTCTCACACTTTTATTGAACATAGTTCAGAAAGTTCTAGCCAGTGCAATAAAGAAAGAAAAGGGAACAGAAGGCATTTAGATCAGAAAGGAAGAAATAAAACTTTGCCTATATGCAGGTGACATGATTATATATGTAGAAATCCCAAAGAATATACAAAAAACATCTAGAATTAAAAAATGAGTTTACCTAGCAACCATTTCTCTGGGGTTCTGCAAACATCATGAGGAGAAATACCAGATCTTACTCTAGCCTGATCACCAAGAATTATCCTTCCAGAATTCCCCAGTATCTACCCAATAGGCAATATGCTTTCAAACATATCTTTGAGTTTATTTCTAATGTTTTTATTTTTACCAACCATAATTAATCTGTCATTAAATCTTGTTGACTATTCTGTTGCATAACATAATAGTTGTTATTTTAGCTCTGTTCCTACAAGCATCACCCAAATTAAATCTTTAGCACCATTACCTTATCATAGTGGTCTCTTGGCTAGCTTTCCAGTTTCTCATCTCTTCTGCCAGATTTGTCTTCTTAGAAACACAGTTTTCAGCACTCCAATCTCATTTTTAATACATTTCAATGGCTACTTACTAACAGATTATGGTGAATCTTCTCAAAATAACATATTATTATTATTATTATTATTATTATTATTATTATTATTATTATTTTATTTGGCCATGCTGTGTGGCTTGTGGGATCCTGGTTCCCTGACCAGGGATCAAACCTGGGCCCTCAGCAGTGAAAGCACGGAGTTCTAACCACTGGACCACCAGGGAATTCCCTCAAAATAACATTCATTCTTCCTTACTTTTCACTTTAGACTTTTGTTATTAAATATAGTATAAATAGAAACTACGTACATAAATATACAGCTAAATCAACTACAGGATGAACATTCTTGGAACCACCATGTGGATCAGGAGAGAGAATTGGGTCAGCCACTGAAGAAGCCCTCTATGTACTCCATTTCAATCACAACATGCTTCAACTCCTTCCATTCCCTCATCCCAACCAAGGGAAACCACTATCCTGACTTTTACAGCAATCATTTCCTTACTTTTACTTACTGTTTCATCACTGACATATACATACCTAAATGCTATAGTTAAATTTTACCCTTTTTTAATCTATAGGTTACCTCACCATCTCTTTTTCGCTTGTAATTTGATTCATTGGATGGTCGTATAGAGTTTCCCACAGGCTGTTTTTTTTATTTTTTTGCTGATTACATTCCCATAGTGTAGTTTGACTTTTTTTTTATCTTCTGTATTTCCTGTACATCAGTAGTTGGGTGTAGACAGCTTCATCAGATTCAGGTTTGATTGTTTTTAAGCTCTTTATTGGAATATAATTGCTTTACACTCTTGTACCAGCTTTTGAGGTTCACGAAAGTGAATCAGCTGTATTTATACATATATCCCCATATCCCCTCCCTCCTGCAAGATTATTTCATAGATGGTGATATACACATAATACATGTACTATTTTCTTTCTCTTTGTGTTAGCAACTAATACTCAATGTCAAAATCTACTAAAAACAAATAATTGCAAAATGGTGATACTCCAAAAAATGTGTTCAGCAAGTTTGTAGGATATAAGTATACAAAAATCTGTTGAATTTATATATATATATATATATATATAAGCAATGAACATGTGGATACCAAAATTAAAAATACAGTGCCATTTACTCAAAGAATGAAATGATTAAGTGTAAATCTAGCAAAATATGTATATTAATTGTATGTTGAAAACTAAACAAAAGTCATGAAAGAAGTAAAAATCTAAATAAGTGGAAATAAAGACTGATACTCTGTTCATGAATGGGAAGACAATATAGTAAAAATTTCAATTCTCTGCAAATTGATATACAGGTTTAATGCTATTCATATCAAAATTCCAGCAAGATTTTCTTTCTTTATTCTTTCTTTCTTTTTCTTTCTTTCTTTCTTTCTTTCTTTCTTTCTTTCTTTCTTTCTTTCTTTCTTTCTTTCTTTCTTTTCTTTCTCTCTCTCTCTCTCTCTCTCTTTCTTTCTTCTTTTTTCTTCCCAGCAAGATTTTCTGAAGGCATAGATAATTCTAAAATTTGTGTGATAAGCCAAAAGATCTAGAATAGAAAAAACAATTTTGAGAAAGAAGAGTAAAGTGGGAAGGATCAGTCTACTCAACTTCAAGACATTATTTAGCTACAATGATTAAGTGTTTGTGGTATTGGTAAAGAGATAGATAGAAACATAGATGAGTGGAACAGAACAGAAAACTAAAAAATATACCCACACTAAAATACCCAACTGAGTTTTGACAAAATCACAGAAGCAATTCAGTGGAGGAGAGGTAGGTTTTCCAACAAATGGTGCTAGAGCAATTACACATCCATAGGCAAAAATTGAACCTCAACCTAAGTCTCACTTATGTAAAATGTAAGACTATAAAACTTTTAGAAAAAAATAGGAGAAAATTTTTCAGATCCAAGTAAAGTGCTCTAAGACAACTCCAAAAGCACAAGCCAAAAAGGAAACATTGGTAAATTAAACATCATCAAAATTAAAAACATTTGCTCTGTGTAAAATCTTACTAAGTGTATGAACATATGAGCTACAGAATGGTAGAAAATATTTGCAAACCACACACCTAGCAAAGTACTAGAATAGAATCAAATTACATAAAGAACTCTCAGAATTCAAAAGTAAAAAGCAAAGAAAGACCAAACAACCCAATTAGAAAATGGGCAAGAGACCTAAAGAGACATTTCACTGAAGAGGCTATACAGATGACAAATATGCACATGAAAACAAGTTCAAAATAATTAGCCACCACAACTGATCATAACACTGTACTTTCTATGTTAGTTAATTTATAACATTGAAACTAAAGATGAACTAACTTTAATGTATTTTAAATATTACATTTTAAGAAGCCTTCACAGTGCCTTTTACATTAAAATGTGCACAATATATGTTTGTTTTATGTAAATGAATGAAGTCAAACAACATGACCAATCTCAGTGAACTCTGTAACTCAGCAGTTATGTTATGTAACTATTACAGTTATTACATTGTGACCTAAAACCTCAACTTTCTCAACAGGTAACTCTGGATGGGAGTCATGAATGTTGATTCTGCTGCTGAATTTATGCTTGACCTTGAGCAAGGTCTTATGTGGCTCTGGGCATATATTTCTTCAATCATACAATGTGGGGGTTGGTATAGATATAATCTAAGCTTCCCCCATTCCATCTGGTGTCTGTGAATAACCCATTTGTGCTTGCACACTCCCATAAATATTGATAGTTAGCTTGTTAATTACTGAGGTTGCCCAATCCATCTCTGGATAATTCTAAATGCCAGTAAAATCTTTCTTATACTGAACTAAAAAAAATTATTAGCCACCAGAGTAATCCATATTAAAATCATAATGAGATAGCATTATACACCTGTCATAATGGCTAAAATAAAGAAGAGTTATAGCATCAAATACTGGTAAGGATACAGAGAAATTGCATCATTCCTATATTGCTGGTGGGAATGTAAGATGGGATGTGAACTGTTAGGCAGTTTCTAAAAACAAAACAAAACTAAAAAAGAACTAAACATTCAACTACCATATGACTCAGCAATTGCACTCCTGGGAATTTATCCCAGAAAAATAAAGACTTATGTTCACACAAAAACCTGTACCTGAATGTTTATAGCAGTTCTATAAGTTTTTTTGGGGGGAGGGAGCTGAGCAGCATGTGCGATCTTAGTTCCCTGACCATGGATCAAACCCACTCCCCCTTCATTGGAAGCACAGTCTTAACCACTGGACTTCCAGGGAAGTCCCAGTTCAATATTTTTTAAAATATGTGTAGGTTCATATAAAGATCACCATAATTATTTCCATCACTCTCCAAATCTCCTTCATGCTACCCTTTTAGAGTCTCATCTTACCTCCCACTACAATCCCTGGAAACCATTGATTGGTTCTCCATCACTATAGTTTTTGGTTTTTTGTTTTGTTTGTTTTGTTTGTTTGCTTTTTAAGAATGTCATATAAGTGAAATAATATAGCTTGTAACTATGAAAAGTGGAAGATTTAAATTTTAATGAAGTGTAGTTTATCAATTTGTTCTTTTATGGGCTGTACTTGTAGTGTGGTATTTAAGAAATCTTTGTCAAATACCAGGTCACACAGATTTTTTTCCCCTATTTTTTCTTCCAGAAATTTTATAGGTTTAGATTTAACATTTAGGTCTATGGTCCATTTTGTGTTGATTTTTATTTATGTGGTACAAGCTATGATTGAAATTTATTTTTCACATATGGATATTCAATTGCTCTGGCACAATTTATTGAAAGGACTCTCCTCCACTGAATTACATTTGCAACCTTGTCACATGCTTTTTGTCCATATATGTGTGGGTCTGTTTCTGGACTCTCTATTCTGTTCCATTGATGTATTTGTTTAACTTTACACCAATACCACACTGTCCTGATTAATGTAGTTCTATAATAAATCTTGAAATCAGTTAGTGTTTTCTACTGCAACTTTGTTCTTTTTCAAATCTGTTTCGGTCATTCTAGGTCTTTTTATTTTTATATAAATTTTGGAATCACCCTGTCAATTTACACACAAAAAAAATCTTGCTGGAATTTTGATTGCTATTTCGTTGAATCTATAGATCATTTTGACGTCTAACGTTATTGATTCATCCAAACCATGAACGCAGTGAATCTGTCAATTTACTTAGGTCTTCCTTAATTTCCTTCAGTAGTGTTTTAGTTTTCAATGTACAGGTCTTTCATGTCTTTTGTCAGATTTATCTCTGGTTATTCAAAATTTTTGATGGTATTGCAAATGGCATTGCTTTTTAACTTTAAATTTCTAATTGTTACTATATAGAAGAACAATTGATTATTTTATCTTGTAAGCTTGCTAAACTCATTAGTTCTAGTAGCTTTTTTCTAGATTTCACTAGAATTTCTATATAGATAATCATATGAATAAATGCAGTTTTACGTCTTCCTCTCCAATCTGGGAGCTCCCCCCGCATTTTCCTTGCCTGATTTCACTGGTAAAATATCCAGTACAAAATTGAATAGAAGCAGTGAAAGCAGACATTCTTGCTTTATTCCTGTCTTAGGGGACACAAATTCAGTCTTTCACCATTAAGCATGTTTGCTGTAGGTTTTTTGTAGATGCCTTTTATCAGGTTGAGGAAATTCCCTTCAGTTCTTACTTTGTTGAGAATTTTTATCTGGAATGGATGTTGAGCTTCTCAAATGATTTTTCTGTGTCTATTGAGATAGTCATATAGTTTTTCATTTTTAGTCTGCTAATATGGTGACTTTGTGTGATTGATTTCCAAATGTTAAACCAACCTTGTATTCCTGGGATATGCCCCACTTGGTCATAATGTATTACCCTTCTTATATGTTGTTGAATTTGATTTACTAAAATTTCTCTTAAAGATTTTGTCATCAAGTTCCTGAGGGATATTGGTTTGTTGTTTTCTTTAACACCGTTGTTTGTTTGTTTTTTAAATTGAAAACTGTCATCATAGAATGAGTTGGAGAATATTTCCTCACTTTAATGTTTGCTTGTTTGTTTAAAGATTTTAGTTTCCAGAGAAGTTTCAGGCTTATGGGAAAATTGAGCAGAAAGTACAGAGTTCCCATATGCCTCTCTTCTCCCCTCCCCTACACAGTTTCCCTTTTCATTAACATCTTGCATTAATGTGGTACATATGTTATATTAGCCAATATTGGTACATTATTATTAAAGTCCAGAGTTTATATTGGGGTTAAATATTGCTTCATTTAAAGGTTAATTTTGTGTCAACTTGACTGTGCCATGGGATGCCCAGATTAAACATTTTTGGGTGTATCTGTGATGGTGTTTCTGGTTAAGATTGGCATTTGAATTGATTGGTGGACTCAGTAGATTGCCCTCTCCAATGTGTGTGACATGATCCACTCAGTTAAGGGCCTGAATAGAACAAAAGGTGAAAGAAAGGAGTAAGTTTAGCTGACTACAGAGATGGGACATTGGTCTTCTGCCCTTGGACTGGGATTTACATCATTGGCTCCCCTGATTCTCAGGCTTCCAGACTTGAACTTAATATCATCAACTTTCCTGGGTCTCCACTTGTAGACTGCAGATCATAGGACTTTTCAGCCTCCAAAATTGCATGAGCCAATTCCTCATAAAAGGTCTTGTTATAAATATACATATATATTTATATATATCTTATATATATTATATTTCCTATTGGCTCTGTTTCTCTGGAAAGTCCTAATATGTCAAGTATGGTTAATGTACTGTTTCAGTAGTTTGAAAGGTTCAAGGCATTCAGACACTAAATCTGTAATGGCAGTTTAAGTTGTTTGAGGCAAATTAATTAAATAAAATTCACAATAAATGTTTAAATGCTCAAAACAATTTCTTGACAATTGTGTAGGATTGTTATTATTATTTTCTTAAATTATTGGTAGAATTTTCCAATGAAGCCTTCTAGGCCTGGAATTTTCTTTGTGGGAAGTTTCTTCACTACAAGTTAAATTTAAAAAATTGGATATAAAGCTATTTAGTTTACCTATTTCTTCCTGATTGTGGTAGGCAGAATTCTAAGCTGGTCCCCAAGATTCTTCACCTTGGTATACATTCTCTGTATAATCCCCTTCCCTTAAATGTGGGTGAGACTTGTATATATGATGTGACAACCACCACCTTGATTAGATTATACAAGGGTGAGTCAAAAAATATCCACACTCTGGCTGTAGAATTTATTTTCATTAACTTTTAGAAAAGACAAATACATCATTTGTCAACATAATCTCCTTGCTTTTCAATACACTTTGTCCAGCTGACAACAAGCTTTTGTATTCCCTCATTAAAAAAAATGTTTTAGGCTGAGCTGTGATCCATGAATGCACCGCTATCTTCACTTCATCAGAAGTGAATCTTCGTCCTCGTAGGGCTGCTTTCAGGTGACCAAAATGATGGAGCAAAATCAGGACTGTAGGGAGGATGCTTTAACACCTCAAAACAAAGTTTTTGCAGGGTGTCGACAGTGTGGGCAGAAGTGTGCGGACGTGCATTGTCATGCAAGATCACAACGCACTTGGACAGCAGTCCTCTGCATTTAATCCGAAGATTAGGCTTCAGCTCTTCAATAAGCATCTCACTGTAACAAGTATTGTTGATTGTTGAACATTTTTCCTGATAATGTTCCTATACTGGCCCTTGAGAATCCCAGAAAACTGTAAGCATCAATTTTCCAGCTGATGGTTGACTTTTGAGCTTTTTCTTGGTGGGCAATTGAGAATGTTTTCATTCCATACTCTCTCAGGCTTATAGTGATGAATCCATGTCTCATCACCAGTAATGATTCTCTTTAAGAAACTTTCACCTTCCTTAGAGTATCAGTCCAAATTTTGTTTGCAGATATCCAAATGCTTCTGTTTATGCTCTTCCGTGAGTTGTTTCAGTACCCACCTAGGACAAAATTTTCGAAACCTAAGTCTGTCGTGGATTACTCAGTTTTGAGGTGTTAAGGCATCCTCCCTATAGTCTTAATCTTGCTCCGTGGGACTTTCACCTATTTGGTCACCTGAAAGCAGCCCTATGAGGACAGAGATTTACTTCTGATGAAGAAGTGAAGACAGCAGTGCACTTGTGGCTAACAGCTCAGCCTAAAACATTTTTTAATGAGAGAATACAAAATCTTGTTGACAGATGGACAAAGTGTATTGAAAAGCAAGGCAATTATGTGACAAATGATGTATTTGTCTTTTCTAAAAGTTAATGAAAATAAATTCTACAGCCAGAGGACTGAAGAGATAGGATCAAGATGGCAGAGTAGGAGCATGTGCGCTCACTCACTCTTGCAAGAGCACCAGAATTACAACTAACTGCTGAACAATCATTGACAGAAACACACTGGAACTCACCAAAAAAGACACCCCACATCCAGAGACAAAGGAGAAGCCACAATGAGACTGTAGGAGGGGTGCAATCGTGTTAAAATCAAATCCCATAAATGCTGGTCGGGTGATTCACAAGCTGGAGAAAGTTATAATGCAGAAGTCCACCCACTAAAGAGACGGTTCTGAGCCCCACATCAGGCTTCTCAAGCTGGGAGTCCAGCAATGGGAGGAGGAATCCCCAGAGAATCAGACTTTGAAAGCCAGTGGGTTCGATAGCAGGACCTCCACAGGACTGGGGGAAACAGAGACTCCATTATTGGAGGGCACACAAAAAAGTGTGCTCACCAGGACCCAGGGGGAAGGAGCAGTGACCCCATAGGAGACTGAACCAGACCTACCTGCTGGTGTTGGAGAGCTGCCTGTAGAGGTGGGGGTCAGCTGTGGCTCACTGAGGAGACAGGGACACTGGTGGCAGGGGTTCTAGGAAGTGCTCATTGGTGTGAGCTCTCCCAGAGTCTGCCATTAGCCCCACCAAAGAGACTGTAAGCTCCAGTGCTAGGTAGCCTCAGGCCAAACAACCAATAAGGTGGGAACAGGCCCCACCCACTGGCAGACAAGCAGATTAAAGTCTTACTGAACTCCGCCCACCAAATTGGATTAAAGTCTTACTGAGCTCCACCCAACCAGCCCTACCCACCATCAGTCCCTCTCATCAGGAAGCACCAACAAGCCTCCTAGATAGTTCCCTCCACAACAGGGCAGACAGCAGTATCAAGCAGTATCAGCAGTATTTCGTCTTGTGGAACTGAAAACCACAGCCACAGAAAGATAGAGAAAATGAAAAAGCAGAGGACTTTGTACCAGATGAAGGGACAGGATAAAACCCCAGAAAAACAGCCAAATGAAGAGGAGATAGGCACCCTTCCAGAAAAAGAATTCAGAATAATGATAGTGAAGATGATCCAGGACTTTGAAAAAAGACTGGATGCAAAGATCAAAAATGCCTTAGAGGACTGGGGCAGGGAGGGTGGGGGGGACTCGAGGGGGGGGGTTCAAGGAAGGGAGGGAATATGGGGATATGTGTATAAAAACAGAGATTGAACTTGGTGTAATCCCAAAAAAATAATTAAAAAAAAATTTACCAAAGACCTAGAAGAATTAAAGAGCAAACAAACAGAGATATGCAACACAATAACTGAGATGAAAAATACACTAGAAGGAAGCAATAGCAGATTAACTGAGGCAGATGGGCGAGTAAGTGAGCTGGAAGACAGAATGGTGATAATCACTGATGTGGAAAAGGATAAAGAAAAAAGAATGAAAAGAACTGAACACAGCCTAAGAGACCTCTGGGACAATGTTAAAGGCACCAACATTCGCATTATAGGGGTCCCAGAAGAAGAAGAGAGAGAGAAAGGACCTGAAAAAATATTGGAAGAGTTTGTAGTTGAAAACTTCCCTAACATGGGAAAGGAAATAGCCACCCAAGTCCAGGCAGTGCAGAGAGTCCCAGACAGGATAAACCCAAGGAGAAACACACCAAGACACATAGTAGTCAAATTGACAAAAATTAAAGACAGAGAAAAGTTATTAAAAGCAACAAGGGAAAAACGACAAATAACATACAAGGGAACTCCCATAAGGCGAAAAGCTGATTTCTCAGCAGAACTCTGCAAGCCAGAAGGGAGTGGCAGGATATAAAGTGATGAAAGGGAAGAACTTACAACCAAGAATACTCTACCCAGCAAGGATCTCATTCAGATTTGATGGAGAAATCAAAAGCTTTACACACAAGCAACAGCTAAGAGAATTGAGCACCACCAAACCAGCCCTACAACAAATGCTAAAGGAACTTCTCTAAGCGGGAAACATGAGAAGTAAAGGACCTACAAAAACAAACCCAAAACAATTAAGAAAATGGTCATAGGAACATTCATATCAATAATTACCTTGAATGTAAATGGACTAAATGCTCCAACCAAAAGATACAGACTGGCTGAATGGATACAAAAACAAGACCCATATATATGCTGTCTCCAAGAGACCCACTTCAGACCTAGGGACACATACAGACTGAAAGTGAGGGGATGGAAAAAGATATTCCATGCAAATGAAAATCAAAAGAAAGCTGGAGTAGCAATACTCATATCAGATAAAATAGACTTTAAAATAAAAAATGTTACAAGATACAAGAAAGGACCTTACATAAAGATCAAGGGATCAATCCAAGAAGAAGAGATAACAATTATAAATATATATGTACCCAATATAGGAGCACCTCAATAAAAATGGCAAATGCTAACAACTATGAAAGAGTAAATGCAAGGCAGAAATAGAGACATAGATGTAGAGAACAAACATATGGACACCAATGGGAAAAGCAGGGAGGGTTGGAGGGGAATGAATTGGGAGATTGGGATACCAAATTGTACTCTCTAAATATATGCTGTTTTTTGTCTGTTAATTGTATTTCAATAAAAGTTCTTTTAAAAAAAAGAAAATAAATTCTACAGCCAGAGTGCAGATAATTTTTGACTCACCCTCGTATTAATGGCAAAGGTGATGGGACAGTCACTCTTGTGACGATATACTGTCTTTAGCAGACTGGAGAGAGATATTCTGCTGGTTTTGAAGAAATACGGTGCCATGTTGTGAGAGGGCAATGTGGCTGGGATATGAGGCTAGCCTCTAGTTGCTGAAAGTGACTTACAGCCAATAACCAGCAAGAAAATGGGAACCTCAGTCTTACAACTGCAAATAAATAAATTCTGCCAACAAGTAGTGAGCTTGGAAGAGGATCCCAAGCTCCAGATGAGAGCAGAGTAAAACAATGAACTTTGTGTCTTTCGAGGAATTTGTCTATTTCATCTAAATTGTTGAATTTATTGTCATGAAGTTGTTGATAATATTCCCTTTTTATCCTTTTAATACTTGTAAAATATCATCACCCTCACTCCCAATATTAGTGATTTGTGTCTTTTCTCATTTTTTGGATCAAATTTTATTAATTATATTCATGTTCTCAAAAAAACCACCCAACTTTTTCTTTTCCTGATTTTCTCAATTGTTTCCCTATTTCCCTGATTTTTCACTCAATCATTATTATTTCCTTTTTTGGGGGTTTAATTTGCTCTTTCTTTCTAGTTTATTAAGGTGGAAACTGAGGTTATTGAATAAAGACCTTTTTTATTTTCTAATATAGACCTTTAGTGCTATAAAATTTCCCTCAACACAGACTGCTTTAGTTGCATGCCACAGATTTTGATATGTTGTATTTTTATTTTCATTGAGTATAAAATACATTCTAATTTCCCTTTTAACTTCTTCTTTGATCTTTTTTTACTTAGAAGTGTATTATTTAGTTGCCAAATATTTGGGAATTTTCCAAGAATCTTTTGTTATTGATTTGTAATTTAATTCCATTGAGGTCAGAGTATATCCTTTGTATGATTTGAATCTTTTTAAATTTATTGAGACTTGTTTTATGTGTTCTGATACATGTGTGGTGATAATTCATTTAGTCTTATTTAGCATTTTCCTGGTGGCTAGTAACATTGAATATATTTTGTGTGCTTATTTGCTATCTATATATCTTCTTGAAATATTTATGCCTATTTTCTAGTAGTGTTATATGCTTTATTACTGTTCAGTTTTGAGAGTTCTTTATGTAGTCTAGATATAGTTCTTTGTTGGATTTGTGGTTTGCAAATATTGTCTCCCAGTCTGTAGCTTGTCTTTTTATAATCGCAACAGGATCTTGCATAGAGCAAAAGTTTTATATTTGGATGAAGTAAATTTATTGTTTTTTATTTTAAAAGTCATTTTTTTGTGTTTAAGTCTGTGAAGTTCTTTCCAGCTTTATTGAGATATAATTGGCATATAATGTTGTGTAAGTTTAAGGTGTACAATGTGATGATTTGATACACATATATTGTAAAATGGTTACAATACTGGGGTTAGTTAACACCTCCATCACTTCACATAGTTAACATTTCTTTTTCATGGTGAGAAATTTTAAGATCTCTCTTTGCAACTTTCAAGTTGCTAAGAATATCATAACATAATATGAAAATGTCTAGCTTTAATAAAAAAATCATTCATCATACAGTCTTCAATAAATGGTACTAGAAAAAGTGGATATGCAAAAAAATGAAGTTGGACCCTTACCTAAAAACACACAAAAATTAACCCAAGATTCTGCCTTCAATTTTTTTTTGGATATATACCCAGAAGTGGGATTGCTGGGTCATGTGATAATTCTATTTTTTTCCATAGCAGCTATACCATTTTACATTCTCAACAACAACGCACAGGGGTTACAATTCCTCCCCTTCCAAAACTTGTTTTTCTTTTCTTTCTTTTTCTTCCTTTCTTCCTCCTTTCTCTCTTTTTCTTTTTCTTTCTTTCTTCCTTCCTTTCTTTCTTTCTTTCTTTCTTTCTTTCTTTCTTTCTTTCTCTTTCTTTCTTTCTTTCTTTTTCTTTCTTTCTCTTTCTTTCTTTTTCTTTTTCTTTCTCTCTCTCTCCTTCTTTTTCTTTCTTTTTTCTTTCTTTCTTCCTTTCTTCCTTCCTCCCTCTTCCCCTCCCTCCCTCCCTTTCCTCCCTCCCTCCCTCCCTTTCCTTCCTTCCTTCCTCCCTCTCTCTTTCTCCCTTTCTTTCTTTTCGTTTCTTTCTCTCTCTCTTTCTTTCTTTCCTTCTTTCTTTCTTCTTTCTTTCTCTTTCTTTCTTTTTCTTTCTTTCTTTCTTTCTTTCTTTCTTTCTTTCTTTCTTTCTTTCTTTCTCTTTCTTTCTCTCTCTCTCTCCCTTTTCTTTCTTTCTTTTTTCTTTCTTTCTTTCTTTCTTTCTTTCTTTCTCTTTCTTTTTCTTTCTTTCTTTCTCTTTCTTTTTCTTTCTTTCTCTTTCTTTCTTTCTTTCTTTCTTTTTCTTTCTCTTTCTTTCTTTTTCTTTTTCTTTCTCTCTCTCTCCTTCTTTTTCTTTCTTTTTTCTTTCTTTCTTCCTTTCTTCCTTCCTCCCTCTTCCCCTCCCTCCCTCCCTTTCCTCCCTCCCTCCCTCCCTTTCCTTCCTTCCTTCCTCCCTCTCTCTTTCTCCCTTTCTTTCTTTTCGTTTCTTTCTCTCTCTCTTTCTTTCTTTCCTTCTTTCTTTCTTCTTTCTTTCTCTTTCTTTCTTTTTCTTTCTTTCTTTCTTTCTTTCTTTCTTTCTTTCTTTCTTTCTTTCTTTCTCTTTCTTTCTCTCTCTCTCTCCCTTTTCTTTCTTTTTTTTTCTTTCTTTCTTTCTTTCTTTCTTTCTTTCTCTTTCTTTTTCTTTCTTTCTTTCTCTTTCTTTTTCTTTCTTTCTCTTTCTTTCTTTCTTTTTCTTTCTTTCTTTCTCTCTCTCTCCTTCTTTTTCTTTCTTTTTTCTTTCTTTCTTCCTTTCTTCCTTCCTCCCTCTTCCCCTCCCTCCCTCCCTTTCCTCCCTCCCTCCCTTTCCTTCCTTCCTTCCTCCCTCCCTCTCTCTTTCTCCCTTTCTTTCTTTTCGTTTCTTTCTCTCTCTCTTTCTTTCCTTCTTTCTTTCTTTCTTTCTTTCTTTTTCTTTCTTTCTTTCTCTCTCTCTCTCCCTTTTCTTTCTTTTTTCTTTCTTTCTTCCTTTCTTCCTTCCTCCCTCTTCCCCTCTCTCCCTTTCCTTCCTCCCTCCCTCCCTTTCCTTCCTTCCTTCCTCCCTCCCTCTCTCTTTCTCCCTTTCTTTCTTTTCTTTTCTTTCTCTCTCTCTCTTTCTTTCTTTCCTTCTTTCTTTCTTCTTTCTTTCTCTTTCTTTCTTTCTTTCTTTCTTTCTTTCTTTCTTTCTTTCTTTCTTTCTTTCTTTTTCTTTCTCTCTCTCTCTCTCTTTCTTTCTCTCTTTCTGATAGTAATAGTCCTAACTAGTGTGAGATGGTATCTCACTGTGGTTTTGATTTGCATTTCCCTAATAATTAGTGATGTTGAATACCTTTTCATGTACATATTTTTCATTTGTATGTTTCCTTTGGAAAAATGTCTAT
This sequence comes from Hippopotamus amphibius kiboko, assembly GCF_030028045.1. NCBI lineage: Eukaryota > Metazoa > Chordata > Mammalia > Artiodactyla > Hippopotamidae > Hippopotamus > Hippopotamus amphibius. The sequence continues at coordinate 74,114,648 of NC_080203.1, read as the reverse complement.
TTAGTTCTTCTGCCCAATTTAAAATCAGGTTGTTTGTGTTTTTGCTATTGAGTTAAATGCATTATTTATATATTCTGGATTTTAATCTCTTCTAGGATCAATGATTTGCAAATATTTTCTCCCTTTTCATAGGTTGACTTTTCATTTTGTTGATTGTTTCCTTTGATGTGCAGAAGCTTTTTAGTTTGATGTAGTCCCACTTATTTATTTTTGCTTTTGTTTCTTGTGTTTTTGGTGTCATATCCAGGAAATTGCTGCCAAGACCAATGTCAAAGCGTTTTCCTCTAGGTTTTCTTCTAGGAACTTTTCAGTTTCAGCTCTTATATCTAAGTGTTTGAGTTAATTTTTTTGAATACTGTAAGATAGGGCTCTAATTTCATTCTTCTGCATTCATTTATTGAAGAGACTATCCTTTCCCCCATTGAGTATTCTTGGCTTCCTTGTCAATTATTAGTTGACTGAATATATGAGGGTTTATTTCTGGGCTCTCAATTCTGTTCCATTGGTCTGTGTGTCTATGTTTCAGCCCGTACTATACTATTTTGATTGCTATAGCTTTGTAGTATAGTTTGAAATCAGAAAGTGTGATGTCTCCAGCTTTGTTCTTCTTTCTCAATATTACATTGGCTATTTGAAGTCTTTTATGGCTCCATAGAAATATTAGGATTGTTTTTTCTATTGTTGTGAAAAAATGCCATTGGAATTTTGATAGGGATTGCACTGAACCTATAGATGACTTTAAGTAGTATGGACATTTTAACAATATAAATTCTGATCCATGAACATGGGATGTCTTTTTATTTGTTTGTGTCTTGTTCAGTTTCTTTCATTAAAGTCTTCAATGTACAGATCTTTCACCTCCCTGACAAATTTGTTCCTAAGTATTTTATTGTTTTGGATCCTATTGTGAATGGAATTTTTTTTTTTTTATTTTTCAGATGTTTTGTTAGTATATGAAAACACAACTGATTTCTGTATGCTGATTTTGTAGCCTACAACTTTACTGAATTCTTTGATTAGTTCTTTTAAAAGCTAGAATTTTCTATCATTGAGAAAGTTTAGGATTTTCTATATATAAGATTATATCATCTGTAAACAAAGAAAATTTTACTTCTACCTTTCTTGTTTGAGTGCCTTTTATTCTTTTTCTTGTATGATTGCTCTAGCTAGGACTTCTAGTACTATTGAATGAGAGTGGGCACCTTTACCTTGTTCCTGATCTTGGAAGAAAAACTTTCAACCCTTCACCATCAAATATTGTCTGTGGATTTGTCACATATGACCTTTATTATGTTGAAGTCTATTCCTTCTATACCCAATTAGTTGAAGATTTTTATTATAAGTTGATGAATTTTGTCATGTTTCTGCATCTATTTAGATGATCACATGATTTTTTATCTATTAATGTGATGCATCATGTTCATTTATTTGTATATGTTAAACCATCCTGCATGCCAGGGATAAACTCCACTCGATCATGGTGTATGACATTACTAATGTGCTGTTGAATTCCGATTGCTAGTATTTTGTTGAGAACTTTTGCATCCATATTCATCAGGGACATTGGTGTGTAATTTTCTTTTCTCATGGTGTCCTTATCTGACTTTGATATCATATGGAAAAACCTCAGTCTTTCACCTTCTGTATAGGGAAAAACCCAGGTCTTCCTGCTTTCTTGTCTTTATTTTCTGTGGGTCTCCTTTACTATTCACACAAAACGTTTCATATCTGGTTACCAAATGTGTGAGGTTTTCCTCCACACCACTAAATGATTCTTGGACACCCTGCTGGTGTCCAAGAAATCAACTCAATTCTGATACTATCTACCTGGAAATAGCATCATATTCCATAAGTTAAGGGTTCAGCCCTACAAAACTGCCCCACAGTCACCTTAAGGTGCCAGCTGCAAGCCCAGGTCATCATTTATGCTTCTGACAAACATGCTACAGATTGGGGGCTCTGATAACCCCCTCTTTGGGTTCAATTAATTTTCCTTTTTTATTTGGGCAGTTGCCAAGTGTAGACTTTATATTTTTTTTATTTTTAATTAATTTTTATTGAGTATAGGTGATTTACAATGTTGTGTTAGTTGCTGCTGTACAGCAAAGTGAATCAGTTATACATATACATATCTTTACTCTTTTAAAAATTCTTTTCCCATATAGGTCATGAAACAGTATTGAGAAGAGTTCCCTGTGCTATACAGTAGATTCTTATTAGTTACCTATTTTACATATAGTAGTGTGTATATGGCAATCCCATTCTCCCAATTTCTCTCCAACCCTTCCCTCTTGGTAATTATAAGTTTGTTTTCCACATCTGTGGCACTATTTCTGTTTTGTAAATAAGTTCATTTGTACCATTCATTTTAGATTCCACGTATAAGTGATATCATATATTTGTTTTTGTCTGTCTGACTTACTTCACTCAGTATGACAATCTCTATGTCCATCCATGTTGCTGCAAAAGACATATTTCCGTATTTTTTTTATGGCTGAGTAATATTTCATTGTATATATGTACCACATCTTCTTTGTCCATTCATCCATTGATGGAGATTTAGGCTGCTTCCATGTCCTGGCTATTGTAAATAGTGCTGCAATGAGCATTGGGGTGCATGTATCTTTTTAAATTATGGTTTTCTCCTGATATATGTCCAGGAATGGGATTGCAGGATCATATGGTAGCCTCTATCTTTTGATTTTAAGGAACCACCATAGTATTTTCCATAGTGGCTGTAGCAATTTACATTCCCACCAACAGTGTAGGAGGGTTCCCTTTTCTCCATAGCCTCTCCAGCATTTAGTGTTTGTAGATTTTTTGATGATGGCCATTCTGACTGGTGTGAGTTGATACCTCACTGTAGTTTTGATTTGCATTTCTCTAATAATTAGTGATGCAGAGCAATTTTCATCTGCTTCTTGGCCATCTGGATGTCTTCTTTGGAGAAATGTCTATTTAGATTTTCTGCCTATTTTTTGATTGGGTTGTTTGTTTTATTGATATTGAGCTGCATGCGCTATTTTTACATTTTGGAGAGTAAACCCTTGTCAGTTGCTTCATTTGCAAATATTTTCTCCCATTCTGAGGGGTGTCTTTTCATCTTGTTTGTGGTTTCCTTTGCTGTACAAAAGCTGTTAGGTTTAATTAGGTCCCATTTGTTTATTTTTGTTTTTATTCTCATTACCCTAGGAGGTGGGTCAAAAGAAGATCTTGCTGTGATTTATATCAGAGTGTTCTGCCGATGTTTTCCTCTAAGAGTTTTATACTATTTGGCCTTACATTTAGATCTTTAATCCATTTTGAGTTTATTTTAGTGTACGGTGTTAGGGACTGTTCTACTTTCATACTTTAACATGTAGCTGTCCAGTTTTCCCAGCACCACTTATTGAAGAGGCTGTCTTTTCTCCATTGTATATTCTTGCTTCCTTTATCATAGATTAGGTGACCAAGTTGCGTGGGTTTATTTCTGGGCTTTCTATCCTGTTCCATTGATCTATATTTCTGTTTTTCTGCCAGTGCCATACTGTCTTGATTACTGTAGCTTTGTTGCATACTCTGAAGTCAGGGAGCCTGATTCCTCTGGCTCCATTTTTCTTTCTCAAGATTGCTTTGGCTATTTCTGATCTTTTGTGTTTCCATAAAATTGTAAATTTATTTGTTCTAATCTTGTGAAAATGCTACTGGTAATTTGATCAGAATTGCACTGAATCTGTAGATTACTTTAGGAAGTATAGTCATTTTCACAATGTTGATTCTTTCAATCCAAGAACATGGTATATCTCTTCATCTGTTTGTGTCATCTTTGAGTCCTTTAATCAGTTTCTTATAGTTTTCTGCATACAGTTCTTTGCATTCCTTAGGTAAGTTTATTCCTAGGGATTTTGTTTAAAAGTCTGTGTATATTTTATTTTATTTCTCAACACATCATTATTGGAGTATAATTGCTTTACAATGTTGTGTTAGTTTCTGCTGTACAACAAAGCGAATCAGCTATATTTATACATATATCCCCATATTCCCTCCTTCTTCAGCCTCCCTCCAACCCTCCCTATCCCACCCCTCTAGGTCACCACCGAGCATTGAACTGATCTCCCTGTGCTATGCAGCAGCTTCCCACTAGCCATCCACTTTACATTTGATAGTGTATATATGTCAATGCTACTCTCTTACTTTGTCCCAGCTTCCCCTTCCCCCTAGGATCCTGAAGTCCATTTTCTACATCTGCATCTTTATTCTTGCCCTGCCACTAGGTTCATGAATACCATTTTTTAGATTCCACATATATGCATTAACATACAGTATTTGTTTCCCTCTTTCTGACTTACTTCACTTTGTATGACAGACTCTAGGTCCATCCACCTCACTACAAATAACTCAATCCATTCCTTTTTATGGCTCAGTAATATTCCATTGTATATATGTGCCACATCTTTATCCATTTTTCTATTGATAGACATTAAGGATGCTTCCATGTCCTGCCTATTGTAAATAGAGCTGCAATGAATATTGTGCTACGTGTATCTTTTTGAGTTATGGTTTTCTCAGGGTATATGCCAAGAAGTGGGATTGCTGGAGCATATGGTAGTTCTATTTTTAGTTTTTTAAGGAACATCCATCCTGTTCTCCATAGTGTTGTATCAATTTACATTCCCACCGACACTGCAGGAGGGTTCCCTTCTCTCTACACCCTTTCCTGTATTTAGATTTTTTTGGTGATGGCCATTCTGACAAGTGTGAGGTGATACCTCATTGTGGTTTTGATTTGCATTTCTCTAATGATTTGTGATTTTGAGCAATTTTCATGTATTTGTTGATCATCTGTATGTCTTCTTTGGAGAAATATCTATTTAGGTCTTCCACCCATTTATGGATTGGGTTGTTTGTTTTTTTGATATTGAGCCGAATGAGCTGCTTGTATATTTTGGAGATTCATCCTCTGTCAGTTGCTTCATTTGCAAATATTTTCTCCCATTCTGAGGGTTGTCTTTTATGTCGTTTATGGTTCCTTCTGATGTGCAGAAGCTTTTAACTTTCATTAGGTGCCATTTGTTTATTTTTGTTTTCATGTCCATTATTCTAGGAAGTGGGTCAAAAAGGATCTTGCTTTCATTTATGTCATAGAGTGGCTTGCCTATGTATTCCTCTAAGAGTTTTATAATTTCTGGCCTTACAATTAGGTTTTTAATCCATTTTGAGTTTATTTTTGTGTGTAGTGTTTTTTATCTCTTTTTTTAAAGAACTTTTGAGATACAGTTAACATACAATAAAAAGCATATATTTAGAGTGTACAATTTGGTATCCCAATCTCCCAATTCATTCCCCCCAACCCTCCCTGCTTTCCCCACTTGGTGTCCATATGTTTGTTCTCTACATCTGTGTCTCTATTTCTGCCTTGCAAACTGGTTGATCTGTACCATTTTTCTATATTCTGCATATATGTGTTAATATACGATATTTGTTTTTCTCTTTCTAACTCACTTCACTCTGTATGACAGTCTCTAAGTCCATCCATGTCTCTACAAGTGTCCCAGTTTCATTGCTTTTTACAGCTGAGTAATATTCCATTGTATATATGTACCACATCTTCTTTATCCATTCATCTGTCATTGGACATTTAGATTATTTCCATGTCCTGGATATCATAAATAGTGCTGCAATGAACATTGGGGTACACGTGTCCTTTTGAATTATGGTTTTCTCAGGGTATGTGCCAATTAGTGGGATTGCTGGGTTATACGGTACTTTTATTTTTAGTTTTTTAAGACACCTCCATACTGTTCTCCATAGTGACTGTATCAATTTACATTTCCACCAACAGTGGAAAAAGGGTTCCATTTCCTCCACACCCTCTCCAGCATTTATTTGGAAATTTTCTGATGATGCCCATTCTAACCAGTGTGAAGTGATACCTCATTATAGCTTTGATGTGCATTTCTCTATTAGTGATGTTGAGCATCTTTTTATGTGCCTCTTGCCCATCTATATGTCTTCTTTGGTGAAATGTCTATTTAGGTCTTCTGCCCATTTTTTAATTGAATTGTTTGTTTTTATGATATTGAGCTCCATGAGCTGTTTGCATATTTTGGAGATTAATCCTTTGTCAGTTGTTCCATTTGCAAATATTTTCTCCCATTCTGAGGGTTGTCTTTTCATCTTGTTTCAGGTTTCCTTTGCTGTAAAAAAGCTTTTAAATTTAATTAGAAGTAAAATTGTCACTTTGGGTGTCACTTTGGGTTTGCAGATGACATGAGACTATACATAGAAAATCCTAAAGATGCCACCAGAAAACTACTAGAACTCATCAATGAATTTAGTAAAGTCACAGGATACAAAATTAATACACAGAAATCTTTTGCATTCCTATAATAACACAAGATCAGGAAGAGAAATTAAGGAAAGAATCCAATTTACCACTGCAAAAAAAGAATTAAAAAGCCAGGAATAAACTTACCTAAGGAGGCAAAAGACCCGTACTCAGAATACTATAAGATAGTGATGAAAGAAATCAAAGACAACACAAACAGATGGAGAGATATACCACGTTCTTGGATTGGAAGAATCAACATTGTGAAAATCACTGTACTACCCAAAGTAATCTACAGATTCAATGCAATCCTGATCAAATTACCAATGTCATTTTTCACAGAACTAGAACAAAAAATCCTAAAATTTGTATGGAGACACAAAAGACCCCGAATAGCCAAAGCAATCTTGAGAAAGAAAAATGGAGCCAGAGGAATCAGGCTCCCTGACCTCAGACTATACTACAAAGTTACAGTAATCAAGACAGTATGGCACTGGCACAAAAACAGAAATATAGATCAATGCAATGGGAAAGAAAGCCCAGAGATAAACCCATGCACCTATGGTCACCTAATCTATGACAAAGGAGGCAAGGATATACAATGGAGAAAAGACAGCCTCTTCAATAAGTGGTGCTGGGAAAATTGGACAGCTACATGTAAAAGAGTGCTACTGGAACACTTCCTAACACCATACACAAATATAAACTCAAAATGGATTAAAGACCTAAATGTAAGGCCAGACACTATAAAACTCTTAGAGGAAAACACAGGCAGAACACTCTTTAACATAAATCGCAGTAAAATCTTTTTTGACCCCCCCCCCAGAGTAATGAGAATAAAAAATAAATAAACAAATGAGATCACTGTTTTTTTTTGGGGGGGTTTTTTTTTGTTTGTTTGTTTGTTTGTTTTTATAAAAGACTATATGTCAGGAACAGTTAGGTGGAAAAGATGCATAGGGCAAAGTATGAGGAAAGGGTGTGGGGTTTCCATGCCTTCTCCTGGTGTGCCAATCTCCCAGCTCCTCCATCTGTCCACCAACCTGAAATCTCTCTGAACCCTGTACTTTGGGGATTTTATGGAGGCTTCTTCACATAAAGATAATCAGTCTTTAACTCCAATTTCATCTCTTCTCCCTTCTCAAGAAAATGGAAGGTGGGGCTGAATATTCTGTGCTGTTAGTCATGGCCTGGTCTTTCTGGTGACCAGCCCTCATCTAAGAGCCATACAGGAAGGAGCCTACCTACATTTGCCTCATTAGAACAAAACACATTCCTATCACCCAGAAAATTACAAGTTTCAGGAGCCTTGTGTCAGGAACTGGGGTCAAAGACCAAATATTAAAACAAAAAATGCTCCAAGTGCTCTTATCACTTAGGAAATTACAGGTTTCTCAGAGCCCTGTGGGCAGGAAACGGGTAGATGTGTGTGTGTTTCTTACAGGTGTCAAGGTAATGCTGGGCTTGTAAAATGAGTTTAGGAGTTTTCCTTCCTCTTCAATTTTTGGGAAGAGTTTAAGAAAGATTGGCATTAATTCTTTAAATATTTGGTAGAATTCATCAGTGAAAACATGTAGCCCTGAGCTTTTCTAGGAGGTTTCTGATTATTAATTCAATTTTCTTATTCGTTGCTGGTCTATTTTGTCTGATATAATTTTAGCTATCCCTGATTCCTTTTGTTCCCACTTACATGGAAGAGCGTCTTTTGCCATCCTTTCACCTTGAACCTATGTATGTCCTTAAAACTGAAGGGAATCTCTTGTAGGAGGCATATAATTTGGATCTTGTCTTTTAAAATCCATCTAGCCTTTCTATGCCTTTTGATTGGAGAATTCAATCCATTTATAGGTAGAGTAATTATTGATAGGTAAGGAATTAGTAATGCCATCTTATTTTTTTCCAGCTTTTTTGTAGTTCTTTTGTTCCTTTCTTCCCCTCTTGCTATCTTTTTTATTTCTTTTTTCTTTTCTCTTTGTGAATTGATGATTCAGGCATCTGGGCTGCAGATGTGTAATGTCTTTCAGCTCAGGCTGTCAGAGTCCACATCACTAACAATTGTGTGGTCCTTGGCTAGTGTTGTGGGGGGTCCACAATGGCTGCAAGGGCTGTTGGGTTCTTTAGCATTGCCTCTAGGTCCAGTGGCTAGGGAACAAAGCAGGTGGCAGTGAGGACAGAGCTGGTGGTGTGCACAAACTTGGCTGCAGGGGCTAGTTGCAGGTACCTATGTAGTGGCAGAGTATTGTTGCAGACACTCATATAATGGTGGGGACCAGCACAGGCAGCCTGGGCTGGAGCCAACTACACTCTCACTGGTAGTTGTAGGGGCCCAAGCTGTCACTGTGCTCTCCCGTAGTGGCACACTCTCCACCTGAGACAGTGCACTGCAGTGGGGTCTGATTATGGGCATTAGGCTCACAGCATCCATGTGCACAACTGAGGTGGTAGCTATAGGTGAGTGTGGTGCTGCAGGCCAGTGACAGAAGACAGGACCTAATCTGCACCCACAAGTAGCTGTGGGGATGCTTATTGGCAATGTGCTCTCCTGTGGCTGCTCATTCTCCTCTCAGGGCATGGACACTGTGGTGGATGTTGGTGACAGGCACCAAGCTGAGGGCATGTAAGTGCACTGCTGGAGTGTCTAGCCCTGAGCCCTGGGTGGGTCTAGGCTAACATTTTGCATTTATGCAGCCACAGAGCTCTGAACTGGCTGCCAGTGCTGTTCCCAGTCTCTGCCCAGGGTGGGGGAAGGGAGCAGGGAGGGACTTGGGTGTCTGGTGTCACAAGTGTGAATGTTTTGGGGGCAAGAGCTGATGAAATATGAAAGGAATCCATGGCTTCTGTGCTGGCCATTGGTTTTCTCAGTGTCAAAATCTGCTGAGTGTCTGTATAGCTTGTCTCTCTGATCTGCCATCATTTTGGGCATGTGGTTGTTATCAATAGCCCCCACTTTTCTTCCTTGTTCCTAGCCATCTCTACATGTCTCAATTTTGCTGGTCTAGGTGCTATGAAACCAAAGTAGGACCTTTCTATGATGTCCTGAAAGGTTGGGCAAGCTGGTTGCTCACCCTGATCTTCCTTTTCTAGTGAGGGGAACTCTTTCTAGCTGGGAAGTTCCCTCTTGGCACTGAACAATGCAGTTTGGGGGGTAGGGTGATGCAGACAAAATAAAGTTGTTTTCCTTCTCTTGTTATGCAATTATCTCACATTTCCCCCCACTGTATTGCTACAATTTCTTAAGTGGACTCTAGTGCTCTCCCAGATGTGTTTTTGTTTGTGGGTAGCTGTCTAATTAATGATCTTTTGGTGGGGACTAAGAGGCTGGTGTTTCCTGTATCACCATTTTGGTCTGTTCTATACATAATTGAAAGTGGAGTATTGAAGTCTCCTTCCACTATTGTGTTGCTATCTATTTCTCCCTTCAATTCTGTCAGAGTTTGCTTTATACATTGAGGAGATTTCTTTCTTGTACTGTCTTTGCCTTGTTTTGGTATTAGGTTAGAATGAGTTTTGGTATTAGATTAGAAGGAGTTAGGAACTATTCCTCCTGCTTTTATTTTCTGGAAGAGATTATAGAGAATTGGTGTTATTTCTTTCTTAAATGTTTGCTAGAATTCACCAGTAAAACTATGTAAGCCTGGTGCTTTCTGTTTCAGATAGTTATCAATTATTGATTCAACATTTTAATAGATACATGCCTATTCACATTGTCTATATTTTTGACATACAATAAACTGCATATATTTAAAGCATACAATTTGATTTTTTTTTCTCATTAGTTATGTATGTATGGCAATCCCAATCTCCCGATTCATCCCCCGCCCCACCCCACCCCACTTTCCCCACTTGTTGACCATATGTTTGTTCTCTACATCTGTGTCTCAATTTCTGCCTTGCAAACTGGTTGATTTGTATCATTTTTCTATATTCTGCATATATGTGTTAATATACGATATTTGTTTTTCTCTTTCTGACTCACTTCACTCTGTATGACAGTCTCTAGGTCCATCCAAGACTCTACAAAAGTCCCAATTTCCTTCCTTTTTACAGCTGCGTAATATTCCATTGTATGTATGTACCACATCTTCTTTATCCATTCATCTGTTGATGGACATTTAGGTTGCTTCCATGTCCTGGCTATTGTAAATAGTGCAGCAATGAACATTGGGGTGCATGGGTCTTTTTGAATTATGGTTTTCTCTGGGTATATGCTCAGTAGTGGGATTGTTGAATTGTATGGTAGTTCTATTTTTACTTTTGCAAGGAAACTCCACACTGTTCTCTTTAGTGGCTATATCAATTTAAATTCCCATCAATAGTGAGCAAGAGCATTCCCTTTTCTCCACACCCTCTCCAGCATTTACTGTTTGTAGATTTTCTGATGATGCTCACTCTAACCGGTGTGAGGTGATACCTCATTGTAGTTTTGACTTGGCATTTCTCTAATAATTAGTGATGTTGAGCAGCTCTTCATGTCCCTCTTGGCCTATCATATATCTTCTTTGTAGAAATGCCTATTTAGGTCTTCTACCCATTTTTTGATTGGGTTATTTATTTTATTGATATTGAGCTGGATGAACTGTTTATATATTTTGGAGATTAATCCTTTGTCTGTTGATTCGTTTGCAAATATTTTCTCCCATTCTAAGGGTTGTCTTTTCGTCTTGCTTATAGTTTTCTTTGCTGTGCTGCAGAAGCTTTGAAGTTTTATTAGGTCCCACTTATTTATTTTTGTTTTTATTTCCATTAGTCTAGGAGGTGGGTTAAAAAGGATCTTGCTGTTATTTACATCAAAGAGTGTTCTCCCTATGTTTTCCTCTAGGAGTTTTAGAGTGTCTGGCCTTACAATTAGGTCTTTAATCCATTTTGAGTTTATTTTTGTGTATGGTGTTAAAGAGTGTTCTAATTTCATTCTTTTACATATAGCTGTCAAGTTTTCCGAGCACCACTTATTGAAGAGGCTGTCTTTTCTCCATTGTATATCCTTGCCTCCTTTGTCATAGATTAGTTGACCACAGTTTATCTCTGGGCTTTCTATCCTGTTCCATTGATCTATATTTCTGTTTTTGTGCCAGTACCATATTCTCTTGTTTACTGTAACTTTGTAGTATAGTCTGAAGTCAGGGAGTCTGATTCCTCCAGCTCCAGTTTTTTCCCTCAAGATTGCTTTGGCTATTCGGGGTCTTTTGTGTCTCCATACAAATTTTAGGATTTTTTGTTCTAGTTCTGTGAAAAATGACATTGGTAATTTGATTGGGATTGCATTGAATCTGTAGATTGTTTTGGGTAGTATAGTCATTTTCACAATATTGATTCTTCCAATCCAAGAACGTGGTATATCTCTCCATCTGCTTGTATCATCTTTGATTTCTTTCATTAATGTCTTATAGTTTTCTGAGTACAGGTATTTTACCTCCTTAGGTAGGTTTATTCCTAGGTATTTTATTCTTTTTTTGCAATGGTGAATAGGGTTGTTTCCTTAATTTCTCTTTCTGATATTTCATTTTTAGTGTATAGAAATGCAAGAGATTTCTGTGTGTTAATTTTGTATCCTGAAACTTTACCAAATTCATTGATTAGCTCATGTAGTTTTCTGGTAGCATCTTTAGGATTTTCTATGTATAGTAGCATGTCATCTGCGAACAGTGACAGTTTTATTTCTTCTTTCCCAATTTGGATTCCTTTTATTTCTTTTGCTTCTCTGATTGCTGGGGCAAGGACTTCTAAAACTATGTTGAATAGGAGTGGCAAGAGTGGACATCCTTGTCTTGTTCCTGATCTTAGAGGGAATGCTTTCATTGTTTCATCATTGAGAATGATATTTGCTGCGGGTTTGTCACATATGGCCTTTATTATGTTGAGGTAGGTTCCTTCTATGCCCACCTTCTGGGGAGTTTTTATCATAAATGGGTGTTGAATTTTGTTGAAAGCTTTTTCTGCATCTATTGAGATGATCATGTGGTTTTTATCCTTCAGTTTGTTAATATGGTGTATCCCATTGATTGATTTGCATATATTGAAGAATCCTTGCATTCCAGGGATAAACCACACTTGATCATGGTGTATGATCCTTTTAACGTGTTGTTGGATTCTGCTGGCTAGTATTTTGTAGAGGATTTTTGCGTCTAAATTCATCAGTGATATTGGTCTGTAATTTTCTTTTATGGAGTGTTTTTGTCTGGTTTTGGTATCAAGGTGATGGTGGCCTCAGAAAATGAGTTTGAGTGTTTTCCTTCCTCTGCAATTTTTTGGAAGAGTTTGAGAAGGATGGGTGTTATCTCTTCTCTAAATGTTTGATAAAATTTACCTGTGAAGCCATCTGGTCCTGGACTTTTGTTGACTGGAAGATTTTTAATCAGTTTCAATTTCATTACTTGTGATTAGTCTCTTCATATGTTCTATATCTTCCTGATTCAGTCTTGGAAGGTTGTACCTTTCTAAGAATCTGTCCATTTCATCCAGGTTGTCCATTTTATTGGCATATAGTTGCTTGAGGAAGTCTTTTATGGTGCTTTTTATTTTTGTGGTGTCCATTGTAACTTCTTCTGGTTCATTTCTGGTTTTATTGATTTGAGTCCTCTCTTTTTCTTGATGAGTCTTGCTAGAGGTTTATCCATTTTATTTATATTCTCAAAGAACCAGCTTTTCATTTTATTGATTTTTGCTATTGTTTTCTTTGTTTCTATTTCATTTATTTCTGCTCTCATCTTTATGATTTCTCCCCTTCTACTAACTTTTGGTTTTGTTTGCTCTTCTTTCTCCAGTTTCTTTAGGTGTAAGGTTAGATTGTTTATTTGGGATTTTTCTTGTTTCTTGAGGTAGAATTGCATTGCTATAAAATTCCCTCTTAGAACTGCTTTTGCTGCATCCCATAGGTTTTGGATCATTGTATTTTCATTGTCATTTGCCTCTATGTATTTTTTTATTTCTTCTATGATTTCTTCATTGATCTCTTGGTTATTTAGTAGTGTATTGTTTAGCTTCTGTGTGTTTGTGTTTTTTACAGTTTTTTTCCTGTCATTGATTTCTAATCTCAGTGTTGTGGTCAGAAAAGATGCTTGATACGATTTCAATTTTCTTGAATTTACCAAGGCTTGATTTATGACCCAAAATGTGATCTATCCTGGAGAATGTTCCATGTGCACTTGAGAAGAACATGTAATCTTCTGTTTTTGGATGTAATGTCCTATAGATATCAATTAAGTCTAGCTGGTTTACTGTGTCATTTAAAGTTTATGTTTCTTTATTAATTTTCTGTCAGGATGATCTGTCCATTGGTGTAAGTGGGGTGTTAAAGTCCCCCACTATTATTGTGTTACTTTCAATTTGCTCTTTCATAGTTGTTAGCATTTGCCTTATGTATTGAAGTTCTCCTATAATGGGTGCATATATATTTATAATTGTTATCTCCTCTTCTTGGATGGATTCCTTGATCATTATGTAATGTCCTTTCTTGTCTCTTGCAACATTTTTTATTTTAAAGTCTATTTTATCTGATATGAGTATTGCTACTCCAGCTTTCTTTTGATTTCCATTTGCATGGAATATCTTTTTCCATCCCCCACCTTCTGTCTGAATGTGTCCCTAGGTCTGAAGTGGGTCTCTTGTATACAGCATATATATGGGTCTTGTTTTTGTATCCATTCAGCCAGTCTTTGTCTTTTGGTTGGTGCATTTAGTCCATTTACATTCAAGGTAATTATTGATATGGATGTTCCTATGACCATTTTCTTAATTGTTTTGTTTTTGGTTTTTGTAGCTCCTTTTCTTCTCTTATGTTTCCCGGTTAGAGAAGTTCCTTTAGCATTTGTTGTAGGGCTGGTTTGGTGGTGCTCAATTCTCTTAGCTATTGCTTGTGTGTAAAGCTTTTGATTTCTCCATCGAATCTGAATGAGATCCTTACTGGGTAGAGTATTCTTGGTTGTAGGTTCTTCCCATTCATCACTTTAAATATACCATGCCAATCTCTTCTGGCTTGCAAGTTTCTGCTGAGAAAATAGCTGTTAACGTTATGGGAGTTCCCTTGTATGTTATTTGTTTTTTCCCTGGTTGCTTTTAGTAATTTTTCTTTGTCTTTAATTTTTGTCATTTTGACTACTATGTGTCTTGGTGTGTTTCTCCTTGGGTTTATCCTGTCTGGGACTCTCTGCACTGCCTGGACTTGGGTGGCTATTTCCTTTCCCATGTTAGGGAAGTTTTCAACTACAAACTCTTCCAATATTTTCTCAGGTCCTTTCTCTCTCTCTTCTCCTTCTGGGACCCCTATAATGCGAATGTTAGTGTGTTTAACATCATCCCAGAGGTCTCTTAGGCTGTCTTCAGTTCTTTCCTTTCTTTTTTCTTTATTCTTTTCTGCACCAGTGATTTTCACCATTCTGTCTTCCAGGTCACTTATTCGCCCTTTTGTCTCAGTTAATCTGCTACTGGTTCTTTCTAGTGTATTTTTCATTTCCGTTATTGTGTTGCTTATCTCTGTTTGTTTGTTCTTTAATTCTTCTAGGTCTTTGGTAAACTTTTCTTGCATCTTTTCGATCTTTGCTTCCAGCCTTTTTTCAAAGTCCTGGATCATCTTCACCATTATTATTCTGAATTCTTTTTCTGGAATTTTTCCCATGTCCACTTCATTTAGTTGTTTTTCTGGGGTGTTATCTTGTCCCTTCATCTGGTACAAAGTTCTCTGCTTTTTCATTTTCTCTTTCTTTCTGTGGCTGTGGTTTTCAGTTCCACAGAATGAAATACTGCTGATGCTGCTTGATACTGCTTGATACTGCTGTCTGCCCTCTTATGGAGGAAGTTATGTAAGAGGCTCATGCATGCTTCCTGATGGAAGGGACTGACACTGGGTAAGACTGGGTGGGCACAGCTCAGTAAAACTTTAATCTGCTTTGATGGGCGGAGCTCAGTACAACTTTAACCTGCTTGGCTGCCAATGGTTGGGGCTGCATTCTCATCCTGTTGGCTGTTTGGCCTGAGACTACCCAGCACTGGAGCTTATAGGCTCTTTGGCAGGGCTAATGGTGGACTCTGGGAGGGCTCAAGGCAATAAGCACTTCCCAGAACCCCTGCCACCAGTGTCCCTGTCCCCATGGTGAGCCACAGCTGCCCCCCACCTCTGCAGGCAACCGTCCAACACCAGCAGGTAGTCTGCTTCAGTCTCCTATGGGGTCACTGCTCCTTCCCCCTGGGTCTTGGTGTGCACACTATTTTTTGTGTGCCCTCCAAGAGTGGAGTCTCTGTTTCCACCAGTCCTGTGGAGGTCCTGCAATCAAATCCTGCTGGCTTTCAAAGTCTGATTCTCTGGGGATTCATCCTCCTGTTGCTGGACCCCCAGGTTGGGAAGCCTGACATGGGGCTCAGAACCCTCACTCTAGTGGGTGGACTTCTGTGTTATAACTGTTCTCCAGTTTGTGAGTCTCCCACCCAGCAGTTATGGGATTTGAATTTATCATGATTGCACCCCTCCTACCATCTCATTGTGGCTTCTCCTTTGTCTCTGGATGTGGGGTGTCTTTTTTGGTGAGTTCCAGTGTCTTTCTGTTGATGATTGTTCAGGAGTTAATTGTAATTCCAGTGCTCTTGCAAGAGGGAGTGAGTGCACGTCCTTCTATTCTGCCATCTTGATCCATCTCCTGTCTATTTATTCTCATTTGGGTCTTGGCAGATAGTGTCTTTCAAGAAACCGGGCCATTTCACCTAGGTTATTAAATCTGTGGCATTGAGTCATTGATAATATTTCTTTTTTATCCTTTCTTTTTTTTATTATTTTTTTTGGGGGGTACACCAAGTTCAATCATCTGTTTTTATATACATATCCCCATATTCCCTCCCTTCCTTGACTTCCCCCCCTCGAGTCCCCCCCACCCTCCCCGCCCCAGTCCTCTAAGGCATCTTCCATCCTCGAGTTGGACTCCCTTTGTTATACAACTCCTTCCCACTGACTATCTACTTTACTGGGCATATACCCAAAGAAAACCATAATCCCAAAAGAAACTTGTACCATAATGTTTATTGCAGCACTATTTACAATAGCCAGGACATGGAAGCAACCTAAATGCCCATCAACAAATGAATGGATAAAGAAGATGTGGCATATATATACAATGGAATATTACTCAGCTTTTTTATCCTTTCAATGTCCATGGGATCTGTAGTGATTTCCTCTCTTTCATTTCTGACATTAGTAATTTGTGTCTTCTCTCTTTTTTTCTTAGTTAGCTTGGCTAGAGGCTTATCAGTTTTATTAATCCTTTCAGATAACTAGCTTTTGATTTTGTTGATTTTCTCAATTGATTTCCTCTTTCCGATTTCACTGATTTTTGCTCTAATTTTTGTATTATTTCTTTTCTTCTTTTATTTTGGACCTAATTCTCTCTTCTTTTTCTAGTTTCCTAAGGTGAAAGTTTAGATTATTGATTTTAGGTTTTTCTTTTCTAGATATGTTTTCAATGTTATCAATTTACTTCTCAGCATTGCTTTCACTGTATCTTACAGATTTTGATAAGTTGTATTATTATTTTCACTTAGTTTAAAATATTTTAAAATTTCTCGTGAGATTTCTTCTTTGACGTGATGTTATTTAGACATGTCTGTTTGTTTTTATTGAAGTATAAGTTGATTTACAATATTGCATTAGTTTCGTGTGTACAGCATAGTGATTCAATTTTTTACTTTTATTTTTTTGCAGATTATATTCCATTATGCTATTACAAGATTTTGGGTGTAATTTTCTGTTGTATACAGTAAATCCTTGATACTTATCTATCTTATGTATAGTAGTTTGTGTATGTTAATCCCATACTCCTAATTTGTCCCTCCCCTTTCCCTCTCCCCTTTGGGAACCATAAGTTTGTTTTCTATGTTTGTGATTCTATTTCTGTTTTGTATATAGTTTAAGTTGTATTTTTTTTTAGATTCTACATATAAGTGATATCATATAGTGTTTGTCTTTGTGTGTCATTTCACTAAGCATAATATTCTCTAGGTCCATTCATGTTGCTGCAAATGCCCATACTTCATTCTTTTTATGGTTAATATTCCTCTCTCTCTCTCTCTCTCTCTCTCTATATATATATATATATATATATATATATATATATATATATATATACAGGTATAGATATATATATCACGTCTTCTTAAGCCAGTCATCTGCTAGTGGGCACTTAGGTTGTTTCCATGTGCTATTGTGAATAGTGCTGCTATGAATATTGGGGTGCATGTATCTTTTCGAATTAGAGTTTCTGTTTTTTTCTGGATATATACCCAGGAGTGGGATTTCTGAATCATATAATAGCTCTATTTTTAGTTTTTAAAGGATCCTCCATACTGTTTTCCATAGCAGCTGTATCAATTTACATTCCCACCAACAGTGAAAGAGAGTTCCTCTTTTCTCCATATCCTCTCCAGAATTTATTGTTTGTAGATTTTTTTGATGATGGTCATTTTGACTGGTGTAAGGTGATACCTCATTGTGGTTTTGATTTGCCTTTCTCTAGTTAGCAATATTGAGCATCTTTTCATGTTCCTATTGGCCATGTGTCTCTTCTTTTGAAAAATGTCTATTTAGGTAGATGTATGTTTTTAAATCTCTGAACGTTTTGGTATTTTTCAGCTATTTTTCTGCTACCGATTTCTAGTTTAATTCCATTGTGTTCTGGGAGCAGATATTATATGATTTCTATTCTTTTAAGTTTGTTAAGGTGTGTTTTATGATCTACAATGCAGTCTACCTTAGTGAATGTTCCATGTGAGCTTGAGAAGAATGCTTATTCTGCTACTGTTGGATGAAGTAATCGATAGATGTCAATTAGATCCATTTGACTGATGGTATTGTTCAATTCAACTATGCCCTTACAGATTTTCTGCCTTCTGGGTCTTTACACTGATAAAAGGTGTTAATGTTTCCAACTATAATAGTGGATTCATCTATTAATTTTTGTGGTTCTAATAGTTTTTGCCTCATGTATATTGATATTCTATTGTTAGGCATGCACACATTAAGTATTCTTATATTTTCTTGGAGAATTGATTCCTTTATCATTATGTAATGACCCTCTTTATCCCTAATAATGTTCCTTGATTTGAAGTTTGCTTTTTCTGACATTGAATGGCTACACCAGCTTTATTTTCTGCATGTTAGTAGGCATATATTTCTTCATATGTTTAATTTGGATAAATTAATTTTTAAATTTATCCATGCCTTTATATTTTAAATAGGCTTCTCTTAGCCAACATGTATTTGGGCCTTATTTTTTGATCCAGTCTGGCAGTCTGTCTTTTATTGTTATATTTATACCACTGACATATGATTGATATGATTATTGATATAGTCACATAATATTTACCATATTAGCTACTGTTTTCTATCTGTTGCCCTTGTTATTTGCTTTTATTTTGTCTTATACTCTTTTCACTCTTTTTCTTTCTTTGGTGGGTTTTTTGTTGTTGTTTTGTTTTGTTTTGAGGTTTTCATTTTTTGTTTGATTTTTTCAACTAAAAAAACAGTTTATTAAGGTGTGATTGATATACAAACGCTGTACATATTTTTTTAACCAGCTTGATGAGTTGGGAGAGAAGTATACATCTGTGAAACCATAAACATAATGTATGCCATAAACATATCCATTACCTCTAGAAGTTTCCTCAAATTTTTAAATTAAAGTATAGTTGATTTACAATGTTGTGCCAATCTCTCAGTGGTTTTTAATTGAGCATTTTGTGTGATTTTATTTTCTCTCTCTTCTTAGCATGTCAATTATTTTATTTAAAAAAGTTTTTAGTGGCTTTTATCTTTGTCCTTTTCTTTTTTTTTTAATCGAAGTATTGTTGACATACAATATTTTAGTTTCAGGTATACAACATAGCAACTCAACATTTGTATACATTGTGAATTGATCACCGTGATAACTCTAGTGGCAATCTGTCACCTTACAAAGATATTGCAGTATTATTGACAATGTTCCCTATGCTGTACATTAGATCCCTGTGGACTAACTTATTTTATAACTGAAAGCTTGGACCTCTTAATCTCCTTCACCTATTTCACACAACCCCCCAGTCCCCTCCCCTCTGGTGACTACCAGTTTGTTCTCTGTATCTGTGAGTCTGTTTCTATTTTGTTTTGTTTTGTTTTTTGTATTCCACATACAAGTGAAATCATATGGCATTTGTCTTTCTGTCTGACATTTCACTTAGCATAATACCCTCTAGGTCCATCCATGTTGTTGCAAATGGTAAGATTTCATTATTTTTTATAGCTGTGCAATATTCCATTGTGTGTATATACCACATCTTTTTTTACCCATTCATCTATCAATGGCTTTAGATCCAAAATGAGTCTTTGTAGGTAGCATGTATATGCGTCTCATTTTTTAAATCCATTTACCCCCCTCCATGTTTCTTGATTAAAGCATTTAGTCTATTTACACTTAAAGTAGTTATTGATAGATATGTACTTATTGACATTTTGTTAATTGTTTTTTGGTTGTTTTTGTAGTTTTTCTCTGTTCCTTTCTTCCCTTGTTCTCTTCCCTTGGGATTTGATGACTTTAGTGTTATGTTTGTGTTCCTTTCTCTTTATTTTTTGTGTACCTATTATAGGTTTTGGTTTGTGATTACCACGAGATTCATATATAAAAACCCATGTATATAGCAGTCTATTTTAAGTTGATGATTACTTATGTTCAAGTGTATTCTAAAAGCATTACATTTTTACTGCCCCACCCCCACATTTTATGTTTTTGACCTCATATTTTATATCTTTTTATTTTGTGTATCTCTTAAATACTTATTATAGTTATAGTTGATTGTACTACTTTTGTCTTTTAACTTTCATATTAGCTTTCTAAGTGGCTGATCCTCTGCCCTTATTATATATTTCCCTTTACAAATGAGATTTTTTCTTTCATATATTTTCTTATTTCTAGTTGTGGCCATTTTTTTTCTGCTTAAACATAAATCTTTAACATTTCTTGTAAGGCCAGTTTAGTGGTGATGAATTCAGTTAGTTTTTGCTTATCTGGGAAACTATCTGTCCTTCAATTCTGAGTGATAACTGTGTTGTATAGAGTATTCTAGGTTATAAGTTCTTTTTTTCCTTTCAGAACTTTAAACATATCCCACCACACCCTTATGGCTTGTAAAGTTTCTGCTGGGAAATCAGCTAATAGTGTTAAAAACCCCATGTGATTAGTTGTTTTTCTCTTACATTTAAGATTTTCCCTTTATCTTTAACTTTTGCCATTTTAATTATAACACCTCTTGGTGTGGATCTCTTAGGGTTCATCTTGTTTGGGACTCTCTGTGCTTCCTGTACCTGGACTCTGTTTCCTCCTTTAGGTAAGGGAAGTCTTCAGCCATTATTTCTTCAAATAGGTTTTCTGTCCCTTTCTCTTGCTCTTCTCCTTCTGGGATCCTTATAATGGGAATGTTAGTATGCTTGATGTTGTCCCAGAGGTCCACTAAACTATCTTCATTTTTTAAAATTCTTTTTCCTTTTTGCTGTTTTGGTTGGGTGATTTCCACTACCCTGTCTTCCAGATTGCTGATCCATTTGGCATCCTTCCATCTGCTGTTGATTTTCTCTGGCGGTGCAATCCCCTCTGGTCACCAGAGCCAGGTGATCCAGGGGTATCCCCTGTGTGGGCTGCATGAAACCTCTTGTTGTGGCTGGCCTGTGACTGCTGCAGGCACATTGGTGGGCAGGGCTGCACCCCCTAGGGTAGGAGACACTTTAAAGTGGCACCAGTGCTGACTGGGGCTGCCTGCTGGATGGAATGATGCAGGAGCTTCTTTGTATGGGTGCTGGTGCTGGCTAGGGCTACCCACCAGGTGGGGTGGGGCAGGAGACATTTTGGAGAAGCCAGCTGGGGCTGGTAGGTTAGGCGGGGCTGGTAGGTTAGGCAGGGCTGGTCCTCAGGGGAACTCCAGGGAAAGACACACAATGTTAGCTAGGTTGATGGAAAGTGACAAAAATGGCACCTTCCAATGCTAGGCCAGCTAAATGGAAGGAGAGTAAAGAAAGAATAGTGCCCACTAGCACTTTTTTTTAAGTGTAAAATTTGATATTTTTTTTCTCATTAGTAATGTATATATGTCAATCCCAATCTCCCAGTTCATCCCACCGGAACTCCACTTTCTCCCCTTGGTGTCCATATGTTTGTTCTCTATATCTGTATCTCTATTTCTGCCTTGAGCACTGGTTGATCTGTACCGTTTTTCTATATTCCGCATATATGCATCAATGTACGATATTTGTTTTTCTATTTTTGACTTACTTCATTGTGTATGACAGTCTCTAGGTCCATCCATGTTTCTACAAATGTCCCAGTTTTGTTCCTTTTTATGGCTGAGTAATATACCATTGTATATATGTATCACATCTTCTTTATCCATTCATCTGTTGATGGACATTTAGGTTCCCACCAACACTTCTATCCTTGGAGAAAGTTTCATAAGATCCCTGCCCACTTTGGCACAGGCCCTAAAATTAGTCAGTGAATCTCCTTTTCACATGACCCACATACTTTTCAAGCTACTGCCTCTGTGATGGAACTTGGAGCAAATTAATTTGTGTGTGAGCCCTTCAGGAGTGAAGTCTTGGTTTCCCACAGCCCTTTGGTCTCTCCCAAATATAAGCCCCACTTGTTTTCAAAACGAGATGTTATGGGGGTGTGTCTTCCTAGTGCAGGTCCACTGCACCTGGGGAGCCCAACATGGGGCTTGGACACCTTGCCCTGCAGTTGTGATATTCCTCCTGCTTGTGCACCAGGGGTGTGGGTTCTGACTAGATTTCATCTCTGCCCTTTCTACCCATCTTGATGTGACCTTTTCTTCATATCCTTAGTTGTAGAAAATCTTTTCTGCTAGTTTTCAGGTCATTCTCAGAGATAGTTGTTTTATATGTAGGTGGAGTTTTGGTGTGTCCTTGGGAGAAGGTGAGTTCCAGATCTTCCTACTCTGACATCTTGATCTCTCTCCTTTAGTTTACAGTATATGTTTACAACTAATCTAAGTTCACATTCAAATAATGCTATACCACTTTTTGAGTAAGACAAGTATCTTATAACAAAGTATCCTAATTCTTCCTCCCTTCCCTTGTGTCGTTGTCATTTACTTCACTTATGCATAAGGTACAATCATTGAATGCATTGTTGCTATTATTTGATCAATTAAGAATAAGAAAAATACAAGTTTTTAATATACCATCACTTATTCCTTCTCCAACACTATTCCCTTGCTTTTATAGATCCAAGTTTTCGTCCTTTTGTCATTTTCCTTCTTTCTGAAGAACTTCTTTTAACATATATTCCACAAATGGCCTACTGGCAGAAAATTCCTTCAATTTTTGTTTGTCTGAGAAAGCCTTTGTTTCTCTTTCACTTTTGAGAGATAATTTCATGGGACACAGGTTTCTAGGCTGGTGCTTTTCTCCCCCCTCTCTCTCTGTCAATACTTCAAATATTTCGCCACACTCTCTTCTTGCTTGCACAGTTTCTGAAGAGAAGTCTGATGTAATTCTTATTCTTGCCCCTCTATAGGTAAAGTATTTTTTTCCCTTTGTTTCTTTCAATATTTTTTCTTTGTCTTTGATTTTCTGCTGTTTGAATGTGATGTGCCTAGGAGTGGACTTTTTGGCATTTATCTTGTTTGCTGTTCCCTGAGATTTCTGGATTTGGGGTTTGGTGTCTGACATTAATTTTATGAAATTTTCAGTCATCATTGCTTCAGATATTTTTTGTGTTCCTTTCTCTCTTCTCCTGGTATTTCCATTACAAATATGTTACACCTTTCATAGTTGCTGCCCAACAGTTTTTGGATATCTGTTCATTTATTTTCATTTTGTTTTCAGTTTTAGAAATTTCTATTGACATATCCTGAAACTCACAATTTCCTCAGCCATGTCCAGTCTACTATTGAGTTCATCAAATACATTGTATTTTTAAACAGTTTTATTGAGATATAATTGATATACAGAAAACTGCACATATATTATATATTCAATTTGACGGATTTGGACATATGCACACACCCATGAAACCATCACCATAAAAAATTAATAGACATATTCATCATCTCCAAACATTTCTTGCACCACTTTGTTTTGTTTTGTTTGTGGCAAGAACATTTAACATGAGATTTATCCACTTAAATTTGTAAATGCACAATATAGGATTGTTACCTCTAGTTGTGCAGCAGATGTCTAGAATTTATTCATCTTGTGTAACTGAAACTTGATATCCATTTAACAACAACTCTCTATTTACCTCTCCTTCAGCCCCTAGAAATCACTATTCTATTCTCTGTTTCTATGAGTTTGACTATTTTACATACCTCATGTAAATGGAATCATGCAGTATTTGTATTTCTGGCTGGCTTATTTCACTTACCATATTGTCCTCCAAGTTCATATATGTTATTACAAATGGCAGGATTTCCTTCTTTTTAAAAGCTGAATAATAATACATTGTGTTTATGTTCATATGCATCCATGTGTGTGTATAATGTTTCTTTAACTATTCACTTGTTTATGGACATTTGGATTATTTTCTCAAATGCTTCCTTCTTTTCCATTACAGTGTTTTTTTCTCAAGAACTTCTTTTGATACTTTCTTAGATTTTTCCATCTCTTTGCTTACAATTACCTATCTGTTCTTTAAAAAAAAAAAAAACTCTTTATTGGAAAATAATTGCTTTACATTGTTGTGCCGGGTTTTTGCTGTACAACAAAGTGAATCATCTGTATTTATACATATTTCTCCATATCCCCTCCCTCCCGTGACTCCCTCCCTATCCCATCCCTCTAAGTCATCACCCATCATCAAGTTGATCTCCCTATGTTATGCAGCAGCTTTCCACTAGCTATCTATTTTACATTTGGTAGTGTATATATGTCAATGCTACTCTCTCACTTTGTCCCAGCTTCCCCTTTGCCCCCCCAACCCCTTGTCCTCAAGTCCTTTCTCTACATCTGCATCTTTATTCTTGCCCTGTCACTGGGTTCATCAGTACCATTTTTTAGATTCCATATATATGAGTTAGCATACAGTATTTGTTTTTCTCTTTCTGACTTACTTCGCTCTGTATGACAGACTGTAAGTCCATCCACCTCACTACAAATAACTTAATTCCATTCCTTTTTATGGCTGAGTAATATTCCATTGTATATATGTGCCACGTATTGTTTATCCATTCATCTGTTGATGGGCATTTAGGTTGCTTCCATGTCCTGGCTATTGTAAATAATGCTGCAATGAACATTGTGGTACATGTTTCTTTTTGGATTATGGTTTTATCAGGGTATATGCCCAGGAGTGGGATTGTTGGGTCACATGGTAGTTCTACTTTTAGTTTTTTAAGGAACTTCCATACTGTTTTCCATAGTGTCTGTACCCATTTGCATTGCCACCAACATTGCAGGAGGGTTCCCTTTTCTCCACACCCTCTCCAGTATTTATTGTTTCTAGATTTTTTGATGATGGCCATTCTGACTGGTGTGAGGTGATACCTCATTTTGGCTTTGCTTGCATTTCTCTAATGATTAGTGATGTTGAGCATCTTTTCATGTGTTTGTTAGCCATCTGCATGGTCTTCTTTGGAGAAATATCTATTTAGGTCTTCTACCCATTTTTGAATTGGGTTATTTGCTTTTTTCGTATCAAGCTGCAAGAGCTGCTTGTATATTTTGGAGATTAATCCTTTATCAGTTGCTTCATTGGCAAAATTTTCTCCCATTCTGAGGGCTGTCTTCTTGTCTTGTTTATGATTTCCTCTGCTGTGCAAAAGCTTCTAAGTTTCATTAGATTCCATTTGTTTATTTTTTTATTTTATTTGCATTATTCTAGGAGGTGGGTCAAAAAGGATCTTGCTTTAATTTATGTCATAGAGTGTTCTGCCTATGTTTTTCTCCAAGAGTTTTATAGTGTCTTGCCTTACATTTAGGTCTTTAATTCATTTTGAGTTTATTTTTGTGTATGGTGTTAGGAAGTGTCCTAATTTCATTCTTTTACATGTAGCTGTCCAATTTTCCCAGCACCACTTATGCAAGAGGCTATCTTTTTTCCATTGTATATTCTTGCCTCCTTTGTCAAAGAGAAGGTGCCCGTATGTGTGTGGGTTTATCTCTGGGCTCTCTATTCTATTCCATTGATCGATATTTCTGTTTCTGTGCCAGTACCATACTGTCTTGATCACTTTAGCCTTGTAGTGCAGTTTGAAGTCAGGGGGTCTGATTTTTCCAGCTCCATCTTTCCTTCTCAAGATTGCTTTGGCTATTCGGGGTCTTTTGCGTTTCCATACAAATTGTAAGATTTCTTTTTCTAGTTCTGTGAAAAATGCCATTGGTAATTTGATAGGGATTGAGTTGAATCCGTAAATTGTTTTGGGTAGTATAGTCATTTTCAAAATGTTGATCCTTCCTATCCAAGAGCATGGTATGTCTCTCTATCTGTATGTATCGTCTTTGATTTCTTTCATCAGTGTCTTACAGTTTTCTGCATACAGGTCTTTTGCCTCCTTAGGCAGGTTTATTCCTAGGTATTTGATTCTTTTTGTTGCAATGGTAAATGGGAGGGTTTCCTTAATTTCTCTTTCTGCTCTTTCGTTGCTAGTGTATAGGAATGCAAGAGATCTCTGCGCATTAATTTTGTATCCTGATACTTTACTAAATTCATCTATTAGTGCTAGCAGTTTTCTGGAAGCTTCTTTAGGGTTTTCTATGTATAATATCATGTCATTTGCAAAGAGTGATAATTTTACTTCTTCTTTTCCAATTTGGATTCCTTTTACTTCTTTTCCTTCTCTGATTGCTGTGGCTAACACTTCCAAAACTATGTGGAATAATAGTGGTGAGAGTGGGCAGCCTTGTCTTGTTCCTGTTCTTAGAGGGAATGCTTTCAGTTTTTCACCATTGAGAATGATGTTGGCTTTTGGTTTTTCATATATGGCTTTGATTATGTTGAGGTAACTTCCTTCTGTGCCCACTTTCTGGAGAGTTTTTATCATAAATGGTTGTTGAATTTTGTTAAAAGCTTTTCCTGTATCTATTGAGATGATCATACGGTTTTTAATCCTTCAATTTGTTAATAGGATGTATCACATTGATTGATTTGTGTATATTAAAGAATCATTGCATTCCAGGGATAAACCCCATTTGATCATGGTATATGATCTTTATAATATGCTGTTGGATTCTGCTCGCTAGTATTTGTTTGAGGATTTTTGCCTCTATATTCATCAGTGATATTGGTCTGTAATTTTCTTTTCTTTTCTTTTTTTTTGACATCTTTGTCTGGTTTCGGTAGCAGGGTGATAGTGGCCTTGTAGAATGAGTTTGGGAGTGTTCCTCCTTCCACTATATTTTGGAAGAGTTTGAGAAAGATATGTGTTAGCTCTTCTCTAAATGTTTGATAGAGTTCACCTGTGAAGCCCTCTGGCCCTGGGCTTTTGTTTGTTGGGATATTTTTAATCACAGTCTCAATTTCCATACTTGTGATTGGTCTGTTGTGATTTCCTATTTCTTCCTGGTTCACTCTTGGAAGATTGGACTTTTCTAAGAATTTATCCATTTCTTCCAGGTTATCCAATTTATTGGCATATAGTTGCCAGTAGTAGTCTCTCATGATCTTTTGTATTGCTATGGTGTTGGTTGTCACTTCTTCTCTTTCATTTCTAATTCTGTTGATTTGCATCTTCTCCCTTTTTTTCCTGAGAAGTCTGGCTAATGGTTTATCAATTTTATTTATCTTCTCAAAGAATCAGCTTTTAGTTTTATTGATCTCTGCTCTTATTTCCTTCATTTCTCTTTTGTTTATTTCTGATCTGATCTCTACGATTTCTTTCCTTCTGCTCAGTTTGGGTTTTTTTTTGTTGTTGTTGTTGTTCTTTCTCTTATTGTTTTAGTTATAAGGTTAGGTTTTTTACTCAAAATTTTTCTTGTTTCTTGAGATAAGATTGCATTGCTATAAACTTCCCTCTTAGAACTGCTTTTGCTGCGTCCCATAGGTTTTGAGTCATCATATTTTCATTGTCATTTGTTTCTAGGTATTTTTTGATTTCCTCTTTGTTTTCTGCAGTGATTTCTTGGTTGTTTAATAGCGTATTGTTTAGCCTCCATGTGTTTGTATTTCTTACAGTTTTTTTTTCCTGTAATTGATATCTAATCTCATGGCATTGTGGTTGGAGAAGATGTTTGATAGGATTTCAATTTTCTTGAATTTACTGAGGCTTGATTTATGCCCCAAGATATGGCCTATCCTGGAGAATGTTCCATGTGCACTTGAGAAGAAAGTGTATTCTGTAGTTTTTGGATAGAATGTCTTATAAATATCAATTAAGTTGAGATGGTCTAATGTCTCGTTTAAAGTTTGTGTTTCCTTATTTATTTTCTGTTTGAAATAATGGCTCCATTGGTGTAACTGGGGTGTTAAAGTCTCTTACTCTCATTGTGTTACTGTTGATTTCCCATTTTATGGCTGTTAGCATTTGCCCTGTGTATTGAGATGCTCCTATGTTGAGTGCATAGATATTTACAATTGTTATATATTCTTCTTAGATTGATCCCTTGATCATTATGTAGTGTCCTTCCTTGTCTTTTGTAATAGTCTTTATTTTAAGGTCTAATTTTTCTGATATCAGTATTGCTACTCTAGCTTTCTTTTGATTTCCATTTTCAAGGAATATCTTTTTCCATCCCCTTACTTTCAGTCTGTATGTGTCCCTATGTTTGAAGTGGGTTTCTTGTAGACAGCATACATAAGGGTTTTGTTTTTGTATCCATTCAGCCTGTCTGTGTATGTTGGTTGGAGCATTTAATCCATTTACTTTTTTTTTTCTTTCAAATCCACCTGTTTTATTTTTTCTTAAAAAAAAAAGAAGAAAAAAAAGGGGGGGGGGCAACCCAACAACAAAAACAAGGCAGTCGCCCAGCTCCCCTGGGCACGGGGCTTGCGTCTCAGTCGGCAAGCCTGCTCGTCACGCCTGTCCCGCTGCGGCTGTGGTTCGTGTGAACACGTCACCAGGTGTAGGAGGCGCTAACAAGTGGCAGAGTAAAAAGAGGAGTCGGGGCAGGTGAGAACCAGTAGCATTTAATCCATTTACTTTTAAGGCCATTTTTGACATGTATGTTCCTATGACCATTTTCTTAATTGTGTCGGTTTTGTTTTTTAGGTCTTTTCTTACTCTTGTGTTTCCTGCCTAGAGAACTTCCTTTAGCAGTTGTTTTAAGGCTGGTTTGGTGGTGCTGAATTCTCTTAACTTTTGCTTGTCCGTATAGCTTTTTATTTCTCGGTGGAATCTTAATGAGATTCTTGCTGGGTAGAGTATTCTTGGCTGTAGGTTTTTCTCTCTCAGGACTTTCAGTATATCCTGCCACTCCCTTCTGGCCTGCGGAGTTTCTGCAGAGAGGTCAGCTGTTATCCCTTATATGTTATTCATTGCTTTTCTCTTGGTGCTTTTAATATTTTTTCTTTGTTTTTAATTTTTGTTAGTTTGATTAATATGTGCCTCGGTGTGTTTGTCCTTGGGTTTATTCTCTATAGGACTCTCTGCACTTCTTGGACTTGGTTTACTATTTCCTTTCCCATGTGGGGCAAGTTTTCCACCATAATCTCCTCAAATATTTTCTCCAACCCTTTCTTTCTTTTCTTCTTCTCCTGGGATGCCTATGATTCGAATGTTGTTGCGCTTAATGTTGTCCCCGAGGTCTCTGAGACTGTCTTCCATTCTATTTTTTTTTCTTTTTCCTGCTCTGTGGCCATTATTTCTCCCATTCTATCTTCCAACTCACTTACTTGTTCTTCTGCCTCAGATATTCTGCTGTTCATACTATCTAGAATATTTTTAATTTCAGTTATTATGTTGCTCATTACTGTTTATTTGCTCTTTAGTTCTTCTAGGTCCTTATGAAATATTTCTTGTATTTTATCTATTTTGTTTTTGAGATTTTGGATTATCTTTACTATCATTACTCTGAATTCTTTTTCAGGCAATTTGACAATTTCTTCTTCATTTATTTGGTCTTGAGGGTTTTTATCTTGTTCCTTTGCCTGCAAGGTATTTCTTTTTCTCATTTTGTGTAATGTATAGTATTTGCTGTCCACTTTCCCTATGCTGCCTAGTAGTGATTCCTCTTGTCTCTGTTCTGTTTGGCTAGAGGTATCAAGCACTGGAGCTTGCTGCCCTTTGGTTGGCTTTGGAGCTTGGTGTTAAGAATGAGGACTTTTGGGGAGCACTTGCTGATTAATATTCCATGGGATCAGGAGTTCTCTTTTGGTCCAACATCCTGGACTCCACTCTGCTGTCTCAGAGGTCCAGGTTTGACTCCCAGCCAGGGCACCAAGACCCTGGAAGCTGCACGGCATGGAGAAAAAGGAGGTAGAAGGAGAGCAAAGTAAAAAAAGGAAGAAAAAAAGGAAGAAGGGGAAAGGACAGACAGATCCCCAAGACTGGTGGTAAAAGTAACTCTAATCAGTCAAAATCACACAAGGATATGTGCACACTTGCATTTGCAAAATGAGAAGAGGAAAACCAAAGAGAAGAGAAAAAGAAAGAGCAAAGAAAACAAGGGAGTACTCATACCAATTACAAGCAAATCCACATACAAATATATACAGTAAAGATTAAACTAGCAAATACCTAAGACCAGAAACAAGACAAACATACCAAGAAGCCCTCCAATACTTCTAGGTAGGGCTTTGCACCTGCTGTGGAGAGCTCAGACTGTGATCTGGTATTAGTCCTGTGTGTATTTGTCCCCACAGTCCCCAGTTGCACCCTATGTCTACAGTCTCTATTGTAGAAACATTTGTCTATTCAGGTGATCCACAGATGCAGGGTCTATGAAGCCTATTGTGGGTATTAAATCTGCTCCTCCTGTGGCTGTTTCTCTTTCTCTTCTTTGGTCCTGTAGTCCTTGGGGATCAGTTTTGGTTTTGGTCCCTTCTTTCTGTGTGGGTTGCTCTCAGGAGTCAGTTCCCACCCAGGCAAGAGGGGGCAAAAGAAAGTGATTGGGGCTCACATGCAACTTCAGGTCAGGGAGAAGGAGGGATATGGCAGCCTAATTGAAATCTGTGGGAGTGCTTGTAGCAGTGGAGGTCAGTGTGAGCCTGAAGTGTGCTGTGTGTTCTCCCAGGGAAGTTGGTCTTGAACATGGAACCCTTGGTGTTGGTGGGCTTCACCTGCTGCTGAGAGGGTGTGGCCAATGACTTGCCTTACACACAGGACCCTTGGCGACAGCAGGTGGGCAGGCAGTGGGGCCCAACAGCACGTGCTGGGGTGGGGCAGCAGGGCAGCAGCCAGGCAGGCAGGTGGTCAATGGGGCTCCCCATCTGTTCTTTCATGCTGTCTACTTTATCCATTAGTGCCCTTAGCATATTTTATTTTAAATTCCTGGTGTGATAATTCCAACATCCTTGCCATATGAGGCTGGTTCTGATGTTTGCTTTGCCTGGGTTCTTTTCAAAGTGTGTTTTTTACCCTTTAATATGCCTTGTAATTTGTTCCTGAAAACCATACATGATGTACTGGGTAAAAGGAACTGGTGTAAACTGGATTTTATCGATGTGGTGGTAACGGGTGGGAGAGAAGCAATCTGCAGACCTACGATTAGGCCTCAGTCTTTTAGTAAGCTTGTGCTCCTGGGTAATGACTTTCACAAGTGCTTCTCAGTTTTTTCTTTGCCTTATGTGGGTCAGGAAAGTCAGAGTGTGCTGTAGTTGTGTATTTCCCTTTCCTCAGGTTGGGTAGGCTTTGATAAAAGGCCAGTAGGTTACACACTGACAAAAATAGTTTGGAAGGTAGGGCCTCACTATGAAGAACAGAATGCTCTGGACATATTTCCAAATGGCTCCTTTTCCCATTCTTTGATTAGAAGTCCAAGGATATTTTTCTCTGATCTTCGTCATGGGAACCTGGTAGGACTCCTGGAGGTAAAAGTCACAAAAGTGTTGGGGTACTTCTATGACTAGACCTTCTGGAATTTTTAACTCTCAAACCTATCCACACTGAGCTGCCAGCAATTCATCAGTTATAGTTTAGGTTTTCCTACCCCAGTACTGGTTTCCATGGATGTTTCCACTTTGGGTTTCTGTTCTGGTAAATGTAATTCTCTGTATCTGCTTGTCTATATTTCCAATTTGGGGCACATCAGTTTGCCCTGTATCCTCGATTCTCTGAAGGATCTATGAAGAATTATTGATTGTTAACTTGTTCAGTTTTTTAGTTGTTTTTAGGATGGAGTGATGATTTCCAAGCTCTGTACATATTGCACTGGAAAGTGGACATCTTTCCTTCATTTTAGAAGGTTATTTTTGCTGGATATAGAATTCTTGCTTGATTTTCCCCCCAGCACTTTAAATGAGTCATCTCACTGCCTTCTGGCCTCCGTGGCTTCTGGTAAGAAATTGACTGCTAATCTTATTGGGGATCCCTTGGACATGTTCAGGCACTTCTCTCTTGCTGCAATTTTTTTTTTGGGGCTTTGGTCACTTTGAATATAATGTGTCTCAGAGTGGATCTCTTTAATTTATACTACTTGGAGTTGGTTGAGCTTCTTGGATGTATAGATGCATGTCTTTCCTCAAATTTTGGAAATTTATGGTCATTATTTTTTCAAATGTACTTTCTGTCCTCTCTCTCTTCTCTCCTCTGGGAGTCCCATTACATGCATATTAGTACTCTTGATGTTATCCCACAGATCTCTTGGGCTCTATTCTTTTTTTTTTTCATTCTTTTCTCTTTCTACCCCCAAGACTAGATAATCTCAGTTGACTATCATCACATTCACTGATTCTTTCTTTTACCTGCTTAAATCTGCTGTTGAACTCCTCTCAATGACTGTACTTCTCAGCTCTGGAATATCTATTTGGTTCCTTTTTATAATTTCTCCCTCTTCACTGGTATTCTCTATTTGCTTAGGGAACACTCTCCTGGTTTCTTTTAGTTCTTTGTTCATGGTTTCCTTTATTTCTTTGAGCATATTAAAACCATACATTTAAAGTCTTTGTATAGTAAGTGCAATGCCTGAGCTTCTTTATAGACAATTTCTACTCATTTCTTTTTTTCCTGTGAATGGACCATATTTTCCTGTTTCTTTGCATGCCTCTAATTTTTTTTATTGAAAATGATATTTTTAATATTATAATGTGACAACTCTGGAAACCAGATTCTCCTTCCTTTTCAGGGTTTGTTTTTGCTGACTATTGTGGGTTGTTTGCTTGTATAGTGACCTTTGTAAACTATCTTTATGAAGTCTATAGTTTTTGTTGTGTGTGCCCACTGAAGTCTGTGTTCTGTTAGCTTAATGGTCAGCTGTTGTTTTGACAGAGTTACCCTGAATGCCTGTAGCCAATAAATGCAAAAAAGAAGAAAAATAAGAAAGGAAAAAATACTTTCCCAATCTCTGCCTATTGGTTCAGTGTTGGGGCACTCCTTTAATGCTTAGCTGGATCATTTATGACTCTGCCTTAGATTCCACTTCTTACATGAGTCAAGCCTGAAGACCAGCCAGAGATGAAAACTCAGGGTCTTCTCAGGCCTTTTTAAGCATGTGTCTTGCCCTTGTTAGGTATATGGGTTTTTGATTCCCCAGTATACATAAAAGCTTTTGACAGTCCTTATTCTCACACATATCTTCTGCCCAGTCTTTTCCTTCCCAGGCTTCTAAATCTGTCTATTGCTTGTCTCAGGTCTTGTCTCTTGCCCCAGGCTGCTGTGGCCAATACTTATGTATTTAAATGCTTTTGGCAATAGCCTCCCTGGAAGCCACCTGACCCCGATGGACACTTCAAGTCAAGCAAAATAAAAAGAAACCTTTGTACTAGTTCTTGAGGGAGCCTCCAGACAGGTTGAGACCCATAACACAATTCTTTAAGAGTAAGGTCCATATTACTCCCTTTGGCACTAGCAACGTGCACCAGTTGTGACAGCTACTGTCCTCACAGCTGCTGCTGATTTTGGGTGTGGGGGATGATAAGTGAATGATTTAAAACACCAAAGTACTCTCTTACCGCAAAGCAACATTTTCTTCCTTCCTAAATCTTGGTGTTATAAGTTCCCCTGTTGTGAGTTTTTTATTAGATATCAGAGTTTTTCCAAAGCTAATTATGACAGTTTTTCTAGCTCATTAGTTTCTCTTTGGGAGGGCTGTATACCTGGAGTTCCCTCTTCCATAATTTTCAGTGACTTATCTACCATAATTCTTAAAACACTATGCTCTGCTAGTCATGATCGCTACATGCAGTCCAAGGGCTGAAGTGGCTCTAGAATTTCCAAACAGGCAGTTTTTAAGGGTGGCAGAGGTGACTGGTTAGAGAAGCAGACTAGAGAACTTTAAGCTGTGTTTGCAAAGCACATTGCATAAATTTGAGAAAACACCAGTTGTTAATAT
This sequence comes from Hippopotamus amphibius kiboko, assembly GCF_030028045.1. NCBI lineage: Eukaryota > Metazoa > Chordata > Mammalia > Artiodactyla > Hippopotamidae > Hippopotamus > Hippopotamus amphibius. Next base: position 74,080,962 of record NC_080203.1, on the reverse strand, counting down.
CATGGATGCATGAAAACTGATGGAAATTACGAGGCAAGTTATTAAATCCTTCCCAGGCCTCTTGGTGCTGCGGAAGTAGCAAGCAGTTCTTTGATTGGGAAGCTGCTTCTAAGACTACATGTCAGGATGGGAAGATGAGCCTTGTTAACCACCAATAGACCCTTCTTGAGATGGACTTGGGAATCGAGCAAACTGGCCTGAATGTTGGGTTAGATCCAGGGTTTAGTGAGTCTTTTTCTATCATTCTGTTCTTGGGCTGAAGACGGTATATAACCAACTCAGGTGTAATGGCTAGAGCTATAAAGACTCCTCAGGTTCATTTTTACTCCACCCCTACCCCATCGCCCTCCACGGTCTCTGAGGCTTATTGAAAACCACTGTGCTCTGGAACTATCTGCTCTGAACAGATGCCAATCCAGGCCAAAAGGAACTCTCCATCCATACACATTGATGCCTATCCTATGGCCACCAGGGGGCAGCTGGGTTTTAGAGACTATTACTACCACCACCCTGCCCCACCCCCCAAAACTAATTTTGAATGGCAGCTTCCAAATTTCTTCCCGTAACTTTGCCCTAGACCCTGAAGTGCACTGCAGAAAAGTGGGCAGCTTTTCAAATCATGTGATTCAGACATAGTCATCAAGTTGCTCCTCTGGCCAAGAGAATATCCAATTCTGGCTGTTGTGATTTAAAGTGTTAGAATGTCAGCACTGGGGGTCCCTCGGGGATTACCTAGGCAAGGGTTTGGAGATTTGTTTTTGTTTTTTCTTTCTTCAAATTAAAGATGCAACTCTTTTTGTTAAAGGGTAGTGCTTATGGTTGACAGTGGGAGGCCCTGGGCTCAACCTTGGCCTGAAGAGAGGCCTCAGAATTCTAGGGCAGTGTGTTCCAACTTTCAGTCCTACTCAGGGCACCTATATAATTTTACCTTAATTACCAGCCAGTTTGATAATATTTATTTAATATATTTCTTTAAATTGACACATTTTTTCTTAAGTAAAGTCAGCCTCATCCTATGTAATATCATAGATTTAATGTCCTAGGCATATTTTTTTTCTAATTCATATTAAAATACATCACAACTATTGAAATTTAAGATTTATTTCTGGTAGCACTTAAAATTGTCTCATGTCCTTGTATTACACTTAAGAAAATGACCTTATGGCACCAAAGATCACAGTTGGGAAAGTACTTATCCTAGTTCATTCTATTGTCAGGTAAAGACACTAAAAGACCCAGAAAGGGTAAGGGAATTATCCAAGGTCACTCAGTGACAGTGACAGAGCTAGGACTTAAACCCAAGTCTACTGACTCCCAAGCCTTTGTTCCTTTCACTGTGCCATATTCCAAGGGTATTAAGAAGCCCTTCCACTATCCAGACTCTCCCATAGGAAGGAAGAGAAGAAAGATGGAAAGGAAGGAGAAGAAATACTATTTGTTTACTGAACTGGGACTGGTACAGAACCTATGACTCAGAAGGGCCAAGGTAGGTGTGGGGTAGAATGATTTCCCATGTCTCTCTGGGTCAAGTACCTGTGAGGCCCCATCTTCCAAAGCCTGGTCTCATTTGCTCATTCACACCACATATGAAATTATAGAGCACCTAACATGTACCTTAGAACACAAAAAGGAACTTACTTTCCAGTGGGTGAAACATCTCAGTAAACAGCTGATTAGAGTCCTGGGATGGGGAGTACAGGGTACTGCAAGAACACAGAGAAAGACTTGATGTAAGTGGGGAGGGAGAGGAGAGTGGGCACAAGCCCTGTCCTACACAAGTTCAGCAGCCCTAGTCGAAAGGTTTGATTTTCTCTTCTCTCAACCATGGGGACTGACAGGTGTTAAATATCCATCAAAGTCTGGAGTTGCAAGGCCATGGCCGTAGAGTCTTTTGCTTTTTTTTTTAACCGCTGACATTCATCACCAATGTCCTTTCCTTTCGCCTACTCCTTCATAGCATTTGCAAACACAGAACCCACCCTCCAAATGGGAATGAACAAATTGAATGTGACCAGAAAAATTAACTCCAAAAGTACTGAGTGCTGGGCTGTAGCTCCTCCCAATATCCTCCACTGCCCAGACTTATTCATGGAACATTTCAAAAAGGAAGTTTTTGGAAATGGGTCTGTAACTGACTAGCAGCATCTGATTCTGGTAGCTCTATTTGGCTTTCTGTAGTTGGATGAGAAGCTGGGGACTCACTTTCACCCTCTTCACACATGTAGTGCTTCCCCAGAAACCTGGACATAGGGATTTTGTTGCTGATTGGCTGGCAGGGCCTTGAGGGTCACTTTTACCATCATCTCTGCTCCCCCAAATACCACCCCCCAAAAGCTCCAACCCCCTAAAACTAAAACTTCTAATAGGAAGAGGGTCTGAAATACTGTTTCTTTCATAACTACCCCCCGGATTGGATTCCTCACAGCTAGGAAAGTGTTCATTTTGAGGGAGCTCTACTAATATAGGTGCCAGGCTTAGCCACCCTGCTAAAACTGGGGCTCCTGAGACAATGAGTAGGGAGAGGACAGACCAGCCATAGCACCAGACTCATCTTCAACTGTCTCCCCTCACATCTCCCTTCAGGGTCCTTCTCCCTGTTTGTAGCTTTCTCCCTGGTTCCTTTTCACTCCATTCACATCCCCAGGGATCTCAAGTACCCCAGCCTTCCCCAATCTGATTAATTTGTGGTGGGAAAATTTCTGGATGGAGATAAGAAAACATGGGTTCAAGTCTTGGCTTTTTCCACTTACTAGTTGTGTTACTTGGAAAAAAATAAGTTCATCTCTCTGAGCCTCAGTTTCTTCTTTCCAAAACAGGCATGATAGGGACTTCTGTGGTTGTCCAGTGGTTAAGACTCCGCACTTTCAATGCAGGAGGCACAGTTTCGATCCCTGGTCAGGGAACTAAGATCCTGCATGCTGCTGAGCTCTGGTGAGGCAAAAAAACAAAAGCAGAAACAAAACAGGCATGATAATCCCTGACCCACTTACCTCAAAAAATTGCTGTACAGATCAAAGGGGATACTGAACATGGAGTTGATTTGTGAAGAGCCAATCACAATGTACAAGTGAAAGGTTGAATGTGTCACCTCTCTTTGGGGACTGGTATTTTGAAAGAGCGTAACTTGAAGGAAGCAGCCGCTAATACAACATTTTAAACATCAGGGCAGGATGGGATAGAGGGTGGAGGCTCAGGCCACTTTGTTGACTTTATCATTCATGTGACAACCAATTATTAAACATCTACTATGTGTTAGGCATTCTTCTAGAGACTGGAGATAAAGGTCCCTTCTCCCATGGAACTGACATTCTAGGAGCATGACAGGGACCTAAGAAAAATAGCCCCTGTCCCTCTGGCCTAGGAAACTGAATCCAAGGTCTAGTTCTGAGCCTCAGGGCTATGGAAGAGCTTTCAATGACTTGATTTAATCCTTGCCATACAAAATCTATTTTAGCATTAATTCAACAATATCAACCATCTGCTGAGGCCCTGCGTAGATCCAAAGTAATGTGTCATATATTCAATAATATGCATGTAATTCAACAAATCTTGAGTACCTACTATGTGCTTGTCACTCTGTGTGGGGATAGTGAATGGAGGAGGGTTACAGAATTAAATAAGGTGGAGTTTCTGTCCTTGAAGAGCTCCTAGCCTAGTAGAGGAGGTAATTATAAAAAGATAGGCCCATGACACAAATCTGGAGTTGCCCCAACAAACAGCTTAACCTAGTAATGGTTGAAAATTGATGCCCAATAAAAGTGAAATATTATAATTGAGTGCAAGGTGCTATGAGAATTCTGAGGAAACATTTATAAGGCCTATAATATGGGGAAAGCTTCATCAAAAAGGTGACATTTCAGCTGGATCTTAAAGGTAGAATATATTTTTAGTAAGTATAAAGGGAAGCAAATCACCCACCAGAATGGTCACAAGTAAGAACATGACAATTCCAAGAGGATAAATAAATGTTTGATAAATATATTAAAAGGTACTCGAGCTTTTAATCAGGGAAATAAAATAAAAACAACAATGTCATTTACACCAGAATAAATAAAATAAAAAAGATTAACAATACCAAGTGCTGTCAACCATGTGGAGCAACTACTAGTGAGAGTACATATTGAAATAATCACTTCAGAAAACTGGCAGCATCTACTAAAATGTAAAGATATGCCTTATGAGCTAGTAGTTCTACTTCCTAAGTATACATCTAACAGAAATGCATACATATGTGTAACACCATTCATTATAGTCAAACACTAGAAACAACCCAAATGTCCAGGCCCATGTCCATGTAGTATATTCATTCAATAAAATAGTATGCAGCAATGAAAATAAATGAACTATTGCTATACACAAAATGAATGACTCTCAGAAGCATAACATTGAGGGAAAGAAGCCAGACACAAAAGAATACACAGAGTATGATTCAATTTATATAAAGTATAAAAAAGGCAAAATTAATCTATGCTATTAGACATCAGGATAGTGGTTACCACCACAGCAAGAGGAGAGGTTGTAACTCTAAGTAGGCACAAAGGGGGCATCTGGGATGTTGGTAATGATATGGTTGCTGGGATATGGGGGCTGGTTAAATGGAAGTGTCCCATTTGTGAAAATCCAATGATATGTACACATTCACTTTCCTAGATAGGAGAGCTAACATAAAGAGAAGAAACCAAAGCAATCCAATGGAGGAAATGGAAGTCATCTCAAATGGCATAAGAATAATAGGATATCCATATGAAAAATATGAACGTCAACTCTTACTTTACACCACACACAAAAATTACTTTCATATGGATCATAAGTCTAAATGCAATATCTGAAATCATAAAATTTTTAGAGGAAGACATAGGAGAATATGGCTTGGAGGTAGGCACAGATTTCTTAAACAAGTCACAGAAAGCAATACCCAAACAAGAAAAAAGAGGCTAAATTAGACTTTATTGAAATTAAAAATGTCTGTTCATCAAAAGACATTGTCAAGAAAATCAATAGGCAAACTGTAGACTGGAAGAAAAATCTGCAAAGCATACATCTGACAAAGGACTGGTATTCAGGATATGTAAACAGCTCCTACAACTCAATAATAAAAAATGAACAGCCTGATTTAAAAATGCACAGGGAATTCCTTGGCAGTCCAGTGGTTAGGACTCAGCACTTTCACTGCGGTGGCCCACATTCCCAGGTTCAATCCCTGGTCGGGGAATTAAGATTCCGCAAGCTGCATGGCACGGCCAATAAAACATACAAACAAACGAACAAACTTGGCATTAAAAACGCACAAACACTTTGAACAGACACTTCACAAAAGAAGATAAGGCCAATAAGGGCATGAAAAAAAAATACTCAATGTCGTTAGTCATTAGGGAACTGCAAGTTAAAACCACTACACATCTACTAGAATGACTAAAATAAAAAAAATTAAATGAAAATACCAAATATTGGTGAGGATGTGGAGTAACTGGAACTCATATACTGCTGGCAGCAATGTAAAATGGAACAACTTATTCTGACACAATTCTGGCAATATCTTATATAGTTGAACATACACCTTACCCTATGACCTGACATTTCCACTTCTAGTTATCTACCAAAAAGAAATGAAAATATGTCCATGAAAAGACTTGTATACAAATATTCATAGCAGCCTTATTCATAATAGCCCCAAGCTAGAAACAACCCAGATGCCCATCAACCGGTGAATACAATACAAATAGATACAGTGGAACACTACCCAGCACGACACAGCTGACTCTCAAAAGCATTATGTGGTGAAAGATGCCATGCTCAAAAGGCTACAAACTGTATTATTCCTTTTATATGAATCTCTAAAAAAGACACAACTAATCCATGGTGGTTCTCTTGAGGATGAGGTAGGGGTGGGTTTGACTGGGAAGGAGCATGAGGTAAGTTTGTAGGTTGATGGTAATGTTCTATATCTTGATAGGGGTTTGGGTTAGCATTTGTCAAAACTCAGCAAATGTTTCCTTAAGATTTATGTATTTCACTATATGTAAGTTTTACCTCAAAAGGAAAAAATAGTGCAGAAAAATTAAACTCTAATTAATTATATACATGCAGAAATATTGTGGGAAAGATGTATACTAATGTCTTCAATTTACTTTGAAATGCATTAAAAATAACATGGATTGATAGACCAACAGAGAGTTGGATAGATGGACAGATATGTGATAAAGCAAACATAGTAAAAAATTAATGGTAGAATCTAGTGGTGAGTATACAGGTGTTTGTGGTAAAATTATTTCAATTTGGGGGGAGGGTGAGTTGTGAAAAAGGAGGCAAGGGCATTTGGGGGAAAAGAAAGAGCTCTGTGCTGCTTGGGCTTAAATGTCATTGTTGGGAAGTGGCCCAGGAACCAATTGGAGAGTTGAACAAAGCCCAGATAAGAAGGGGCCTAATGTGGCACCTCAAGAGTCTGGACTTTACTTTTTAGGCAGTGAGGGATCATCTCAGATTTTTAAGGAGATGAATGACATAATAAGAGATAAGTGTGGCATAGAGAAATGTTCTGTGATTAGGAGCTAAGAGAGAAGGGTTCTGGTCCCACTTACCGCATGACCTTGGGCAAGTGGATCAATATCTCCAGGTCTCAAAAAATTTCAACAAAATATACTCTTCCTCCTTTGTCCCCTCCTCCATCCAAAAAGAGGCCCTCAGAAAACTGAGTTTGATCAGGCACAGAAGGAACTCTGTAAATATGCACTAAAGGAGAAAAATAAACTGCTTCCTCTTTGTCCTTCCCCTCCACCCAACTCCCTTGCCCCTGCCCCTTGTACCCTTGCCCCTGCTCCATTTGAATGATTTTTTCCTGCCCTTTAACTGGCTTTCTTTATCTGCAGGGTCAGCAAGTTAGACTTGAAACTTGGCTCCTGAGCCAGAGAATACCAGTCACTCTCCTCTAACTCAGCTGCTGATACCTGGTTCTGGCCGTAAGGCTCACCACTGTTTCATCCTTCTGTCTGTTACTCTCTAGAAATTTCCTGTGTAAGGGCCCTGAGGTTCCTAAAGGCCTTAGGTCTGTGACTATCTTGAAGTCTGAGAAGTCACCCCAAAGAGACGGACCACGAAATGTCTGAGAATGCAGACACATCATGTCTACTCCCAGCCTTCCCACTGCTAACCTAAACCCCACCCCATTCCACCCCCAAGGTCTCCCTCAGTTGGCCCTCCTATACTTTCTTCAGAATTTAGTGTCTCTTCCACTGATCTGGTGCTAGGGGAGTTATTTTTCAGGTGTATCAACATATAACATCTTTTTAGCTAGACTGGATTTTTAGGAGGCCAAATGGGAGGGGTCAGGCAAAAGATACTGTAAAGCCAGAGCACTTCCTAAACTGAACAAAACAAAACAAAACAAAAAACCTACCAAATGTAATACCCCAAAGCCTTTATAGAAAGAAGCCTCTTAATGTGATGAGGAACACCCAGATCTCATCATGTCTCTGACACTTCACTTTCCCCCTGAAGTTTCTCACTGATTATTCTCCTTTAACAGTCTGACCCAAGCCTGGCACAGAAATTTATGCTCCCTAGAACAGATGAGACTAAGCTGAAATATTCATAGAGACACTAGAAAAGGGAAGGAAATAACAAAAGGGAAATAAAAACCAACAGCACCACAGAGCTAGCTAATCTGACTTCAAAGATATGGCCTGCTCTAAAGGCTAGCAATTCCTGATGGTATAATAGTTGCTCAATAAATATTAGTGAATGAATACCTATCCACAGTGGAAGTTCTACACTGTTCTTATCCCCAAGAGGCTTAGGTTCTAGTGAGGAGACATGTTAAATGGGTAATTTTAATACAATTTCCTAAGTGCTGTGATAGAGAAGTGTTAGTGGTTAAAAATCACAGACTCTGGAGCCAGACTGCCACAGTGTGAATCATAGGTCCTTGGGTAAATGATTTAACCTTTCCCTGTGTTAATTGTAAAGTGATGCCCCGCTCTTATATGTATGTATGTCATATTGCTGTTCACAAGGATTTGAGGTAATTAGAAGGAAAAGCTTAGATAATTTAGATATCACCTTAAGTAAGTCCTATTTCCTCTTTAGGCTTCAGTGTTCCCATCTGTGTAATGAGGAGATTGGATTTTGTGGCAATCTGACATCTATGTTCTAGATTTTAGAATTGAACCAATGCCAAAGAACATATTAGGTTTTCTTCTTTTTCCAATGAAAGCAATCTGCTAACCATCTTGTTGTTAACATTTATTGAGCATTTACTACATGCTAACATTTACTGAGTACCAACTACATGCCAGGTGCTATGCCAGGTGTTTTCCATTTTTATTCCTCATTCTCACAACAAACCTGAAAGATGAGCCTTCTCTATTGTTTATCGGCTTTGTTATACTAAGCAGTTTAATTAATCAATCAATTAATTTATAGCACCTTCTTTGTATCAGGCATTGTGTTAAATGCTAAGAATATAAAAATAAATAATGCTGACCCTATGCTCCAGGAGGTCACATTCTAGGAGAGGAAATCAAGATATAAAGGGCAAGGCTCATCCTTAACACTGCATTGCAACCATATACCTGAGATACCTCTGTTCCAGCCCTACAAGGGTGCCACTTCTCAGGATAGAACTTTTATCCAAGGTTTAGCAAAATGTTCAGCACATGGTAGGCTCTCAATAAATATCTCTTGAATAAATGAAATAATTAATTAATTAATTAAAAGCTTTAAAAAAACCCATTACATTTCTCCCTTGGATATGATCAGGAAACCAATCCATTTCACCCTTTCTCTCACTTCAAGCTTTGCATCTGTACTAGCCCTCAGAGGGTTAAATCCTATCTCATTCTTTTCTGTAACACTCCTGCTGCTTCTGTTATATTTTCTCCTCTATACCTGCTCTAATAATAGACAAACGACTGAGCAGAATTGCTTCCTTGGCATTCAGGAAGCAGGATCCATGCATATGGCCAATTGATTTGTTTTTAATGCACCTGGCTCAAACTGAAATCAGGATACATCCAATATCTTTTCCCTTCCATGCCTCCACTTTGGCTACAAGGAGGTGTCAACATTCAAATTCCTTTCCCAGTAATAAGGGTTCCCATCAGTACTCTTTCCTGATTATGGACAATAAAACCTAAGTCTTCTTTGCCTTTGGACTTCTTTTGCCATCACTATTTCTTTTGCCATTACAAGCATCCTGGCTCCTTTTCACAATCAATCCCACTTGGCTCTCGGATCTAAGGTGCTGCTGTGTCATCAGAACTCCTCAGTTACCCTCATAGAGATGAATAAAGAAAAGTGAGCAAAGGAGGGAAAGATTATGTACTCACCTTCTTGAGAAAGTTCTCAATATGTCATCCACTCTCAAGTAGTTAGGATGATTTAGGCACAGGACAGGGGGATGATGCAAATGACCTATTAAGTTCCACTCTAGCCTGAGACTTCTTTTGAAAACTAGGAGAGGCCCAAAGCAAGGAATTACATTTGGCCTAAAATAGAGAACATTAGGGATAAAGGGTTTTCAGAAGTCATCTGGACCAGTGAATCCCAAGCACTAATCTGCAGACCCACGGCAGTCTGTGACATTTTCATCAGTCTGCTAACACGTGAGAAAAATTATTGCCAACTGACCTTTCTTGAGAAAGACTTTCCTCAGTAAAAGCCTATGTCCCTTCTACATTTTCTATATTTCAGTGTTAAAACATCACTTCATTAATGATATGATAGTGATGATACATGCCCTTACATGGCAACATTAAAAGTTGACATCCTTATGTTGGTTCCCAAAGTTTTGGAAGAAACTTTAGAGAAATTGTACTAGTCTTTGAAATCCAAATTTTTGGTTATTACTGTTTTGGTCTAGTGGTTTCAAAACCTGGCAGTGCATCAATATTACTGGGAGCCTTGTTAAAACTATGTATTCCTAGCTTCCAGCCCCAGATATTTTGATTCAGCAAGTGTGGAGTGGGATCCAGGAGGCATTACTTGTACAAAAGTCTCTAGCTGATTCTAATGTGTAACCAGGTTAAGGAATCACAGCTCTGCTTCACTTGTATGATTAATCAGGGACATAAGTAATTGGAATGATTCCATTGTGGGCTTATTCTGTTAGGGACAGAAATAAAGCACATTCTTTCACTTGCAGTGTAAACCAGAGACCTCCACTAGGGATTTCTAAGATCCACAGTCAGACAAGTAAAATAATTTAAAGAGTTTACAGGGGCCACACATCACTAACTTGCTGTAAGCATGAGCCCAACTGAATGAGTCTACACATAGTAGGTGCTCTCTAATGATTTGTTACTATTGATGATGTTTGTCAACCAAGTCTGATTTGGAAATTTGTAGAGAAAACTTCATTTATCTCAAGACCATAGCTCTATTTCTATCACCTCGTTCTCAACCTTGTCTCATCCTTTACATTCTTCTCTTCCCTTTTCCTCAATCTCAAAATGTCTTCACCCAGTCTAGTGGGGTCAAATTCAATAAATGGCAGTTTTAAATTTTTAAATTCAGTAAATGGTAGTTACAATATTTTCCACTAGAATGTAAACTCCATGAGGACAAGGACCATTGTATGGTCCCAGTGCCTGATATAGTGACAGGCACGCAGTAGTTGCTCAATAACTATTTGTGAAATGAATGACTGAATGGTATGAAAAAGGCAAGAGGCATGTCTCCCCAGTTCAAGACTAACCCTCTTATATGCTTTGTTGAACCTACTCTGGAGATTCAGGAAAGGCATAGAATCTCAACTGGAGGATAGTGAGTAGAATGGGTGGTGAGGGATGAGAAAACAGCAGGTGTCTATACATCATGGAATGATGGATCATCCAGTGTGTTTGGAGCCTGGCATGAATGGGAGAAAGGGGAGAGGAGAAAATGTCAAAGAGTCGAGCTAGACCGGTTGAATATGAGTGCCTCAGAGACAGGTACCGTGTCTTTTTGTGTCCTTGGTATTTAGTACAGAGCCTGGCACATAAAGGCTCTTAGTAAATATTTGCTGAATAAATGAGGCTGGTCCCAAACCATAAAGGACCTTTTATGCCTGGTTGAGGAATTTAAACTTAATAGTCAAATGGAGAATCATTGAAAGTTTTTAAAGCAGAGAAGTATCATGATTTAAATTGTATTTTAAAGTTATAATTGACAGGATTGTTTGGAAGGAGAAGAGACAGAAAGCCACGGGCACCTTCAGACCTGATTTGGCTCCTAATTCCCAGTCTTCACTAACACTACTACCATCCTTTCCTTCACTCAAGCAAGAAATGCCAGCATCACCTTTGGTTCTTTTTCTCTCACTACCCTCAGAACAGAACTAAATCTGTTCTGTCAACTCTACCATAACAATGGTGCACAGAGCCATCCTTTTCTCTTCATCCCCAGTCAGTGCCCTATTTCAGATAATCAACTTTTTTTTTTACCTGTTTCATTGCTTGGTTTCCTTATCTCTTATCTTTCCAAGCCACAGTATCTTTCTACACTGTCACCACAGTTTTTTTTTTCTAAAATGCAGATCTGATGTTAGTTACCTACTCAAAAATCTTCAGTCGCTCTCTTATATATCAAAAATAAAGCCTATACTTCTCAGTATGCATTTAATAACTCTGTGAAGTGGGTATTAACTCCATTGTGCAGATAAAGAAACTGAAGCTCAGAAAGGGAAAACAACTTGTTTAGGATCACACAGGTATGCAATGGTAGAACCATGATTAGAATCTAGGTCTCCTGCCAGTGCTCTAGCCACCATAAAATACCTTTTAAAGAGGGAATAAATGGTAAGTACTGCATATGTTTCTAGAATGGTGGGATGGTGGTTACATAATCTTGTCTCCTGGATGGGGCACATAATTTGAAGCTCACACAAATGAGCAAAGATTCCTGTTCTGCCTCTTGATGGCTTTGTAGACTTAAACAACTGACAACTTCTCAGAGCCTCTGTTTCCTCACTTGTAAGGCAGGGACAAATCATCCCAATCTTATAGCATTGTTATGAAGATTATATGAGATCATGTTTGTAAAGGGCTAGCATAGTGCTAGGTTCACAAGAGTTTCTCAGTGAATGTTATCACCCCCCCCCACTCCAGTGATCTAAAAAAACATTTAAATGGGAAAAGAATTTAGACAGTAGGAGTCTGAGATGGGCTGCAAGACTCCAGGGTCTTTTCCTGGTTCTGGGGTTGGAAATAACCCTTTTCAGGGTCTTAATCAGGTTCCCTGCAAATGGAAGCCAAGGCTAGTGTTGCCCTAGGGCAACAGTTGGTCCTGTGAGACTGCTGACTAAAAAAGCAAATCTTAAGCCCCAGTGCCCATAATGTCCATGATTTGTCATGCCTCATGACTGAAGCATTGTGGATTTTTATTAAAATGCAAACGTTTCCTGGGAGAGGCAGCATACATATTAACTTTTTGGCCTGATTAGCTTTCACTTACCTCTTTCTATGAGTAGAGTCCTTCCGTGCCTCTTCACTTTGTCCCTCTTAGGTAGGGACACCCAACCTCCAACCCCAGCCTGTTAAAATCCTTCTCAAGAGTCAAGGCCCATCTAGGCCACTATGTCCTCCGGAAGCCTACTGTGATAACTCAGCCACATCCTGCCTTTCCTTCCTTTTCCTCTCTTCTGGGGAGCACCAAGCCCCAGCCGCCTGTGGTGAAGCTCAGGGAGAGCGAAGCATTGCCTTGAATTCCATCTTATACTTGACTTGTCCCATGACCTTAGGCTAATAACGCCTTGATTTCGTTAAGCCTCTGCCTTCCTGCTTGGAAAAGGCAGGTGATAAAAATACTCACCTCCGGGCAATAGGGGAAAGCTCTATTCCTCTAGCAATGCCTGCTTTGCTAACTGACGTGGCCTCCGTGATTGTGAATTTGGCCGATTCCTTTCATGGCATGGCAAGCTACTCGGGACACCTGTATCCTCCCGCTCAGCTCAGCCCACTTTTAGGTGCTTAATGACTATATTCCTGGACATCTGGCACAGCCCTGAGCTTCATTTTCACCTGCCATGCAGTCTTTTCACCCAGCAAGAAGGTTAATGAGATGCTGGGTAGAAAGGGCTTGGCGCTTGCCCGCCCGCTGGTGGGGAGCGAAGTAGCTTGGTAACCACACCACGAACTCATGATTAGTGCATTAGACGCGCGGGCCCTTAGGGGAGGCAGAGCTTCCTGGGATCGCGGGGTCCGGCCCCAAGGGCTGAGGCTGGAAACAGCTGCGTACTCCGGCAGGGGGCCCAGCCGCCCGCAGGGCAGATCACCCCTCCCGCCTCCCAGGACCCGCGCACTCTCTAGCGAGCAAACTTTCCCTTACCCTCGCGGGGTTAGGGCCTTAGTCTGGGATATTCAGCGGGACTCTGGTGTCTGTGTGCCCGAGGTGGGCGGAAGGGCGCGGTGGGTGCTGGGAAGACATCCCTCCGCTAGCGGCTCGGCCGAGTTCCCGAGCGCCCGAAAAGCCGAGGCGGAGGCCCGAGGGACCAGCCCAGCCGGGATGTTGGGGGCTGAGCGGCCCTTGCCCAAACTGGCGGCTCGACCTGGCCCCGGACTCTTAGTTCCCCAAGGCAGGACAGAGAGCCGGGAGGAGCCTGATTTGAGCTCTGGCTCCCGCCCCGCCCGGGCCCGGCTCCCTCCGGTGCCACTGCACCTCCCTCCCTACCTGGCCCGGCCCCCGGCCCAGACCCGGCCCTCTACGGCTCCTCTGGGCTTCAGGTTGGCGCAAACAAAGCCCTGATTGACTGCCCGGAGAGGCGGGCCTCGCTGCCGGGCCTCCTCCTCCCATCCGTGCCCCGCCAGGGATTTGCCGGGAAGGGCGGAGGCGGAGGGGGAGAGACTTGGGTGGGGGGGCTGTTGCGCAGGACTGTGGGGGGGGGGGCTGAGCCCCCGGGCTCGAGAAGACTGTGCCCACCCTCTGTCCGAAGCTTGGGTGTCCCCTGCAAGCCCAAGGGGGACATAGGCACCACTCAGGGCGGGGTGGGGTCTCTCACAGGCCATCTCTCATCCTGGGGTCCCTGAGGCCACCCCAGTTCCAGGCTACTTGTGAGGAAGGAGACTGTGCGAGCAAAGGACAGGCGGGGCCCCGGGGATTCTGGGTTGATCAATGCTAGTTTGGAGCCTGCGGGAAGGAGAGGGCAGAGGAACTGGATAGTTTGTGCTCTCGTTTTTCCATTTTAACTATGCCTCTACTGGGCTTCTGGACAAGGAGAACAGGATTCAGTAGTTTGGAAAGGGAGTTGAGGGAGGCAGCGGCGGATTGTGTAGGTAGGCGAGTATGAGGAGGAGGAGGAAGGGCTGGGGAGAAGAGCCAGGCTGTAGCGGCTGCCTGTTGAGGGAGGAAGAGGTTGGGGGGGGGGGGGAGAGGAGGAGGAGGGGGAGGAGAGAGATGACATGGGAAGAGGAGGAGGGGGGTTGGACGGGGGAGGAGGAGGAGAGGGCTCGAGGGACCGTCTGTCTCGGGACAGGCTGGCCAGCTGGGGCGCGGAGCCGGGAGGAGGAGGCAGCAGCAGCAGCGCTGGGAGCAGCAGCAGCAGCAGCAGCAGCAGAAACAAGTACCAGCCACACAGCGGCTCCTCCGGCCCGAGCAGCCACAGTCCCCCGGCCGCGATGGCGCTGCAAAGCCCGGCAAGCGAGGAAGCTAAGGGGCCCTGGCGGGAGGCAGACCAGGAACAGCAGGAGCGGGTGGGTAGCCCCGAGCCGGAGCCAGAGCCGGAGCCAGAGCCTGTGCCAGTGCCCCCACCCGAGCCCCAGCCCGAACCCCAGCCGGAGCCGCAGCCCCTACCGGACCCTGCACCGCTGCCGGAGCTGGAGTTTGAGCCTGAGCCGGTGCACGAACCAGAGCCCACGCCCACAGTGGAGACCCGCGGCATCGCGCGCGGCTTCCAGCCCCCCGAAGGTGGCTTCGGCTGGATGGTGGTCCTCGCTGCCACCTGGTGCAACGGCTCCATCTTCGGCATCCAGAACTCCTTCGGGATTCTCTACTCCATGCTGCTGCAGGAGGAAAGAGAGAAAAATCGCCAAGTGGAGTTCCAAGCAGGTGAGCGGCCCTGCGCACCCCACCTGGCATTCTAGGCAAGGGTGCCCGCTCCGGCTGCGGCCGATCCCATACCTCCCAGTCCGAGGCGCCCCTCTAGCGCGCCGCTTTGACTCCTCCCCCTTGCCCCTTGCCCATGGCGCTGCTAGGGCGCGGGTTGCCGGGCTCTGGGCAGCCTCGGCTGTGGAGACTAGGTGCAAGAAGTCCCGGGGGTGGGACCTGGGACCTTCGTTGATCATAGGCAAGGAATCAACTTTTTTGCTCTGGGACATATCCAGACGCACCTTTGGGGTTTGTTTAAAGTACTCTGAGCGTGTGTACTGGGGGAAAATATTTGCAGAATTTTTTGGGGGGCTGGGGGGTGGGGGGTGCGAAACCACGGCGAGAGGAGAGAGCTGGGAGGTTGGGAGGACTTTGTGAGAAACACCATATCGCAGATCTCCGCAGCAGCCCCTGTTCCAGTACAAGGAGCAGAGGTGTTTTCTGTCAAAAACACTTTAGGAATCCTGGTGACTGAGTGAAGAGTCAAACACATGGCAGGCGTCTGTATCTGCAAGAGAGAGGAAGGGAGGGAAGGAGTGCGAGTGGGGGTGTGCGCGCGCGTCTATTTGCCCGCGGTGGTTACGGCCCAACCCGGCCCGGCAGTCCTCTGCCACTCTACGGGAGCGAGCGGATCTCTGTGCTCTCTGAGCTGAACCCCAAAGCAGGCAGGGAGGCAGTCTGCGCGGTCTCCTGCCAGAGAGGCGTGAGGCGGCTGGCAGACTGGGCCCTGAGGCTCACTTCGCACCGCCCCCAACCTCAGCCTTGCCCTCCCTGGCGCCCCGCGCCTCTCCGCTATCCGCGGGGTGCCTCGTTAGTCTTTAGCAGGAATGCTGGCCTCCACCCCTCCTGCATTCGTGTGTTGCTGACTTGGTCTTCTTCTCTAAAACAAGCAGGGCTGTGGGCATAGCTCTCACTCTTCAAGCCCGCGGCTGCAGGACCACAGGCTTGTGCCCTCCTGCCATTGAGCCTGCCTGTGGGCTCGGAGAAGTCAAAGTAACCATCCCGCTTTTTCAGCAAGCCGCCGGCGAAGCCCCTCAGCTGTTCTCATGAGGAGTCTCGAGAGCAAGCCGAGGGGCTTGGGATGCAGTCTTCCTCAAGGCACACTCCCTCTTGTGGCTCCTCAGGACAGCTCCACTCGCGACCCGCTGCAAGTTCGCAGCTTAGAATACGTGGCTTTTTAAAACGCAGCTCAGAATAAGTGTTGCTCTGGGACTGGTGTTCCCTTCTCTCACCACCCCCAAACCCGTACTTCTGCTGCTCTCTGAGGAGGGCTGGGGATTATTTAGTGAATAGAAACCTTGAATTCTGGGAGCATCCACCTGTGGATTCCGTGGGCCCTTGGAGAGCCTCTCCTGGAACCGCTCTCAATCAAGGACTCTTTTTTTTTTTTTTTTCCTTTTTTTTAGTTTGCTGGGCTGCCCTTAAAGAGGTTTTGGGGCTCTTGGTGCCTCTGACCTTGTGATCCATTGGTGTCCTAGTGTGCGGGCCCCACTTGAAAGTTCGAGTGTGCATTAATGGCTGTCCAAGACAGTCTCAGAACTGCCCAGGCTGCATTGACACCTGAGTGGAGCGGGTCTCTGACTGTGTGGAACACCATCTGGGGGGAAGGTCACTGCAACACTCACCAGTGGGACTACATTTTCCCTGCTTTGATGCAGTTCAGGGGCTCTTAGGAAGGCAGCCAGTGTAGGGCCTCTGGCTGTTGCCTAGGTTACCTTGGAGGGCACCTGCTGAGCATTGCCCTGTGGTAGAAGGCAGACTGTTGGCCTTCAGGGTCA
The DNA here is from genome assembly GCF_030028045.1 of Hippopotamus amphibius kiboko. NCBI lineage: Eukaryota > Metazoa > Chordata > Mammalia > Artiodactyla > Hippopotamidae > Hippopotamus > Hippopotamus amphibius. Next base: position 74,064,130 of record NC_080203.1, on the reverse strand, counting down.
GTGGCAGTCTGGGTAAAACTTCATGGGAGGTAATGGGAGGATGGGCTGAAGCTAGGCCCTGGCATTCATGTGATGTGAGCAGGCCTAGAACTGGGGCCTTAGGAGTGTGTAATAAAACTTGGAAAAACCACTATTTTACCAGGAAGAGGTTCACTGCTGGGGAACAAACTTCAAAGTAGGTGATCATAGGGGACTCAGGGGGAGGGCTGGCTGAGACTTTCCGGTCAAGACCTCACAGTGCTGCTGGGAAGGGGGGTGGCAGCAAACTGTGCAGAGGTGTAGCCGGTGTGTACTCTGACACAGACTAGGTCCATTGAGGGACTGGGGTTACTGGTTAAATTATGGTGAGTATAGGTCGGCAAAGGACAGAAAGGAATTTGGTATGTCCCTAGGGTCTCAGACTACTTTGGCTTGGGTCCTTGTGTGTGTCTTGAATTCATGAATGTTATTTTTGATACTGGAGGCTCTGGGAAACACCTCAGTTTTTATTTTAAAAAAGTCAGGAACACCCCCCATTACATTCCTGTTCCTAGAAAATCTCATCCTCCACACTACCTTTCTTGAGCCCCTCAGCTTTCCCAAGCAAACATTTAGGTCCTGAGATTCCAAATGTGACTCTGCCTCCACATACTTTTTGCAGTTTACTCAAAATTTTTCAGCTACCTATGCCACAGCGCTGGTGTCTCAAAGTGATAGAAGAAGCCAGTAGAAGCTTGCTAAGATCCTTGTCAGCCAGTGTTTGCCCAATAGCCATTCTGGGGAACATGGAATATACCCCACAGTCAAGGAGGTTGGTGCATTTGTCCATTTCTATTAATGTCTGACATGCCTTCCATCTCCAGAAATCTATGTATTTAATATTTGGAGGTACCCCACAGCTCAAATTCTCTTTGGCTAGGCCTAATATCTTCACAGCCCTGAAGCTGTGCTGATTGGCTTAATGGGTCTAAGGTTCAACAGATGACTGGGACTATTGTGAGGGTGCCCCCGAGAAAGATTGTTTTGATGTTTAGGGTCTAACTCCACATCAGAGGGGTCTCTGGGCATATGAAAAAGCCATGGAGAGTAGACAAGAAGTGGAATTCAGGCCATTCTAGAGCATGCAATGTCCAGTCTTTGTGAACTCTGTGGTGCATACAGTTATGTGGTGGCAGTGTATCTTGTCCTTTCTCTTCACTCATTTTAAAAGGAAGCCAACTTTCCCTGGTTCTTAGGCCTGGGATGACTGGCAGGGAAAAGGTTCTTGAGATGGGGGCAAGTGACCAAAGTCTGATTTAGGGAAAAAAGGAAAAGATCAAGAGAGAAATGATCCTATACTTTTTGTAGAGCTTGTGGGAAATTTGGGAGCTCCCCCAACCCAGACCAAGCAGCAGATGGGACAGGGGCAACCCAACAATTTGGTGGAAAGTATATCATGGCTTCCTGGCATGAGAGGGGAGCCTTTTGGAGAAAAGAAAGAGTAAGGTGGCATTGATTGCAGGCCTCAAATCATTATTGGAACCCTAAATGAGTTGGAGCTAGGACAAGGTTAGGGTTGGAGAACCAGAAGACAAGGCAGAACAAGTCAGAGTTTTTAACATTGGCTCCAAGCTTAGGTCTTTTTGAACATGCTGCAGAGTAAACTCAGTACCCTGCACTTCCCACCTCAGCTGCCAGTCTAGCACTGAGCCATAAAATATGATAGGAGGCATCTTTTCCTGGGCAGTTTATAAGCGTGACCCTTTAGGCTCTCAGGGGTTGAGGGTGGGGCTATGTCTCTCACCACCCAGAGAAAGGGGTAATAATGGTCAGGAAGGTTCATTATTGGGCGCAAGATAGTTCAGGCTCATGGGCCATGCTGATGGAGACAGAATTTTCTAGGCATGGGATAAATGATACAATCTGTCTTGGGGCAAATAGTCCCAAAGATAGATGGCGCCAGGGGCAGTTTAGGCTATCTTTCTCTTCCCCATTTTAGGGGCTTTCATTGCTTAGTTCAGTGTCTCACTGGGCTGACCACTAAATTGCTGACTTTGGGAGCCAGGTATCTTTTGTGCAAATCTTCCAATGTCTTGCCTTTGGCTGAAGGCTTTTGCTTACTGTCCAGAGAAGATTGGCTTAGAGACTGCTATGGAGCTTTGGATTACAGGGCCATTGGCCAGGCCGCTTTCAAGTCACTCCTCTGACTCCTCTCCAACCAAACTGGGTCCCAAACTGAGACCTTGACTCACACTGGAGGGGATGAGGAGGAGAGATATTTGAAAGTCAAGCAGGGGGGTATTTCTTTGAGCTGGAGTAGCTAATTGATGTTGCATCCTTGGCTCACTGTCCAGTGGCCTCAAGTGCTCATTCTAAGTCTAAATCTAGATCCCAGTGGGCTGGTGATCTCAGTAATACCAGTTAAGCAATGACTAAAAGCTAAACAACTTGTGCCCCTGATTTGCTCTGTGACTTTGAGCAGGCACTTTACCTCCCTGTACCTCAGTTTATGTATCTGTAAAGTGAAAGGGTTTGACTAGATGAACTTCTTAGCTCTGCTGTTCTATCCTTCTAAAATCATGTGATATTTTATTCTTTACTATTCACTTGGCATACATTTTGACTTATTCAGACAAATAGAAATATGTTAATCTGCCTGAATGAGGGTGCAGATGGGTTGGGAGGAGGTTTGGAAAGCAACGAAAGGCCATATAGACATCATTTCTCCACATCGTGTGTATTAAAAAAGACTATGGGGCTACTCATATATACCGAGGTGGTTGAAAAGACCCACTTTAAAAAAAAAAAACCCAGTGTGTAAAGGCAACTTCAGACCTACAACTGCTTCTCCCAGAATGTCCTGCTTAGCATAGAATTGGGCCTCCAAGGGAATTCCCTCCACTTGGCCTGCTGCAGGCTAGCAGAGTGGTTCTGTATGCTGCTGTTTCCCAGCATTGAGCTTGTTTCTAAAAAGCATTACACTGCAAGTATTCCCTTAAGCCTCAGTTTAGACCCCTCTCCCGAAACTTAATTTTCCACAGCTCCTTCTCATTTCTCAGAAATGCATGGTTAGTATTATCTTGGTTTGCTGTTACTTCAGGATAGAAGAGTAAACCAAGATTCCTAAATTCAATACAGTGGTTTCCTTCAAGGGGCTTCAGACAGGGCATCTTTATAACTGGTTAAGGTCTGCTGCCTTGTGGTGAGTGTGAGAGGGCTGCTGCTTACCATCCTAGAGAAGGCCATATTGAGTATCCACAGTTTCTGGACAACTTCAGCTTCACTCAGGGCTTAGCTAAGAGTGTGGTTACTGAAGTAGCAGGCACAGAGCTCTCTCTCCTCTTCCCTGAATTTATACTTGCTTTGGAAATATTTCCTCCAGTGCCACAAAGAGTAAACAAGCAGATGGACTGTCAACATTTCAGAAATATATAAAGGATGTCATCTGGACCTTATGAGCAGACCAGTTTCCCCGGAGGGTGTGCCGCTTTCCCCATGCATTTTGAAAAGAAAGAATCATTTACTCTTTTCATATTATGTCAAAGATTGAGTGGGATTTCCTGTTTTGAAAGGAACTATCTCACCTGGGATTGAGTGAGTAAACCTTAGAGAAAAGGCTTTATTCATAAAAGACACACACACACACACGAAAACACACTCTCTACACCTCAAGCCATGGATTATGAGTATTCTATCTGAAAAGGCTTTTCTCATCTGTTTATGGAATTAGGTTTAATGTAACAGAATCTTTTGTAGGAATTGTACAAAGGGCCCAGACTAGAAAATTTGTTAGGTAAGAGTGATGGAGAGAATATGGCCAGCCTGGATTGTACCTCTTAGCATGGACTCTTTGCAACTCCCCAACAGTGAGGCTTAGAAATATTTATTGTAAGTTTCTTTCTGCTTCCATCCTCCCCTTATCCTGCATCCGCCTTGGTATTCAAAGGTAATTGGGAAGAGGGTTTAGGATACTCCAACCCTCTCCCATTTTCAGGGTGACAGAGGACTAAGCCTAGGGATGTTTAACCATTTGCCTTGAAGTCAAGGTACTGTGATTACTAATGTGAAATCACTTGTCACTTATTTGTGGGTAGGGAATGTGGCCTGCTTGGGTGGCTTGAGGAAGTACATGCTTCTTCACCCTGTTAGTCTTGCCCTCTCTATTCTCTTATTTGCTCATTTCTGGGGTTGGTAGAAGAAGGGATAAAACTGGCTATCCCAACCACACATTTTCTTGGCTCCTCCTGTTTTCACAGTGCATTTGTAATACCTCTGCTCATATGCCATCCCTTTGCTCCCAGTATTGTTCTCTCTTCTCCTTTCCCTTACTCAATTAGAGGAACAAATGGGGTTTCGGATGTTGTACAGGCCTCACTCCAGACTGGATCTCAGGCCCATTCCCACACATCTTGTGGAAGTATCTCTTTCCTTTTCCCGTTTCTCCTCCCTTATTCTCCACTTTCTGGGGGAAGGGCGACTTCCTATGGAGCACTTAAGAATGTAGAAGCTATCACCTCTGGATTTTTGCAGTAAGATAGCTGCTATGAAACCCTTTTTGTCATTTCCACACCTCTTTTTATCACAGCCCCAGGACCCCAGTCAAAGAGATAGTATTGTAGCAGGTCTTACTCAACAGTATTCAACAAATGTCCTGGTCAGTTGCACCCTTTCTCTTCAAATCCTCACTACTGTTGTCCCTCAACCCCTTAGCCAACTGAACTTCCAGAGGCTTCAGATTGGTTTTCAGTAGCTTCAGGGGTTCTGCATAGAATAGAACTCTTCATTCTATTTTGAGCCCCTATCATCTCTCTTCTCGCCAAAAAATACTGCAGAATTGATTGTAGAGGAGTCAGAGGGGGAAGGAGACAGACACCCATGTCCTAACTAGAGTCAAAAGTGCTTTCAGTGAGGATGGAGAGGGAGGAAGTGAAACTCCCTGGTTAGTTGCTTGCCTGCTTCTATGCAGCTGAAAGGAAAAAAGGAAAGGAAATGTCACTAAATAAGCAGTCCCCACACAGTCTCCTTGTCTAATTTATCCTGTGGATCTGTCCACCCACCTTCTTACCCAGGCTGGAAGGGTATGTGCATGCACTCATGTGTCCAGACCTGTGTGTACGTGTGTATAGCTGGGCGTGTGATCTCTGTCTGGGCCAATTAGCACAGTTGCTTAGAACATGCTGCCTCTGAGACTCAGGTCACAAGTTCAGTCACTTGTTTAGGTAACTGAGCTTTTGCAAAGAAAAGAACTCTTCTTCTGTTGACCACCCATGCCCTTCATATGGGGTTGCCACTGATCCCAAGAGGACTGGGTAGAATGGAGATGACTCCCTATAAGCCTTCCCTGTTACAGGGGGAAAAGACATGAAGCCCATAGCCTAGTGATGGCTGCTCTTCTACAGTATTATTTCTTTGACATTTAGCTTCTTACTTCCATCAACCTATTGTCAGGTTATTATTATCAACCCTAATAATAATAATAATAATAATAATAATAATAATTGCTAACATTTATTTAGCATTTAGCATTAATTCTGTGCTAGGCATTAGATTAAGCACTTTACATGTACCAACTCATTTCAATTCTGAACAACTCTATGAGGTAGGTACTATTATTTCCTCCATTTCATAGGTAAAGAGACAGATGCACAGAAGTTAAGTAGCTTGCTTAAGCTCATATAGCAAATAATGGCAGAGCCAAGATTTGAATCCAGACAGTATGAGTCCAGAACTCCTGCTTTTTAGATATCACCTAATACATACTAAAGATGGGAGGGGCGCAGCTACCAAGGAAGACTGCTGCCGAGTTTTCCATTCCTGTAGCCTCAGGGCATCTTTATGACTAAGGGATAAAAAGAGATGACCAAGAAAGAGTTTAGTAAACAAAAGTCTGACACTCTTGTGATACGTGACATACTCTTCTAACCACCCTTCCTACTCTACTCAGAGTTATGATCCTTGGGTCCAAAAAAGGGCCAGAGAAACAATCTCTTTTTAGTTGGTTAACCTGAATAAGTTACAAAACCTTTCAAGGCTTCAGTGTTCTCACCTTCGTAGTGAGGTTGAGAGTATTAATTTTATAGGAATATGAAGGGTCACGTGAGATTCTGTATGTGAAAGACATTTGTAAATTGTGAAAGGGTTGGTATTATTGTTATTATTATCATCCAGTAGCCTTTTCCAGCTCCTAGAAAGTGAGTTGCTATACCTTTCTCTAAATATTTCTGGAAGAGGAATCAATTCCTCCTCCCCACCTTCCACCTCCCCAGTCCGTCTCTTCCCCATCTCCCCTCTTTATTCTTCTGCAATTTTACCTGGGTGTCCCGTGGCTAAGGGCTGGCCATGTTTTCTTTGTCTCTTAGTTCTCTAGGAGACCAGGGAGAGGAGGGGCAAGATCCCAGGTCATATACATTCAAGGAAACAAGGCATGTTGAAATATTTACAGCTCTTGGCAGGAGCTCACAAACCTCCCTTTGAGTCAAGGACTGGGTTTTTAAATAGGAATTGCTAGGCATTGGGGGCAGATGGTGGGTGGAGTTAGGGAGTCACTTCCTCCCGAGGGTCTCTCACAGAGTTTCTGTTCTCCTGCAGGTAGTAAGAAGAAGGAAAGGGATATTCAGGGTCAGAAGGTCTTGGCCAGGGGACATTAAGCAAAGCCGGGGCCTTGCTCCTTTGTATTCAGTTTTGCAGTGGGCCAATTTCCTTATGTTCTAAACAGGATAGCCCCAGAGAACAGAGGCCACAGAACAGCAGAGGCCTGGAGGAGGACTAAAATGACAGGTTTTTATTTTAAGTTTTTATTGGAGTATAGTTGCTTTACAACATTATGTTAGTTTCTGCTGTACAGCAAAGTGAATTAGCTATACATACACATATATCCCCTCTTTTTGGATTTTCTTCCCATTTAGGTCACCACAGAGAACTGAGTAGATTTGTCTGTGCTGTATAGTAGGTTATCATTAGTAATCAATTTTATACATAGTATCAATAGTGTATACATGTCAATCCCCATCTCCCAATTCATCCCACACCCCTTTCCCCCTTGGTATCCATACGTTTGTTCTCTACGTCTGTGTTTCTATTTCTACTTTGTAGATAAAATCAACTATACCAACTTTTTCAGATTCCACATTTATGCATTAATGTACAATATATGTTTTTCTCTTTCTGACTCACTTCTCTCTGTATGACAGTCTCTAGGTCCATCCACATCTCTACAAATGACCTAATTGCATTCCTTTTTTATGGCTGAGTAATATTCCATTGTATATATGTACCACACCTTCTTCATCCATTCCTCTCTCGATGGACATTTATGTTGCTTCCATCTCCTGGCTGTTGTAAATAGTGCTGCCATGAATATTGAGGTGCATGTGTCTTTTAGAATTATGTTTTTTTTTTTCTGGGTAAATGCCAGTAGTGGGATTTCTAGGTCACATAGTAGTTCTATTTTTAGTTTTGAAAGGAACCTTCATACTGTTCTCCATAGTGGCTGTATCAATTTACATTCCCAACAACAGTGCAAGAGGGTTCCCTTTTCTCCACATTTTCTCCAGCATTCATTGTTTGTAGATTTTTTGATGATGGCCATTCTGACCAGTGTGAGGTGATACCTCATTATGGTTTTGATTTGAATTTCTCTAATGATTAGTGATGTTGAGCATCTTTTCACGTGTTTGTTGGCCATCTGTATGTCTTCTTTGGAGAAATGTCTATTTAGGTCTTCCACCCATTTTTGGATTGGATTCTTTGCTTTTTGATATTGAGCTGTTTGTATATTTTGGAGATTAATCTTTGGCAGTTGCTTCATTTGCAAATATTTTCTCCCATTCTGAAAGTTGTCTTTTTGTCTTGTTTAAGGCTTCCTTAGCTGTGCAAAAGCTTTTAAGTTTCATTAGGTTCCATTTGTTTATTTTTATTTTTATTCCCATTACTCTAGGAGGTGGGTCAGAAAAGATCTTGCTGTGATTTATGTCATGGAGTGTTCTGACTATGTTTCCTCTAAGAGTTTTGTAGTGTCTGGCCTTATAGTTAGATCTTTAATCCCTTTTGAGTTTATTTTTGTGTATGGTGTTAGGAAGGGTTCTGATTTCATTCTTTTACATGTAGCTGTCCAGTTTTCCCAGCACCACTTATTGAAGAGGCTATCTTTTCTCCATTGTATATTCTTGCCTCCTCTGGCAAAGATAAGGTGACCATCTATGCATGGGTTTATCTCTGGGCTTTTTATCCTGTTTCATTGATCTATATTTCTGTTTTTGTGCCAATACCATGCTGTCTTGATTACTGTAGCTTTGTAGTATAATCTGAAGTCAGGGAGTCTGATTCCTCCAGCTCCACTTTTGTTTTTTGTTTTTTTTTCCTCAAGGTTTCTTTGACTATTCGGGGTCTTTTGTGTCTCCATACAAATTTTAAGATTTTTTTGTTCTAGTTCTGTGAAAAATGCCATCGGTAATTTAATAGGGATTGCATTGAATCTGTAGATTGCTTTGAGTAGTACAGTCATTTTCACAATATTGATTCTTCCAGTCCAAGAACATAGTGTATCTCTCCATCTGTTTGTGTCCTCTGTGATTTCTTTCATCATTATCTTATAGTTTTCTGCGTATAGGTCTTCAGCCTCCTTAGGTAGGTTTATTCCAAGTATTTTATTTTTTTTGATGAGATGGTAAACGGGATTGTTTCCTTACTTTCTGTTTCTAATTTTCTGTTGCTAATGGATGGGAATACAAAAGATTTCCAGGTATTAATTTTGTATCCTGTGACTTTACTAAATTCATCGATTAGCTTTAGTAGTTTTCTGGTGACATCTTTAGGATTTGCTATGTACAGTATCATGTCATCTGCAAACAGTGACAGTTTTACTTTTTTTCCATTTTGGTCTTTTATTTCTTTTTCTTCTCTGATTGCCATGGCTAGGACTTCCAAAACTATGTTACATGATAGTGGCAAGAATGGGCACCCTTGTCTTGGTCCTGATTTTAGAGGAAATGCTTTCAGTTTTTCACCATTGAGAATAATATTTGCTGTAGGTGTGTCATATACAGCCTTTATTATGTTGAAGTAGGTTCCCTCTATGCCCACTTTCTGGAGAGTTTTTATCATAAATGGATGTTGAATTTTGTCAAAAGCTTGTTCTGCATCTATTGAGATGATCATATGGGTTTTATTCTTCAACTTGTTAATATAGTATATCACATTGATTGATTTGCATATATTGAAGAATCCTTGCATCCCTGGGAGAAATTCCACTTGATCATGGTGTATATCCTTTCAGCGTGTTGTTGGATTTGGTTTGCTAGTATTTTGTTAAGGATTTTTGTGTCTATGTTCATCAGTGATGTTGGCCTGTAATTTTCTTTTCTTGTGATGTTTTTGTCTGGTTTTGGTATCAGGGTGATGATGGCCTCACAGAATGAGTTTGGGAGTGCCCCTCCCTCTGCAATTTTTTGGAAGAGTTTGAGAAGCAAAAGTTTTAGCTCTTCTCAAAATGTTTGATAGAATTCACCTGTGAATCCATCTGGCCCTGGACTTTTGTTTGTTGGAAGATTTTTAATCACAGTTTCAATTTCATTACTTGGGATTGGTCTGTTCATATTTTCTATTTATTCCTGGTTCAGTCTTAGAAGGTTGTACCTTTGTAAGAATTTGTCCTATTCTACCTGGTTGTCCATTTTATTGGCATATAGCTGCTTGTAGTAGTCGCTTATGTTTTTCTGCAGTGTCCATTATAACTTCTCCTTTTTCATTTCTAATTTTATCGATTGGAGTCCTCTCCCTGTTTTTCTTGATAAGTCTGGCTGAAGGTTTATAAATTTTGTTTATCTTCTCAAAGAACCAGCTTTTAGTTTTATTGGTCTTTGCTACTGTTTTCATTTCTATTTCATTTATTTCTGATGTGATCTTTATAATTTCTTTTTTTCTACTAATTTTGGGTTTTGTATGTTCTTTCTCTAGTTGCTTTAGGTGTAAGGTTAGGTTGTTTATTTGAGATTTTTCTTGTTTTCTTGTTTCTTGAGGTAGGATTGCTATAAACTTCCCTGGTGGAACTGCTTTTGCTGCATCCCATAGGTTTGGGGTCATCATGTTTTCATTGTCCTTTGTTTCTAGGTATTTTTCATTTTCCTCTTTGATTCCTTCAATGGTTTCTTGGTTATTTAGTAGCATGTTCTTTAGCTGCCATGTGTTTGTGTTTTTACAGTTGTTTTTCCCTGTAATTGATTTCTAATCTCATCTCATTGTGGTCGGAAAAGATGCTTGATATGATTTCAGTTTTCTTTAATTTACCAAGGTTTCATTTGTGACCTAAGATGTGATCTGTCCTGGAGAATGTTCCATGTGCATTTGAGAAGAATGTGTATTCTGCTGCTTTCAGATGTAATGTCATATAAATATCCATTAATTTGTCTAATGTGTCATTTGAAGCTTGTGTTTCCTTATTAATTTTCTGTCTGGATGATCTATGCATTGGTGTAAGTGGAGTGTTAAAATCTCCCACTATTATTGTGTTACTGTTGATTTCCCCTTTTATGGCTGTTAGTATTTGCCTTATGTATTGAGGTGCTCCTATGTTGGGTGTATAATTATTTACAATTTTTATATCTCCTTGGATTGATCCCTTGATCATTATGTAGTGTCCTTGTTTCTTGTAACAGTCTTTGTTTTTGTCTGTTTCTTCTGATGAGTACTGCTACTCCAGATTTCTTTTGATTTCCATTTGCATGGAATATCTTTTTCCACCCCCTCACTTTCAGTCTGTATGTGTCCCTAGGTCTGAAGTGGGTCTCTTGTAGACAGTGTATATATGGGTGCTGTTTTTGTACCCATTCAGCCAGTCTGTGTCTTTTGGTTGGAGCATTTAATCCATTTACATTTAAGGTAATTATAGATATGTATGTTCGTATTACCATTTTCTTAATTGTTTTGGGTGTATTTTTGTAGGGCTTTTCCTTCTCTTGTGTTTCTCACCAGAGAAGTTCCTTTAGCATTTTTGTAAAGCTGATTTGGTGATGCTGAGTTCTCTTAGCTTTTGCTTGTCTGTAAAGCTTTTTATTTCTCTGTCGAATCTGAATGAGATCCCTTCTGTGTAGAGTAATCTTGGTTGTAGGTTTTTCCCTTTCATCACTTTAAATATGTGCTGCCACTCCCTTCTGGCCTGCAGAGTTTCTGCTGAAAAATCAGCTGGTAACCTTATGGGGATTCCCTTGTATGTCATTTGTTGCTTTTCCCTTGCTACTTTTAATAATTTTTCTTTGTATTTAATTTTTTTAGTTTGATTAATATGTGTCTTGGCATGTTTCTCCTTGGGTTTATCCTGTATGGGATTCTCTGCACTTCCTGGACTTGATTATTTCCTTTCCCATGTTATGGAAGTTTTCAACTATAATCTCTTCAAATATTTTCTCAGGCCCTTTCTCTTTGTTTTCTTCTGGGACCCCTATAATTCAAATGTTCATGTGTTTAATGTCCCAGAATTCTCTGAAAATGTCCTCCATTCTTTTCATTCTTTTTTCTTTATTCTGCTCCATGGCAGTTATTTCCACCATTCTATCTTCCAGGTCACTTATCCATTCTTCTGCCTCAGTTATTCTGCTATTTATTTCTTCTAGTGTGTTTTTCATTTCAGTTATTTTGTTGTTCATCACTGTTTGTTTGTTCTTTAGTTCTTCTAGGTGGTTGTTAAATATTTCTTGTATTTTCTCGATCTATTCCTCCATTCTATTTCTGAGATTTTGGATCATCTCTACTATCATTACTCTGAATTCTTTTTCAGGTAGATTGCCTATTTCTCCTTCATTTATTTGGTCTTGTGGGGTTTTTACCTTGCTCCTTTCTCTGTAGCATATTTTTCTACCTTTCAATTGTGTCTAACTTACTGTGTTTGTGGTCTCCTTTCCACAGGCTGCAGGGTCATAGTTCCTCTTGCTTCTGGTGTCTGCCCTCAGTGGGTGAGGTTGGTCCAGTTGCTTGTGTAGGCTTCCTGGTGGGAGGGACTTGTGCCTATGGGTGGAAGTGGATCTTTTCCCTCTGATGGGCAGGTCTGCATCAGGTGGTGTGTTTTGGGGTGTCTGTGAGATTAGTATGACTTTAGGCAGCCTCTCTGCTGATGGGTGGGTTGTGTTCTTTTCTTACTTGTTGTTTGGTGGGGGGCATTCAGCACTGGAGCCTGCAGGCAGTTGGGCGGAGCCAGGTTGTGGAGTTGATATGGAGACCTCTGGGAGAGCTGTCTCTGATTGGTGTTCCCTGGGGCCAGGAATTCTTTGGTGTTCCAGGATCCTGGACTCCCACGCCAGAGGCTCAGGACCAATCCCTGGCCTGGGAACCAAGACCCCACAAGCCACATGGCTCGGCAAAAAAGGGAAAAAAAGAAAAGGAAAAAGGGAGAAAAAGGGTGGGAAGAAAACAAATGAAAACAAACACACATCCAAAATCCAAGACAAATAGCAAAGACAAAAACAAACAAACAGCAAGATCAACAATTTAAAACAAACACACAAACCAACAAACAAAACCCCAGACAAATGGTAAAAATAATACCAAGCAACCAAAAGCAAAATAAATAAATATATAAATAAATAAACCAAAACAAACCAAAACACACACACACACACACCTACAAAATAAGAAACAAAAAAAGAGAAAACAAAAACCAAGAGAACAACTAGACAAACAAAAGAACCCCAAAATGAAATCAAACAATTAAAAACAAAACTAACAAAAACAAAAAATAAAAAAACAAAACAAAAGCAGAATGCAAACTGAATGAAAAAGCAAAGAAAATAAAACAAGCACATGAAAACAGTAAAAAAGATAAGAACAAATAGAACAAAGGTAAAAAGATAAAAACAAAATAGAACAAAGGAAGTAAAAAAACAAGGAAAAAACACAGCAACAAAAAAGTGACATACACATAGAAATATAAAAACATAAAAAATTTATTAAGAAATTTAAAAAACTGAATAAAATAATAAATAATGATAAAAAACCAACAGAACAAGCCAAAACTTAAAAAGAAATAATAATAACTGTATTTTCCTGGAGTCTCAGCTGTCAGTGTCCTTGACCCCACCGTGAGTCACAGCCAAGCTCCACCTCCCCAGGAGGCCCTCCAAAACTTTAAGGTAGGTCTTTGGTCCCTCTGTGGGCACTTTAGGGGCAGCTCAGACTCTGATCTGGCCCAACTCCCATGTGTACTAATCCCCAAAGTCCACAGCTGCCAGAGCTAGACTGGTTTCAGTTTTGGGAACACTTGTTGTCCATTCAGATATACCATAGATGCAGCATTTATGAAGCTGACATGGGGATTTAATCTGCAGCTTGTGCAGCTGCACAGAAAGATTTTTGATCCTCTTCCTTAGTTGTCCTGCCCCTGGGGCTCCACTGTGGTTTTAGCCCCACCTCTGCATGTGGGCCACCTACAGGAGTCTGCTCCAGAGGCTGCCCTAGAGCACTCAGATCTGCCCTGGTGAGGATTTGGTGCCAAGGTGACATGACTGCCTGGGTCGTGAAGGCAGCGACAGGTGTGTGAGGAAGCTGGTGGCCATAGGCACAAGATATTTGGCCCTAGTGGGAGACTTTTCTAGTGCCTGAAGGCTGGCGCAAGAAGGTCAGCACTGGTGGGGAATTTTTTTAGTGTCTGGTGGCAGGCACAAGAAAGTCAGCCCTGGACGGCACTTTTTCTTTTGCTTGGTGGGTCAGGGGACTGGCAAGTGGGGAGAGAGAGGCTGCAATTGTGGCTCCACGCCCTGTGCATCACTCAAAAGTGGCACCTTGCTTCTATGGCAGTCTGGGTTTCCTCCATAGCAATTCCCAGTTGTGGATTTCCTCTGTCCCATCCCCCCAGGCTGTCTCCTCACAGCCAACAGCAGTCCTCCCCCTAGCCAACAGCAGTCCTCCCCCTGGGTTTGCTCTCCAACTCCCACGTTCCAGCTCTCAGCCCCTGTGTGCACCAGCAGACACACGTTCCCGTCTGGGGCTTGCAGGACTGTGGCACGGACTGTCTGTGTAGGTCTTACTCTGTCCTGTCTGCCACAGACTGGCCATTTCACCCTCTGACAGCCTCATATGCTCCTCTTCTGTCCCAACTGATTTCCGCATTGGTGAGGGGGCTTCTCCAGATGCGGGAGCCTCTCCTCTGCTTCATCTCCCCCAACCAGGGGTACAGATCCCATCCCACTTCCTCTCCTCTTCTTTTTCCCTTCTTTCTTTCTTCCTACCTGGTTATGCACGGATCTTTCTTGTCCTTTCTGGTATCCAAGATCTTCTGCTAGTGTTCAGCTGGTGTTCTGTGAGAATTGTTCCATCTGTAGATGTATTCTTGATGCACTTGTGGAGAGAGATAAATTCCACATCCTCCTACTTCTCCACCATCTTGGTTTCTCTGCAATAGCAGTTTTGAACAGGATTTCAGTGACCACTTAGGGAGCCTCCATTAAGACCACTTGGTAGGGAAATGTTTATACCATTTCACAATGAAAATATTTTTCTTTCTTGTTGTAAACAACAAAACAAATCCCCAAGTCCTTCTCTGAGACTAAGATTTCAAATATACTAGGATATGCCATCTTGACTTTCAGTTATTTAAATGTGTGAGCTGGAAGGCATTTTAGAGACTACCTGTTCCTATCCATCTGGTTCCCATTCTACAGGTAGAGAACTGAGATCTGGAAAGATGTAACTTCAACCAGTATTACAGTTAAATGGTTGTAGTGAAGGTTGGTTTATAAGAGGAGTTAGGAAATGGGTATAAAGGGGTGGGCCTTCTGGCACCGTTGGGAGTTCCCCAGTTCAATCATTGGCATCCTGCCCCCTTCATCTCTCCCTGAACTTTTCTAAAGTTAATCCCCAGGCACTACTTTGCAGAAAGAGGTTGTATTGTGTTGTAATAAATGTAATTTTATTTATTTAATATGAGACAAAATTCAAGATGTATGATGGTGAAAAGTCTCCTACATTCTCTTGCAGCCACCTTGTTCCTCTCCCTAGAGGCCACCAGTGTTATCTGGGGTGTCCTTCCAGAGATGTTCTATATATGTACAAGCATTTGTGTATGTGTGTATACATCCTATTTTAAAAACACAATGGTAGCCTTTAATTCACATTATCCTTCACCTTGCCTTTTATACTTCAAAACATATCTTGGATATTATTACACAGTAAGTGCATAAAGTCCTCACTCTTTTTTTATAACTGCACAGTATTCCATTATATGGGTATGTCATAATTTATTTATTCAGCACTTGGCTAATAGGCATTCAAACTGTAACCAATCTTTGAATATAGGCTTTGGAATCAAACAGCACTAGATTCAAATACTCACCATATGGCTGGCCTTGACAAAGATTTTAACTTCTTGAAGTCTCAGTTTTTCCATGTGTAAAACAGGGATAAAAATAACATCCATCATTATTTGTGTGGAGATTAAATGAGAGGAGGCATATAAAACATCTAGCACACAGCCTGACACATACTGTGTTCAATAAATTGTTCACTCCCTGCTCACAAGACTTCCCCATACTCCTCACCTTTAATTCAATTGATGCTGGTTCAATTCAAGTCAATAGGTGTTTATTATGTGTTAGGCTGGACCTTGGATGAACCAGAGAAGGAAAAGTGGAAAAGTATCCCTCAAGAAGTTTATAATTTCTTTGAGAAGACATAACATACCAAATAACCACAGATCACTGCTAGGTAGCAAAAATATGTATATATAAAATTGAATGCAATTTTGGCGTGGTGATGTGGAAAAAGAGAGATGAGTGTGAAGGCCAGAGGAATCAAAGAAGTTTTGCTTATAGAGATGTAACTTGAAAAGGGATTTAGCTAAGTGGAGAGGAGCCTATGAATTGGGCAGTGGTCGGCTGCGGGTTGCAAATTGGAGAGTTTTGTTGTTACTCAAAGTCTGGGTCTTTGCCCACTGGAAGTCCCTGACCCAGCAGGTGGAGTGGAGTAGAAGGGAAAGAGGAGAGGAAAATACTGAGGACATATAGAGAAAAGGGCATGGGGCAGGGGGATGCCTGGGCATTGGGCCACAGAATGAAGTGCCTGCAAGTGGCTTATGGCATAGCCCCGCCAGACTACACCACCTGCTCTTCCATGTCAGCAACCAGACACTTTTTCTAAGAGGTCCAAGAAGAGGGATAAAGGACCTGAGAGCAGAAGTGGCAGCAGCTCTCAGTCCCTCACCCTGAGTTCCAAACAGGAACCCCAGGAGAGGGGGAGACAATTGAGTGATAATAATCCCTTCTATGTGTGGTACATTGTAGTTTATATCTTTTTTTTTAAAGATTTATTTATTTATTATTTATTTATTTATTTTTTGGCTGCGTTGGGTCTTTGTTGTTGTGCATAGGCTTTCTCTAGTTGTGGTGAATGGGGACTACTCGTCATTGTGGTGTGTGGGATTCTTGTTGCGGTGACTTCTCTTGTTGCAAATCATGGGCTCTAAGCATGCAGGCTTCCATAGTTGCAGCACACAGCCTCAGCAGTTGTGGTGCATGGGGTTAGTTGTTCTGCAGCATGTTAGTTGCTTCCAGGACCAAGGATTGAACCCATGTCCCCTGCATTGGCAGGCGGATTCTTAACCACTGTGCCACCAGGGAAGTCCCTGTAGTTTACATCTTTTTTTAAAATTAATTAATTAATTAATTTATTTATTTTATTGGCTGTGTTGGGTCTTCGTTGCTGCACACGGGCTTCCTCTAGTTGCGGCAAGCGGGGGCTACTCTTCGTTGTGGTGCGTGGGCTTCTCATTGCAGTGGCCTTTCTTGTTGCAGAGCATGGGCTCTAGGTGCGTGGGCTTCAGTAGTTGCAGCACATGGGCTCAATAGTTGTGGCTCATGGGCTGTAGAGCACAGAGACTAAATAGTTGTGGCGCACAGGCTTAGTTGCTCCACGGCATGTGGTATCTTCCTGGGGCAGGGCTCGAACCCATGTCCCCTGCATTGGCAGGCGGATTCTTACTCACTGCACCACCTAAGAAGTCCTGTAGTTTACATCTTAATTGGTGTTTATCCTTACAACAGAGACAGTTATGAAATAAAATACTCAGTTGAATCTCATTATGTGCCAACATCTTTGATCCTGACAAGTGCTATGTTGAGGCGTTCTGGAAAATGAAAAGTCAACATGGTTTGTATTAGTTAAGGAAAAGTTTACAGCAGGGAAGGGCTATATAAAGATTCATATACCCATTTTATGGTTTCAGAAAATGGAGAGCAGATTGAGGGCAAGTGAGTGGCCTAAGGTCATATACTTAATATTTAGCAGAGCTGAGACTAGAAACTGGGTCTCCCAATTCCATGTTCCATGAGGGCAGAGAGATGTAGAAGCTCCCTGAAACCTAGAACAGTTTCCCCTAAATTGGACAGCAGCCTGAAACAAAATGGGAGTCAAAAAGCTAAGGGGGACAGAAATAAGGATCATGGAAGGAAGGATCTGGGCATAGCTAAGACCTGCTGGTTGGGATCAAGAATGAGCTCTGGACTGGAAGTCAGGAGACCCAAGTTCTGCTTCTGGCTCTGCTACTGTCTTTGTGATGCTGACGAGTCCCTTTCCCTTTATGGGCCTTGATTTCTCCACTTAAGCAATGAGCAAGCTAGACCTCTTAGGAACTTAATGGTGCTTAGAACTACTGGTTTCTATAAACCAGAGGTCTTGGGTGCTTCCTGGCAAGGGGTCAGAGGTTATAGGGAATTGTGAGATAGTGAATGTAAGAGAACGACTTCTCTGATGAAAATCGAAAACAGATCCTCCCAGATTTGAGAAAAGATGAATTTTGGAAAGGTAGCTATCCCATAGTCTCTATACTATCTCCTTGAAGAATTATACCCAAGAGAGGCAAACAGAGAGCATGTGTGCACAAGTGACCAAGTACCTCAAGGTAAAACTGAGATTTGGTGGGACAGATTATAATATGCTGAGTCAACATGTCTGGAAATCTCTCCTGAATATTCTCTACTTTAAGATCACTTTTCTAAGATCTTGTGTCTTGTGGGCAAAGTACCATTGAGGGTCCTCCTTTAACGGAGCACTTTTGAGTGAGCACTGATCCTGGAGACAAACTGCCTAGGTAAGTCCTGGCTCCACCATTTACCAGCTCTGTGTCCTTAGGTAAGGCACTTAACCTCTCTGTGCCACTATTTCCTCATGTGTAAGGGGAGGATAACAAGAGTACTTACCAATAGGGTTGTTAAATGAGTTATATATATCTCAGAACAGTGTCTGGCACATAGTAAGTGTTGTATAAGCATTTGCTGTTCTTATTATCTGCCTAGTAAGCTAGTGTAACCTCAAGTGGGCCCAAGGGAGTTTAGCATTACTCATTCGGGAATTTTAGAGGTAAAGGTGACTTCTCAAGACACCATCTAGGCTGCTCTGATGTTGGTCATTCCAGATTAATACTTTTAGACGCCCGAAGCACTGTTTTTACAACTGCCTAATTCTAAAACAATTCATTAAATTTATAATTTTTTCATTTTGAGATGCCCTTGCTTCATTGATGCCCTAAACTCATACTTAGTCCACCTGTTGGGTAATCCTGCACTGGCCACATCCGCTTATAGGCTCCTCCCTAAATTCTGGAGGGAACCAATGACTGTGGGTGGTCTACACATCCACATACAACAATTTTGAACCTGAACAGTTCCATTTACAACAGGGTGCTCTGTGTCCTGCCTCCTAAGAGCTTATCCTGCCAAGCCCCTTGACCTCCTTGCCCATTGGGACCTCCCATCCTGTTACTTGGAAGGAGAGTTTATCTTCTGGTGTGGGGGAAGGGAAGACAAATTCCAGGAAGTCCCAATAGGGGCCCCCTACGGGAGGCTGTAAACATTAATAAGTTAAAATTCTGGTGACCAGTTGGGATGACTGAGGATGGTCATAGTAGAGATGGGGAATGGTGAGGATCTCCTGCCTCCAGATGATTAGGAGACCATCCCCCCATCCCTAAGCCCTGACTTCTCCAAGGATTTCAAATTAGTGATCTGAAGCTTTGGAGTTACTATCATTGTCTCTATTACTCTTGACCAGGTTATAATCATCCAAATGGTGAATAACAGGAAAGTTGTGTGTGTTCTAAGAGCCACAGTGATTTTTTGCTTTGACCTGAATTTTGCCTATGGAAAGACTAGCCAAAAGCAAGTTTTCCTTAAATCTTTGAGTCAACCAGCTGGAGGGACCTGGTGGCCAGGGTAAAGGAGGTTAGCAGGACCCCAAACAGGTTCATTTGCTGCTTTGCCCTGGGATGGCACCACTCACATTCAGGCCTAGCCAAGCCTGTGTCCCTGCCCTCCTCAAACATGGAAGGCTCAGTGGAACCGGTCAGACCAGATGTTGAAAGCTGGCGGCTTTTGGGAAGAGAAAGACAGACAGCCAGAAGAGAGAATAGGAAAGGAACAAACCTACTGTCCTGGCTCCTAACCCCAGGAAGCCTCCCCTTGGGCTCCAGGGTATCACCAGTGAACACCTGCTCAAGGGGGCCATGGCTTATCTGTGTCCCATGAGTGTATTTGGCCATATTTGCAGGACCAGCAACCTGCAGGCTAGTTTCTAGACCATGGCTCAACAGAGGTCTGAAGCCCTCTTTCTTTTCATGGAATTTGTTTTAGTACTAACAGATAAGATTGCCTTGGAATGGGAAGTCATAAAGTAGACCCTAAAGTTCAAGTCCCTTTTGCTTCATTTCTCTTTGTGCTGTGTGGCATAGGATAAGGAACAGGATCTGACATCAGACCAGCATTAGTCCTGACTTTGCTATGTACCTAATCTGCAACCCATGGCCAAGTCATCTGGCCTCTCTAAGCCTGACTTTACCTATCTGTAAAATGGTGGGGGGCGAGTAAGTAATAATCTCTCAGTCTTGTGATGGGGACAGTCATTTGAAAACTGTTTTGAGCCTTACATATGAATTATCATCATGGCTGCCAGGTACATAAATTTATCTGTAGATTTGCACATGTACTCATGCATGTAGAGCTCGATTGAGGCATCACCAAAGACACACATATGTATAAGCAACCACTTGTGTGTACAAAACTATACACATAATCATGACATAGGTAACTAAAAGCACACACCCACAGGCACACAGATACACTTTTATCTATATTGATAGCCTCATTCTCTTTCTCTCACATATATATCCACACACAGGCAGATGTATATGTATCTATGAATGTTTTTACATGCATATGTACATGTATGTACCGCCCCATAGGTGTACAGGTAAGCATACCATACCCTTCAGCTTCTCCCCAGACTATTCAGTTTTCTAAGGGCCTGAGAAAGGTCCTGTTTGTTAATCCCCCACTTCATACCTTTGGCCCTTGTTAGGGACAAGGGACAGTGCCTCTTCCTTGCTTCCATTTTGTTTGCAGATTAGCACAGCTGCTGCCACCATTCAAGCTGCAGTATGTGGTATCCAGAGTATGCTCTGTGAATAGCACTCTATTCTGCACAATATATTGATAGCCATGTTTGGCAGGTTTTCATATTTTTTTCAAAACACAGTTAATCTAGCCATGAAAATAGTTACTTGCCCACATACCCTGAAGCTAAAAGAAATTAGGCAGCAAGCCTAATGAAAATTAGTTACAGAGCCTAAATGAGTTTGAATCAATCAATCTCTCCTCTCCTGTCCTCTCCTTTCTTCTCCTCCTCTTCTTCTCCTTCCCCTTCTCCTCCTTCTTCTTCTCTCCCTCCCTCCCTCCCTCTCTCTGTCTCTGTCTCTCTGTCTCTCTCTCTCTCTCATGTACTAGTAGGGGGTGGTGTTTGCATGGAGTTTATTGGATTCAGAGATATCAACCTGGGGTCATTAGGCTTTCCTCTTTCGGAGGAAGGAAGAGGAAGAAAAGGAGAAAAAAGTTAGGGTTTCCAGGATTATAAGCATAAAGAACAAAGCTGGGGAATTAAATGGGGTGACACCAAAAGGAGGTGGATTAATGCCTACTTTGAGACCATCTAGAAAGGCAAAGCATCTCAGCCTCCCCTTAATCATTTAGATGTGATCTAGTAAATTGTTTTGCTTGTATGCAGGGTGGGAACACTAAAAAGCATCCCTAGTGATAGAATTGAAAAGTTAAGTTTGGTTAAAGAGCAAGATGGTTTCCCAGGAAGAGAACAGGCCCAGGCCAGATGTGATGGGCCATTTCAGATGGCTTAGCCATGGCCCAGGGTGAGGAGAGCTTTAGGTAGAGCTATCAGATACTCTATTTTCCAAACTGGGATACTTTTAAGAATGAAAGCGGACACTATTAATATTATGGTGGGACACCAGGCATAAACTAAGATTGTCCCAGGCAGACCAAGATTTGTTTTCATTCTGGGTTTAGGCCATATTGCTCTAGTTTTCTGGGAAAGGGCAAACTGTAAGGGCTCCTCATAAGTATGACTTGAAAAATGTGTGTGAGGGAGGTGGTTGGGTAGTAGGGAACAGGGCAGGGAGATTCAGCCTTGAAACTAGGGATTGCTTATTCTGAACATGAATTCCTTTTCTTGTTGTCATCCATAAATACATAATGGAAATCTTTCCCGAGTATGTTTATTTCCTGATCAGCTTCAGAAGAGGAGAAATTGTATGTTTGTGTGTATATATGCAATTTTGTGTATTGTGTGTATGTATTTGTGTCAAAGTTTTAAAAATATGTATGAGTTGGAGTGGAAATATGAGTATATGTAACTGTGTAACTATGGGCATATACATGTATATGGACATGTGAATATATGAACATGGATGTGGTGAGGATAAATGAGTGTGTGTGTGTGTGTGCGCGTGCGCGTGCATGTGTGTGCACGCGTGCGCACATGAGCACCAGGCTTGACCCACTGATTCATTAAGTTGTGAACTTTTTAACTTCTGGAGAGCAATCACATGGACTACCACCACATTTACACGTGAAGAAACTGAGGCATGTGTAATGAGACCTGCTCTTACTATTTTCTTGTCAGCGGTTCGGGGTAGACTAGCGACAGTCATAATAATCCTGACTAGGAGCCAACTGCCAATCCATGCATTGGAGTAAAAGCCTAGCTATTTCTTTAAGGTTTCTGAAAACAACAGGTGCTTTGCAAGAGTGGGAAGAAGCCACTTGAGAGTAAGCTTGAGGTGCCTGTAAGCCTAGATTTGAGCGCAAGGGGAAGATTTGACAGATGGCCAGTTCCCCTAAGCCTGCCTCCCTGAGGGACCTTTTCAAGTAATGGAAACTTTCCAGTGTTTTGAACATCTCACGAAGCCTCCCAGCTCCAAACATACAACCTACAGATGAGGTTTGCCTTGGAGACAAACCTGGATAATAAAGACCCACTAAAGATCTTCACAGGATGTGGGCCAGACATAGGCTGAAACTATCCCCAAACTGAGCAATAAGACAGGAAAGCCTTTCCCCTTCTAATCTCTGACCTTTTGGTTCCTGCCCTCATCACTTTGGGCTCTGGGCAAAGGAAATGGCTAGAGAGGCCCCAGGAGTGTTGGGGTTGGCTGTTGGAATGGGAATTTGTGCCCCCAGGAGGATGGGTGACTCTCTCATGAGCTCTGGCCTGTTCTATCTGTGGCTGAGGAGTTAGCAGTGCAAGTGAGCAAGTGCAAGCTGTGCATTAGCCCAGTGCTGATGAAGCCAAACCCCAAACCGTGATTCAGTCCTTATCTGGACAAATCCAGCTTTCTTGAACCTCTGTTCAGGCTGTATGCATTTGCCTGACCAGTCACACAAAGGATGAAGCAAAATAGTATGGGATGCTGCAGCACAACTGAGAAAACAAACCAGGTCTCATGTGATATGCCAGTTTAGACTCAGTCAATATTTATTGAGCATTTACTATGTGCCTAGCACCATGATAAACTTTTACATGTATTAATTATCTCCTTGGACCCTCATGATAGCCCTGTGAAGTAGGATTCATCTCACTAAGAAACTCCAAGAGATAAAGTAGCTTGCTTAAAGTAAAACAGCTAGTAATGGAGGAATCAGAATTCAACCACAACTCTGCTTGATTAATGGTACTAAATCCATTTACATTTAGAATAAATTATTGACAACCCACTACACACTAGACACTATGCGAACATTTTTCACCATGGATTATCTCGCAATTTTCAAAATAGCCCTATGGGGAGGATACTCCTCCCTTTTTTACAGATAAGGGTATTGAGGAATAGAAATGCTAGGTAACTCATCCAAAGTCTAGTACTAGTATAGTACTAGTATAGCTTATTGATTCCCAAGCCTAAGGTGTTTTCTCTGATCCACTGTGGATATCAGATTCCCCATCTAGATGATTCCTAAAGCCCCTTCCAGCTTTGACATTCTATAGGTCAGCAACTCTATGGTAACCCTTCCTCACAAACTCAAGCAGCCTTGAGTCACTTGGCTGTGTTCCCCTGTCATGCTCCTCTTTCCACTAGGGAAGAGTGAGCAAGTGGCCCCCAATCAGCTTAGTTTATTGGCCTGGGGCTCTGACCCAGCTCACCCACTGCTGGTCCCAACTACCAAGTGAGGTGCTTTCTGTATCAACCTCCAGAAGCTGCTCTGGGCTCTAAGCCTGAGCCCTGTAATTCTTTCCTTCTGTGAAAAACAGGAAATATCTCCTTAAATTGGCAAATGAGAAAATCCTGCCAAAAGGGCCCAGAGACGCTGCCTCCGTGCCTTATGTGACTGTGCCTGTGTCTGTGTGTGCATTTCTCTGGGTATATGGACAGCCAGCAGTTGCAACAGAGGTCAACCTTTAAAAAAATTTTTTTTCTAGTGATGCATAGTTGAGGTACAGTATTATATGTTTCAGGTGTACAACATAGTAACTCATGATTTTTAAAGGTTATATCACATTTATAGTTATTGTAAAATACTGGCTATATTCCCTGTGTTGTACAATACATCCTTGTAGTTTGTTTGTTTGTCTATTTATTTATTTACTTATTTATTTTTATTCACAGTAGTTTTTACCTCTTAATTCCTTACCCCTATCTTGCCACTTCCCCCTATCTTGCCCCTTCCCCTTCCTTTCATCCACTGGTAACCACTAGATCATTCTCTACATCTGTGAGTCTGTTTCTTTTCTGTTATATTCACTAGTTTGTTGTATTTTTTTAGATTCCACATATAAGTGATATTATACAGTATTTGTCTTTCTCTGTTTGACTTATTTCACTAAGCATAATACCCTCTAAGTCCATCCATGTTGTTGCAAATGGCAAAATTTCATTCTTTTTTATGGCTGAGTAGTATTCCAGGGTGTGTGTGTGTGTGTGTGTGTGTGTGTGTGTGTACCACATCTTTATCCATTCATCTGTTGATGGACACTTAGCTTGCTTCTATATCTTGGCTATTGTAAATAATGCTGCAGTGAATATTGGGGTGCATGTATCTTTTCAATTTAATGTTTTCGTTTTCTTCAGATATATATCCAAGAGTGGAATGCTGGGTCACATAGTAGTTCTATTTTTATTTTGTGAGAAACTTCCATACTGTTTTCCACAATGGCTATGCCAATTTACATTCCCATCAATAGTGTATGAGGGTTCCTTTTTCTCCACGTCCTCACCAACATTTGTTATTTGGGTTTTTTTTTTTTCTTTTTCTTTTCTTTATTGGAATATAATTGCTTTACAGTATTGTGTTAGTTTCTGCTGTACAACAAAGTAAATCAGCTATATGTATACATATATCCCCATATCCCCTCCCTCTTTGAGCCTCCCTGCCAACCTCCCTATCCCCACTCCTTTAGGTCTTCACAAAGCATCAAGATGATCTCCCTGTGCACTGTAGTAGCTTCCCACTAGCCATCTATTTTACATTCAGTAGCGTGTATATGTCAATGCTATTCTCTCATTACATCCCAGCTTCCCCTCCCCCATCCCCAATGTCCTCAAGTCCATTCTTTACATCTGCATGTGTTCTTTTTGATGATGGCCATTCTGGCAGGTGTGAGGTGATACCTCACTGTGGTTTTAACTTGCATTTCTCTAATGATTAGTGATGTTGAACATTTTTTCATGTGCTTGTTGTCCATCTGCATGTCTTCTTTGGAAAAATGTCTATTCAGGTCTTCTGCCCATCTTTTAATCAGATAGTCTTTTTTTTTGATGTTTAATTGTATGAACTGTTTTTATATTTTGGATATTAACCCAGACAGAGATCAACCTTGATTACACATTGTCCACAGCCTTCTTTGGTAGGCTGAAATGAATATTTCCTTCCCTGACTCCTCCATCAGACCTTTTCCTCTTGGAAGCTGATGATGGATTTTCCATCCTTTTCTTAACCTCAAGCAGAAGAAGGCAGTTTGGCTCACAGAGTGATATTAGTCAAGATCTGGTGGAGGTAGTGTTGGTCTATCCAATCAGAGACTACCTAGATGTGCCTGATGGCCAGAATCTGGGATAAGCCAAGTTGCCTGTGGAGCGACATCTGGGGAGGGGAGTTTCCCTAGGAGGGCCCTGAGCAGCACTTGGGAAATTACTATGGGTGGAGGGGCTGTGGTTCGGATACCTACCTATTCCCCTTCTTTCATCTTGATGTTCTCTGTCTTTCTTCTCTATACTGCCTCCCTCTTCAAACCTTGCTTTCCTGGCACCAGATCCTGCCGCTCACTCCTCCACCCTTGTTATTTGTTACAGGGAAAGGAGCACACTGAAAGGAATCAGAAAACATGGGTTCTACTACTAACTGCAAATTTCACCACTATCTCCCTGTGTGATTTTGAACAATGTACTTTATTGCCCTGAACTTTAGTTCCATCATTTGTAGAATAGGAAAAACCTGTTTTTTAATGTTTGACTCAGGATTTAAATGAAAAAAAAATGTATTCAAAAACATTTAGGACATTTCTGTTACTTATTTTGAGGATCAAATGAGAGAATAAACTGGAAATATTTGGTGAGCTCTAAAGTGCTTTTTGCTATTGTTAATACCCTCTACTCCCTGACCGCCTTGCCATACATATACATTCAAAGTTACCCAGCTTGGCTAATGTCCTGTCCTCCTCTGATGTTTGCTCTGAAGACTAGGTAGTCATCCGTTCCTGGAATCTCTATGTCTATGGCAGAGAATCACAAGGTTCCCACATGGTCCTCTTTCTTCTCCCAGGAATAAACTTAGCTGGGCTTTTCTGCACAGAAATGCTTTCTCATCTCACGCATAAGAGCAGTGGCAATCTTAAGTCAATGCAACCAGTAGGATAAATCTATCTGGGAAGATGCAACTTGTCTCGGGATGTTATTGTTAGCCCATTATTGCAGATGAGGAAACTGAAGCTCAGAGAAGTTAAGTAAAGGGCACATAGATAATAAGTGGCAGGTTCTAAGTTTGTGTGTGTGTGTGTGTGTGTGTGTGTGTGTGTGTGTGTGTGTTGAGGTGGGTAGGAAGTTCATCTGTAAGCATATGAGAGGTGAGAAGTCTGGATTAGCTATTAAGATAACCATCAGCCTCTAAGAATCAAATAAAACCAGGCAGCTTAACTAATAAAAGTTAAGCAGTACACCAAAAAGATACTGACTGTGCACTACCTTTTTATCTCCTTCTCTGTTTGACTTGGGTTCCTACAAGAAGACTTATTTTATTTCACTATGTAAATCACATTTGCTAGGTGCTACTATCAGAGGACCAAGGGGAGCTAGAGAATAAAGTCTTATGTTTCATGTCTGTATGAACAGACATACAATTGAGTACAGTGATTTATAAAGAATGATGTAGTGATCCCAACACCTAACACAATACACTATATATAGTAAGTGTGTGATAAGTGTGTATTGAAAGAAACGAAGGCCAAAGATAGGAGACCATGGGCATGTTTGGGTAAAGGTTAATGCAATGTAGGCATGTTTCATGCCTCTCACTTCAGGATCCACTGCTGACTTCTTGCGCCTTATTTGCAAGGCTACTTTAAAGGTGTCTTGTATTTGGATTTGTTTCTCAAATCATTGTTCTTAACAGCCACAGTCGGAGTTTTTGGCTTTTCCTTTAACTGCTGACCATGCCCCTCTACCTAAGAAATCCCACAGGAAGACGCTGAGCTTCACTTTGCTCTTGGACACCTGGCAAATGACTCTCCCATTTCCTTGCCCTATCTATGGACTCTGATTTTCGTTGTGGGGGCTGAGATTCCACACACCTCCCACCTCATTCCCCTGAGACCAATCAGGTTTCTCAATTCCAGAGTAGAGCTACACTCTCACCCTACCTCTGACTGAGTCTGGAATTCCCAAAGATGATTTGCCTTGTGTGTACTCCAGCGGCAGCTGGACAGGGTAAATTTCCCAGACATCTGCCCTGTCCTTCCCTGGGCAGCCTGGCCTCTCCACCTCCAATTTCTAGACTCAACCTAAGTCAATTCTCTGCTTTCCTTCCCCTTTGTGAGACAAGTTGGCAGGGGGGACAGGCTTCTCTCTTGCCAGCTCAGTGACACCTTTGGATGGAGCAAGCAGATTGCATCCCAGGTTCAAGTGGATTCTCACATATAATTACCTAGGCATTGGTATTTTAAGCTTGTTCACCTCTCATACAAAACCCAGATTACTGGTGAGGTAAACTTGCAGCAGAAAAAATTAATCTAGAAGAAAGAACTTCTCAACTTTGAGAATTCTAAGACATTGTTACAGATACAGTTCTCCCTAATGCCTTGGATTCAGCCTCCTGCCTCCAGTCATGCCAAAGAGATGAAGGTCTCTGTCTACTTTCTTAGTGTCAGAAGTTCAGATTTTGGCCTGGGGCCCGGATGAAGATGAGGATGACAGAATGCAAGAGTTACCTAACTGCGACAGAGATTGCATTCCTCCCCACCCGGTCCTGCCCCAACATGTAATTGAATACCTCTCCCTTTGCCACCCCTCAATAAGCTTTTGCCCTTCTCTTCCTAGATAAGGTTATTAAGTTATTGACTTAATTATTCAAATAAAAGTTTAAATGTTCAAGAGACCATAGGTATGTCCTTTGGGTCTGAACACGTGGTCAATTTCAATCTTCGTGAGTTTTCAGAGACGCCCACAAATTCCCCATGAGAAATGCCCAGACCTGAGTCATGTGAAAGTAGTTGCATGATAAAGGCTTTTTGGATGGTGACATTGATAATCATGATAAAGTACTTGGTCAAAACTTGACTTAGATTCATAGAAGTTCAGGGCTAGAAGGTCCACAGCGGTCATCTAGTCTAGTGGTTCCTAACCCTGGCTGATCACTGAAATCATCTAGGGGATGTATTAAAAATACAGCTTCTCTGGGGCCCATGATAAATCTACTGAATCAGAGTTTCTGAAGTGGGACCCTAAAGTCTATATTGTATTTTAAATAATCTCATCTGGTGTTTCTGATAATAGGCCAGGCTTGGGAATTGCTTGGTTGAATCCTTTGATTTTTGTTTTTAGATGCTGAAATTGAGTCTCAGAGGGTCAGTGGCTTGCAGCAAAGTGGCCAGACAGGAAAATAAGGCAGAGCCCTTCTGCCTTGGTTCTTACCATCCCCTCTTTGCATAGAACACATATATTACTCCTCTACATCCTGCCGTTACTTATCTTTCTGTGTCTCTGGAATTATGAATACTTTGATGGTGGGACCAAATCAAATCCATCTCTGAGGCTCCAAGTCCTTGAGTTTGATCCTTGCAGACTCTCAAATTGCTGCACATTCT
Source organism: Hippopotamus amphibius kiboko (assembly GCF_030028045.1). Taxonomy (NCBI): domain Eukaryota; kingdom Metazoa; phylum Chordata; class Mammalia; order Artiodactyla; family Hippopotamidae; genus Hippopotamus; species Hippopotamus amphibius. The sequence continues at coordinate 74,035,561 of NC_080203.1, read as the reverse complement.
TAGCCTCTGTACCTTCATTTTTCCAGGGATAAAAGGTTGGGGCAGGAGCAATAGTGCCCCCACTTCCTTCAAAAAGCAAGGTTGGCTGCAAAGTTTCAAGTGTATGTGCTGCCAGAGATCTGTCCAGAGGTTTGTGGGAGCTGGGAGCCCAGTTCTTGTGCTGAGAGAGCCAGAATGTCTAGTGGCAGCAGGTTACCTAAAGCTCAGGCTGGAGCTAAGTGTCTGCTTGTTTATCTCGGGGAATTTTGGCCTTATTCCCATCACACTATCGCCGGCAGCAGCCTTAAGTGCAAGGGTAATGACATGCTTTTAAAAATGCCTCAAACGTCAGTTACCCAGCATTGAGGCAAACCCTGGGAGTTGTTCCTTCATGTCCACATCTTAAGCTGTGCTTATCACTCTCACAGCACTGTGTTTCACCCTGCCTAACTCTGAAGGGCTGCCCGTAGCTTCGACCTGCTGTTCTTCAGGGCCAGGGTAGGAAGTAGAATGGAAAGATGGCTGGTGGAGGGCAAGGCGGGGCTGACTTGTAGTTCGCATTTTTGTTCATTGAGATGAGCTCAGTGCCAAGCTAGGTAGGGAAGTATGGTAGAAGGAGCACTGACTGTCATTAGACCTGGGTTCTAGCCTTACCACTGCTATGTTCACTTGATATGACTGGGAAGCAGGCTCTCACCCCACTAAGCCTCAGTTTCCCCACCCACACAATGAAGAGGTTGGACTCAGAGCCTTTCACTTTTGATTGAATGGTGCTAACTTAAGAGCCAAGATATAGGGTCAGGGAGAGGGCACCTAATGGGTGATGCCCATTCCCTGACCCCGTGGTGCCCTATTCATCCCACATCTTGAGTTCATTCTTGGAGAAGATGTGTTATTACCCCAGGTTCAAGAGCTAACCTCCAGAGCAATTTGCATAACATGTTCATACCCTACTGTGCTGGCTTCAGTGGGCCTCAGCTGGGCGATATCTCAGTGCATCCTTGCTCCACTGCACTCTGGATATTTCAGCTTCTTGAAGGCAGCCAGCTGCAACAGAAAACTGCTTTTCCCGCTGGATATGAGAGCCTGAGGATAGAGCTAACTTTGCTTTTCAGGATTCCCTCCTTGGCTCTTTTATTGCCTGATCTACAACAACTATGGGGCTTTTTTAGCACATTGACTCCCTTAGCCACACACCCCTCTAACTAGGTCACCTGCTGGCATCGGCTCAGTGCCAGCAGCCTGTGGTTTCTCTGACTGGAAAGGCCTTGATTCATCCTGTTGTGGGGAACTCTTCTGTTTGGCAGTTTTACTCTGGAGATTTTTCCTCTGCCTAACCCTTCTCCTCCCAGTAACCCTCCTTCCCTCCCCCCTCCTCCTCCCCACACTCTGCCCTAATCCTCTAGGGATAATGGGATGGTCTTTGTCTTGGAACAGGACACTATGGTCTACCAGGAAGGCCCACACTTCCTCCACCACCAGTGACAGTAACAAGTGCTACCTTGGGAAACTTTAGTATCTCCCAAAGCCATGATTTATAAATCAATAATCTAAGCAAAACTCATGCACTTGCTATGCAAGCAAACATCAAGACAAGTCCTCTAGTCACCTCCTTCCAGCCAAATTGCTTTCCTTATGCCCTTCCTATTGAGAAATTATGGACATCCCATTGTATGCCTCAGGGTCTAACACAAGGTTTGGCTGGCACAAAATAGATACTAAATAAATATTTGTTGAATGAATAATGACTGAACAAATTAAGACTAAACAGACCAAAAAACCAAAGGAAATAGTGCTAGCTGAGTCAGGAGACCTGGATCAGCCCACTAAACCATCTTTTAACCTTGGGCATATTCCTTCCTCTCTCTGGGTCTAAGTCTCTCTCCCTATAGAATTAGATGCTGAACTCAGTGGTTCCTTAGGGAATCTTCCACTTCTGGCAGTTTATGACTGTGATCTGAACTCTAATACCAAATGCCGACCCCCCTCCAAGAACTGAAAGAAACCTCCATCTAGTTATCAGATAGTATTTGGCTCATGCTGATGGGAAAAAAGAACTAAACTCTGGATTTTGGACCAAGCCAATTTCAGAGAAGGCACTGCCTCCCTCCCTGACAATGGGGATTATTGATTAGATCTCACTTCTATGAGTGAAAATCACAACATTCAAGGTCCCCCACTTTTTGCCCCTTCTACACTTTTTTTGATGGCCCATGAGAACTATGTTGCATAAATGGTATCCCCTGGGCTCTAGTGGTGGTTGGGGTGGGCAGGTTCCTGAAGATCTGGGAGTCTTGGTCATGACAGAACAAATCCTTGCCTTGGTTTTGAAAGTCTCATTCAGCCATAAAATATGTACAGATTTACCTGCCTGGGATTAAAGGAAACAAGGCAAAAAAACAGAAAAGGTAGAATCTCTTTGTTAGTCTTTCCTTTCTTGTCCCTCTGGATTGTGTTTACATAGGGCTCTGTGGATGAAGCTCATGAACTTTAAAGATGCTTTTTATTAAGGATAACCTTTATGAAAACTTCCAGTCCCTAACATCTATCATTTTGATTCCAAATATGTAACCAGTAGAAAGGTGGTTTGTTTTGTGCATGTTCTTTGAGTGTGATGAGTCAGGTTGGAGTTGGGGTTAGGCAGTGGGTATGTGGGTATATGGTTAGTTTCAGAGTGGAGGTGGAGGCAGCTTTCTGAGGAAAGGCAAAGCATGTTCATTGGATAAAGAATGTATACAGCCTAAAAAGTGTAATCAATAAATTGGAAAGTTGAGCACTCATACCTCCCACCTTCCCTCATATATAAAGTTAGGCTCCATGATGAAACATCAGATTTAGGCTACATAATATTTGAAGTATGTTCCAGTTCTGCTGTTCATTCTATGATTCTATGAGATTATTCAGACTTGCAATGCACTTTGCTAATGACACCTCTGTGGTTATTTTCAATGTTTTATTCCAGGCAAGGAGCAAATGGCCATGTCACATGGCTAGACCTTGGTAGGCTTGGCTATAAATTGACATGGAAAGTAGATGGTTAGTGATGGGGAGATAAGCTATGAGGCAAGGAGAACTCTGGATTCTCAGGGCCCAGTAGCTCAAGAAGGAATAATAAAGGAAGTCTGTGAATGTGTATGAGGGGGAATTTATCATAGTGATATGCCTATTTGCATTGAAATGTCATCCTCCTGGGGGTCCCCCACCTGTAATGGGACAAATAGAGAATGTGACCATTAAACGTGCCACACTGATCAAATGCTTTTGGTGTACTTGAGCCTCCCTGGTATTGTAAATAGGAGGGGATGAGCCTGGATTCAAGTATGTCATGCTCTGTCAGAAAGATAAGGGATGCATTACCATTAGTAAGGGACTTGGAGGAGCCCATAGTTGGGAAAAGGGCCAAAGGAAGCCCTCTATTTAAAGAAGGGAACAGTCAAAGTCTTTGTCCACTGTTAGAGCACAATTTGAGCTAAAGGACTAGCAGCAAGTTGGTATTTGACCCCCCTTGGATCATGGTTAAATGACCAGAATGGAGTTGGCAAGCCCCCTAGGCACCCCCCAGACTGGACATGCATTGAGGCTGGGCCAGCCAGTTCCCACCACCTTTGCAACTGCCGGTCGGCTCTCTTCCCTGAAGCATTACCACCACTACTCTTAGTGGAGTGGATTTGAGAACTAGCCTGGAGGGGGGCAGGCCTTCTCTTTTGTCCTGCTGGGGGCAGTCTTATAGTTCATGCTCTAGGAAAGAAGAGCAGAAACATGCCCATAATTCAGGTACCATTTTGGATTAGGGAGCAAGCAATGAGCAATACAGAAGGGTAGAGGCCTAGAGCATGTGGAGACCTCTAGATTTATCTAGTACAGTGTCTTTCAAAGTGTGCATTACACCCCATTAGTGGGTCATGAAATTAATTTTAATAGGTCACATTCTGCATTTTAAAAAAATACAGTGCATTAGAAAATGTCAGTTTGTCATACAGAATAGGAATAATTACTGTTTTGTGAAATTTGTTTAAGATATATGTAAATATCACATGTATATTTTTAAATATAGATTAGTTACATATATACATTTTACATCATGACACAAATGTGGCATATACATATATAGGTATGTGTAATACATATATATTTTGCACATATACATATATAAAGATATATAAATATACACAGGTCTTCTTTCATTGACTCTCATATGATATAATTTCAATTGTCCTCAATCCACTCTCCTCTAGACACATTCCAGTTGGTCTTTGAGTGTGGGGTCCTGGAACCACAGCATCCCTCCAGGTGTAGTCTGTTCAGAGCAGAATAAAGCACAACTATCTCCTCCTTTGTTCTGATCAGTACATTTTGGACAACTCAGTTCAAGATTCCCAATAAAGCGGCACATCACAACTTTGATACCTATTAAACTTATTGTTGTCTAAAACTCCTAGGTATCTCTCACATATGTCTCTACTAAGCCATAGCTCCTTCATTCTATAATTGTGCAGGTTTCTTTTTACTTCAAGTATATTAACTGTCATTTATCTCTGTTACAGTATACATTTCACCTTGACTCATCTTTTTTTTTTTTTTTTTTTTTTTTGGCGCACGGGCTCAGTTGCTCCACGGCATGTGGGATCTTCCTGGAGCAGGGATTGAACCTGTGTCCTCTGCATTGGCAGGCGGATTCTTAACCACTGCACCACCTAGGAAGCCCGACTCATCTTTTTTTGAATCCACTTACATATCTCATCCCTGACCATCTTCATGCATATGTAAATTTGGTTTCATTGGCCCAGAGAGAGCTACATTTAAACCCTACATACCTCTTACTCAGCAGGTCATGTTTATTTTTTTCCAGATCGTTCTTTTTACTGTTCATCTATCCTTTCTGTGTCTGGCTACCATGAGGCCTCAATTCCAGCCAACTTGGTGTCCTCACTGTTTTCCTCCCTGTACCTCAGAAATACTTCTGCCTCTGGGTTTTGACTACACTAAGCCCTCCTCTTATGTTACCTTTCTTGCTCTAATTCATCTTTCATGACCTAGCTTAAGTCACTATATCTTCCATAATGCTTTATTCAACAGCTTTAAATCACATCGATCTATCCTCTGAATTTCTAAATTTCTATCGCATTTCCTGTCTGTTGCATCACACTTATTATATAAGAATATATATGTATATGTATGTATATGTAAATTAATATCTTTTTCCTGCATTGGAGTTGTTTTTCTAAGTCATACAAGTGAGTACTCAAAAACTAGACTGCCTAGGTTCAAATCCAGTTCTACAATTTACTAATTATTTATCCCTGTGCAAATTAATCTCTCTATGTATCTCAGTTTCCTCAAAATCAGGAAAATAATTGTATGCGTTCCACAGGGTTGCTTGGTGGTTTAAGTGGATTGATCTATATGAAGTACTTAGAACAGTATCTGGCACATATAAGCACATATAATGATAGTCAATAAATATTTATTAACTATCATGATTATGTATTATATGCTTTCACATATTTTATCTCATTTGATCTGGGAGGAAGTTAGAGCAAGAATTATCATCTCCATTTTACAGATGAGTAACTAAAGCTTGAGAGGTTAAGTGACTTGTTGAAGGTCATACAACAAGTGGGCTGTCTTAGAGTTATTGGGGGATTAATTATAAAGTAGAATAGAAAGTGCTAAGGGCCGTGAGAGAGGAACCAAAAGCCCCTTGGAAATTTAAAAGTTCTTCTAGCTAGGGGAGTAGGGAAGCCTTGTTGATGGTGATGAGGAAGCAATAAGGAAGGGATGGGGTAGTATTGGCCTTGATAAAAGTCTGGGAGGTAATGGAGGAGGTGCGGTGTTGCTCTTCCTACATTATACTGCTGGTATGGAGGACCTGGATCAGGAGGAAATGAACCTGAAGAGGAGAAGCTAGGCCATGGCAGCCACGTGGGGAGTAGGTAGGAGTAGTTCTATGGCACAGGTAGGAGTGTACTTTGTGGGAGAGGGACAAGGAGAGCCTGCAGTGGCAATCCAAGGCTTTGGATCTGTTTTCCAAAATATCTACCTACAAAATCCATGAATATTTGGCTACTGCACTGGGCTCTTAAATCTTTGATTGACTAGCCCTGTCAACTTTATCAGATGAGCCAATTGGCCTCTTGTGAAAGGTATGCACTAACTGGTCAGTTCTGTGTTAAGCTGTAGGGGACTGAGGAGAAAGAGGAAGCAAGATCTCTTTCCCAAGAAGCTTCCAATCTAAGTAATTGATTTACTTGTAAGTTGTGATTGTTGCATGGTGAAATTGTTATTGAATGGATTGTGTTCTGTAGTTGTGGTTCATGAGTAGGGCTATGGGGGAGAGGCAGGAAATGGATGAAGAAACTGCCAGGAGGCACGAGGGCACTGGCTGGGCAAAGAGGTACAGAGAAGAGAGGTTATGAGTTGAATTGGAGGTGGAAGAAGACATTTTGCCCCCTTCCCAACTGGGCAGCAAACCATTCTTAGAGTCCAGTGTGTGAGCTGAGAATCTTGATGAACTACCACGTACACTTCTACCTCGGTTCCCTGGGCCTTCATTTCCTCAGTGGGGAGATAATAAAGATGAAGAAGAGAATGCAGTTGAAGTGGTTTAAGCTCCTTAGGATGCTACTGCAGACACATTTGAGCTGTCATTATTATGCGATGGGAAATCTAGACATCAAATTAAGATCATTATCACTACTGCTACTACTGCAAATGATATTAATAAACATGGATGTGATGCTATCAACTGGAGCCTGCACTTAGATACTACCCCTACCTAGTGGGCTCACAATTGAGGAGGACCTGAGGACAGTTTCCATGCCTTCCAATCTGAGCTGTGGGTAGGCAGGTCCCTGATACCAGCCCTTCCCAGTGGGCTGAGTTAGCAGTGCTCTTTTTCATCCTTTGCAGCCTAAGCCGTGACCACACAGCAGCAGCAAAGCATCCCCCACTCCCTTCTCCTGCCTGGTAAATTCCTAGTATGTTGAAGAAGTTGGAAGCACCCTTAGAGGCCATGAAATCCAACTCCTTTGTTATACTGGTGGAGATATAGGGGCACAGAGAAAGACACGGACTTGACTAGGGTCACACAGTAAAGCAGTGGCAGAAACAGGGCCTTAACCTAGGTCTCCTGGCTCACATAGGCCAATGTGCACTTTCCATAGCATCCGTCTCTTGCTACTTCCTCTCTGTCTACCTCCGCCCACTCTCGGTCACTTGCCCTGTTAGCTAAGCGGCATCAGACTGAGACTATGGGCTTCTTCCAGAGCAGTGGTTCTCAGCCCAAGCAGGCCATCAAAATCCCTTGGGGAGCTTTAAAAAGTGCTGATGGGCTGGCCCTACTCCAGACTAATTGAATCAGCATCTCTGGGGGTAGGGGTGGAGTGGCATTTTTAAAAGCTCTCTAGGTGATTCTAATGTGCAGTCAAGACTTTTAAAAACTTGTTCTACAGAAAATGAACCTTACATCTATGAGACTTGAAGGACAGACTCCCAATGAATCAGGCTTCCCAGCCTCTGCTCCATTGACTCTGAGTCACCCTGCACCTCAACAAGACCCTGAACCCTGGTATGTGGAGGGCCTAGGAGTCTGAAAGTCTGAGTTTCAGGATCACTGATACTGTCCTGAGCCTCACTGACCCTCTTGTCATCACCTTTACCCTCATGCTAGATCAGAAGTATTTTAGTTCCAGCCTTCTTATTCTTTCTTTACCTATCACAAAGGCCTATGAAGAGACTGCCTGCCTCTGCTGAGAAGCCCACAAACAATTTGGCTCAGTTTCCTACTTTTCTTGGAAGCCTCCCACACAAGGCATGTTTCTTCTCTGGCTCCCTCCAAGGGGCTCATGCTATCTAGAATATCCTTCAGCTTCCACCCCATCTGTCAATACTTGCAGTTCTCACACATAGAACCTGCTTCCTATGTACCAGAGTTTTAGGGGGAGTTAGCACAGAGGAAGGAGAAGAGAGACACTGGGCACTGGGACTCCTGATGCTTGTTCATTTCTGCCTACGGTCTTACTGGCTCTGGGCTCATAGTTATGTATAAGCTTGACTTGCCCAGGGATAAGGGGGTAAAGATGTGTATCTTTTCCCACACCACCAAGTGGTCTTTCTTGCTTGCTTTTTTTTTTTAGAGAAGTAAGATTTGCTGAAATATTCTACTAGTAAAACAAAATGTTAGTAATACTGAATAAACAGAACACCCTCTTCAATATACTATATACACTTATCTTTAAATAATCAGGCTGGAAGGGATTATCAATAATTTTCTGGCAACATAGAACTTTGCTATGTTGTAGTCTTTTGATGCCCTCCTTTGCTCAGATTTCTGCTCCTTCTTCTACCTCCTACCACCTATGGCTCAGTGCCCAAGAATGTGCTTGTTAAATCTCCTGGACTGGTGTTCTATGGGCTTTTTAAATATAAAATCAAAGCTAGAACAATAAAGAAATCACCCTGGGCCAGTATTGTGAGAGAATAGCTTATCCTGTTCATTTCAGTAAGTGGTGGGTGGACTGGGGTGCCTAGAAAGCCCAGCTAAACTCTAATTCCTGTCTCACCAGAGCCCTGCCTGGATCCCCTCAAGCCAGTTCCAGACCTCTGCTCTGGCCTCTATCTGTAACTGAGCCCTGATCCTGATCTTAATCCAGGGCTTTTCCTGCCTCCTATGAGAGCCAGAAGCTGAGAGGTATCCTGGGGAACAGACACTGAGGCAGTGGCCACCCCAGTGCCTGGAGCTGAGTTGAAGACATGGCAGTTACCAGAAAGAAATGCAGATTAGTGGTGGCCTCCAGTGGAAGCAGCTTGCAGAGACGGCTGTACCCCTGCCAATCCCTGGGGTTTTCTGAAAGAGGGAAAACTCACTGAAGGGCAAAGTTTGAGTCCCCTCCCACCAAGGTTTTGGTTTATTGTAAGTTTAGGGCCTCTGCCACTTAGAGTTGTGTGACTGTAGGCAAGTGGCTTACATGTACCCTCAGTTTTCTCATCCACTAAGCAGGTATACTAATACCTATCAGTACAGGTGTATGGAGTAATACAGGTTAGGTATATTGGAGGGGAGGGATCAACAAAATGTTGGCCTGGTCCCCAGTAATCACACCTACTGCTGGGAGAAAACAGTTGTGTGTGACTGTAGGCAAGTGGCTTACATGTACCCTCAGTTTTCTCATCCACTAAGCAGGTATACTAATACCTATCAGTACAGGTGTATGGAGTAATACAGGTTAGGTATATTGGAGGGGAGGGATCAACAAAATGTTGGCCTGGTCCCCAGTAATCACACCTACTGCTGGGAGAAAACAGTTGTATGTGACACTCTCTCCAACTCTCATCCCACCTCCTTGGCCATTTTTTGTTTGCTTTGTGTTCTCCAGACCCAGGTTATTAAGAGGCTAGAGAAAGGAAGGATAAGAGCATGCCTGGAGCAAGAAAGAGTCTGTACATTCAGGGTACTTGGAAGGGCTGCTGGAATTGAATGGCTTTGATCAACAACTAGCATGGGTGGTATGAACATGTTAGCCCACAACAGAGGGCCGGGCCATGGAAGAAAAGAACCACGCTCAAGGTAGGTCTGAGTTCAGTGCTTCAGGTAGAGGCTCTCTGGTCCCTGTCTTCTTCTGTTCTTTCTCTCTAGAGACTCAAGGTTCCAGCTGGGCCTGTGGGTATGGGGAAAACAAATGCATCTGGGCAAAGAAGTGGTACAGTAGAAGATAAAGGTGGAGTTCTGTGGTACTCAAGAGAATGTGTCTTGATGACCTCTGACTACAAGGAGCTTAAGCAACCAAAGACCTTGCTGCTGAGCTCTGAAATCCATCCTAGCATGTGCACTGAGGCACTTGCTACATGGCAGATACTAAGGTAGGCCCATTCCTGGGAGACACAGAACTCCTCTCACTGCCTACTGACATTGGTCACGTGAATCCCTGATGGCTTTGCCAAACCTTCCTTAGAATGTATGGCAGACTGGGACACCTCTACCCAACCTTCTTTTCCTCTCTGATTTTTCAGAGTCAGACTTACATTGTAGCCTTATGGCTCTCCTAGCCTTCCCAGGACCCCCTCCCCATGCTCTCATAGTAAATCCTTGAACATTTACTCCCATTTTATTTTCTGATTCTTGGAAGCCCCAGACTAACACAAGTTCTGAGCAATGTGAAATCAAATGGATTGGCCTGGAGTCCAGATCTATACCCAGGGTCATATATGATGAGAAGCTATGGGCCACCCTTAGAAAACAGTCATCAGCTTTCTAAACATTGGGGGGAAATCCCTAGGGTTTAGAGCGACTGTGTGAGTGATGTAAATTTATTTTCTTGCTTTACTCCAAATCAGAATCTTATATGAATAAGTTTCTTTTCTGTTTTTTTCAGTGTGTTATATGACTTCTTATGGAGGAAGATCTTTATTTTTTATTGAAGTATAATTGACATAACATTAAATTAGTTTCAGGTGTACAACGTAATGATTCGATATTTGTATATATTGCAAAATGATCACTACAATAAGTCCAGTTAACATCCATTACCAAACATTACAAATTTTTTTGCTTATCATGAGAAATTTCAAGATCCACTCTCCTAGCTACTTTCAAGTATGCAATACAGTATTATTAACTATTGTCACCATGTTGTACATTACATCCCCATACTTATTCATTTTATAATTGGAAATTTGTAACTTTTGACCCCCTTCACCCACCTTAACCCCCTGCCTCATGCAACTACCAATCTGTTCTCTATATCCATGAGCTCTGGGGTTTTATGTTTGGTTTTTTGTTGTTGTTGTTGTTTTTGCTTTGTTTTTAGATTCCACATATAAATGAGATCATTACAGTATTTATTTTTTTCCATCTGGCTTATTTCACTTAGTGTAATGCCCTCAAAGTCCACCCATGTTGTCACAAATGGCAAGATTTCATAGGCAGCTCTTTCTTTAGCCTAGCTATAGTATTGCCTAAGAAGCATTCATTTCATCTTGATCTCCATTTTGGATTGGGAGTCAGGGAACTCTATCTCCAGGTTTGCCACTAACAAACCATGTCACCTTGAACAAGTCCTTACACTCTCTATGACCTTCCCTTTCTGAGCCTCAGCTCTTATTTTTTGTGACTACCACTTTTTCTATGTTTTCTCAGTCTTTTCTTATCCAAGTCATGGTGTTCAAGTTCTTCTAAAGCACAGCAATGTGTTGGAAAAGGAGTCTGTGCAGTGCGTGTGTGTGTGTGTGTGTGTGTGAGAGAGAGAGACAGAGACAGAGACAGAGACAGAGACAGAGACAGAGACATACTCTCCGTGCAGCTTGTTTCCAGCTTTGCTTGGCAGTTGCCTCACATGCAGTGCTAGGCAACGCACGTGGTGACCTACTTTTGCAAGAAGGCTCTTTTTGGAGTTAACAATCTTCTTTACCTTGCTCCTTGGCCTGGGTTGGATATGCCACTAAATGACAGATACAGATATATGGAACAGAGGGTCTGCAGCTCTGGTATCATTACCAAATTAAAGAAATTATAAAGTTGAAAGACATTCTAGCTCTTAGCTTTATGTTGCCAGAAACCACTCCAGAGATTTGAAACTTAATCACTTCCAACTCCTCCTAGGAGAGATTCAGCCTTAATCCCATCTCCAGCCCCATATGGAGAGACCAGGATGCTTTGCTCCAAGCTCCTGATTTCTCTAAATCTAACCCTGTGCCTGCAGTGGCCTTCACTCTCTCTTACCCTCAGTGGAGTGTGTCTTCCTGAGCCCTTCAGCCTAGGCCAGACCAGCTCCTTTCATAGCTGCCCTTGCCTCCGGACTCCCTCTTCCTGTCTCTTCTTCTCCCTAGTGACGGAAACCCCACCTCTGTTGACCCAGTATCTTTGAAGAGGGTCCAGAGCTGCCCCTCTGAGTTTGGGTGGAGCCCCTCTCAGGCATTCAGAGAACGATTGGAAATCAAGGTTGTTTGTCTTTTCGTGTTCCCAGGCTCCTTTGGGGCTTGAGGTTCTCTTCATTTAAAGTGATACTTGTACTGAGGTACTTGTTTCCTGGTGAGCCTTCTAACTGCTAATGTTCCACCCAGAGCTTTTGGTTCCAGTTCAGGGTTCTTGTCCCAGCATGTCACAATATTGCTGTCAAGCCTGCTGCAGATCCATGGAGAATGGGCTTCTCCAGAAAGGAGGGGAAGGGTTCACAGGTCTAGAAGACCATGACCAAAGAGAAATAGTACTGAGTAGGGGACAGAAGAGTAGTTGTGCTTAGAATTAGTGTAGCAGGAATTCATTAGGGGTTCAAGACACCTATGAAGAAACTAAAGCGAAAATCCCATCAAAATAAAAGCCCTTCAGAAACACCACCCACAGGCTGAACACAGTGATCTGGCCTGGGACTCCCAAAACATTTGAGCCACCAACTTCTGCTTCTGTCTTGTGAGACCATGTGCAGGTCCCTTCACCTCCTTGTGGCTCAATTTCCCACCTATCAAATGAGGAAGCTTGACACCACCATTTTTTAGGACAGTTAGTGAGATAGTAGCTAGCCTGAGAAAGATGACATCTGTTCAACTACAGAGATTATTCAGAACCCCTGGGGGACTACAGCAGAGGGAGAGCATGGATGAGGAGAAAGTAAATGAGAAAAAATTGAGTAGACAAGAACCCTCATCAGACTAGTGCAACCCTGCTTTTATATGATTTATACAATGTGCTTCAGTGTAAGATTGCAGTGGGAAAGGAAAAGAGGTTCCATGGATTTAGAAAGGTTTTAAACTTTCTAACTTTTAGCTGGGAGTCTGGAAAAGTAAGTTTTTAGCTTTGTAGCTTTTATAATGGTGACAGAAATAGAGACTTGAAATGGATATTGAGTGAGCCCAACAGTATCTGCTACAATTAACATTTTTACTCTATATCTAATTACTTTTTTTTACAGGTTATGAAGGTATAATTCTTCTCTTTATTTTTTTTATTTTTTTATTTTTTTTAATTTTATTTATTTATTTATTATTTTTGGGGGGTACACCAAGTTCAATCATCTGTTTTTATACACATATCCCCGTATTCCCTCCCTCCCTTGACTCCCCAAAGGTATAATTCTTTTTACTTTATCTTTTTATTTATGGGCTGTGTTGGATCTTCATTGCTTCACAAGGGCTTTCTCTAGTTGCTGAGAGCAGAGACTACTCTTTGTTGTGGTGTGCGGGCTCCTCATTGCAGTGGCTTCTCTTGTTGCAGAGCATGGGCTCTAGGCATGCAGGCTTCACTAGTTGTGGCACACAGGCTCAGTAGTTGTGGCGCACAGGCTTTGTTGCTCCACGGCACATGGGATCTTCCCAAACCAGGGATCGAACCCATGTCCCCTGCATTGACAGGCAGATTCTTAACCACTGTGCCACCTAGGAAGTCCCTGAAGGTATAATTGATATACAAGAAACTGCATATATTTAAAGCTTATATTTTTGTAAATTTTGGCAAATGTATGCACCCATGACGTCATTGCAATAATCTAGGTAATGAACATATCACCCCCAAAAGTTTCTTCATGCTCTTGTGCAGTACATCTTTCCATCCACCACCATCACCAGGCAACCACTGATCTGTTTTCTGTCACTGTGGATTAGTTGGCATTTTTTAGAATTTTGTGTAAATAGACTCATACAGTATGTGCTCTGTCTTAGAAATTCTTTCACTCAGCATAATTATTTTGAGATTCAAAATAATGTGTGTATCACCATTTTGTTCCTTTTATTGCTAAGTAGTGTTCCACTGTATGGATATAACACAGTTATCCATTCACTTGTTCATAGATATTTTGGTTGTTTCCAGTTTGGGACTATTACAAATAAAGCTATTATGAACATATATGTGTAAGTCATTTACAAGTACTTTTAAATTTAACTGATGACTTCCATTTTCAAAATATGTTTAGCAGAAACTGACTTGGCAAATGTCCCATTTGTGTTTCTTTTTTGTCCTCAATGCTATTTTTGGCAGGTTTTGTTGTTGTTGATATTTTACAACATTTTGATGTTATTATACATTGTTGACCCTGCAGTAGCACTTCTGCAAGTATGAGGAATGGGTTTCTGAAAACCCATGTAGGAAAAATTTCAGTTGAAAAGCTTAAGACTTCTTGTTTAAAAAGTTGTCGTGGTAGGAAAATGAGAAGCCAAAGCCCTTGTAAATATTATATATTTACTAAAACAAATCAATAAAGATAATACCAAAAATGGACAGAATTAATTTCTTTTTAAAGCCACTGGCCTAGACAAAGGCTGTGGTCTTCAGTTAGGAGAGACTAGAAGTTAATGAGTGGGACAGGGACACAATCCTAAGATAGTCAGTTTCAGACCTATTGCTCTACCATTGAGCCAGAGAATATGGCAACATGGAGCGATCTGGACTTCAGGGTTGGGCTGGCCCATGGCCAGCAAACAGCTGTTGTGTCAGGAAAGGGGTTCAGAGAGAGAGTGCGTGGTATGCATCTGTTAATAGAACCATTTGGTAGAACAGGATATGAGATCTATCTCATGTCTTCCTTCCAGGACTCCCCAAGGAAATGGCCATACTTTTATTTAATTCTTATTTTATTTTAGTTTATATTTCCTTAACAAAATTTAAAATGGCCTCATGGGACTATTTGGAAACCAAGAATGACTCTCAGTCCAGAAGAGAGTGTGGCTTGAGAAGATTTTGTCACAGTGTGAGAAGGGGAAGCCCAGAATAGGGAATCCAAGCACAAAAACTTTGCCCTGGACTCTGGAGTCCCTGCATGTGTCCCTGAGAATGAATTACTACAGAGAAAGGCAAGAGCAGAACCCTTTAGAAAGCACTGACTCATCAGCTACTGCAGCCCTCTAGGTTGCTGCTGCCCTTGCTCACCCTTTAGATTCTTCCCCTGGACCTTGAGGCCACTTGGACCAGCTTAAATAGTATTTTTTGCTATGCTAGGCTCCCAGGGAGGCTGGGGTAGTGCTCAGCCTATCCTGTAGGTTGGAGACAGTGTTTGTTCACCAGAACAGTTCCCACTAGCAGGCAGGAAAAGGCTGGAGAGAGTTGGAGAGAGGCCTAGAAAGGAGCACACTGTAGTTTTCTTCCTCAGCCAACCCCCATACTGGAGAGACAATTCCAGAGAGGTGGGATGCATTGTTCTTGGCTAGCTGCAGATTTCTGGGCAATGAACAAAGCAGTCAAGAGGCTGTGTGAGGGGAAAAAGATGAGGAGGGGACCACAAGGGAGGTGGTGGAGGATATCTGGACCAGGAGCCCCTGGGGCTGCCCAGGAGACTGACGGATCTGCTTACAAACATTAGAACTTCCCTCTCCGGCCCTCCCAGACCCCAGGGAATGAGGACTGCTTTGCTCTCCTAGATCAGGAAGAACATGATGTCCTTATCTGGTGGGAGAGCGCTGGTCAATACCACCTCCAAGGAGAAATGAGAAGGGAACCAGGAGAACTGCAAACCCAGCAGGCAACGCCATTGGGGGAAGCCTAGGAAGAAGGATACAGGCTCCATCCAAGGCCCCAGGGTTCCAGGAGTCCGGATGGGCGGTGGATTCAGACTCCATACTCTCTCACCAATGCTTCAAAGCCTTGGTGCTTGGGGCTAGTGTGAACTTTTAACTTTCATTGTTTTTATGAACTTCTTCTAGACCTGGCTCCTAAAAAGCTACAAATGCCAAACAGCTGCTGAGCCGACAGCATTTTCCACTCACTTCTCTGACTCCCTACTCGCCATTCCTCTCACCTGAATGTGTTTTATCTGGGATCTGCCACAGACTCTCATTCTCTGTGACTCTCCTCAACACAAAGAAATTGATATATTGTTCCTGGTGAAAACAAAGTTGCCCTTCCCTGAGTTACTTCACCAAGCTCCAACCCAGTCACAGCCACTCTGAGTTTAGTGACATTGGGGGCACAATAAAACACTAGCCTGGTAAAGAGGGGTATGGGAGTTCTGGAACTTGTGGTTTGGGTTGAGACCATGACATCCTGATCTAAGTTAGGGTTGCCATAGGTCTAGCATGTTTCAGAGTCCATGGCTTTGTAACAGTATCCATTACTTAATGATGTGGCCTTAGAGAAGTGTTATACTTTTTAGCCCAGGTTCTAGTTTCTTGGCCCAATTCTGCCAACCCAGATCGCTTTATGACCATGGAACCAATCAAGCAAGACACTTTTCCTGGCAAAGCTGATTCATTTTGTTCAATTCAACAAATCTTTCCTGAGCACCTGCTTTATTGTGGAGGAACAGGCAGCCCTGGAGTAGAGTAGAGGAAACAGGGTTCTGGTTGGTAGTTAAGAGATATGGGCTCCAGATCGGACAGGTCTACTCACTATGTGACTTCAGACAAGTTACTTCTCTTCCTTGGGTCTCAGTTTCCTTATGAGTAAAATTCAATGTTTGGATTCCATTAGCAGTTCCTAAATTTTTCACCCTTAAAAATATTTCCCCTTCTGAGCCATGTATTTTGTGAGATTTTTTGCCAATAAATGTATTGATTATATGATGATTTATTTCCTTATCTTATTAGTCTATGTCATAACTGCCAATTAGAACTTCTGACCAGTAAAGATAATGACTGTTATAGCCAAAAAGAAAGAAACTTCACACTTTAGTGAGCATATGCTACATGTCACCTTATACTGGGTCAACCTAGAATTTCTTTGAGCGTTTTGGATTCATTCAAAGACTTCTCTCCTTCCCTCCTTTCCCTTTTTACTACTTTCTACCATTCTCAGTTAGAAGCTGCTGGAATAGATGGTCACTAAGCTTACATCAGCCCTTTAGGTGACCCAGAGAATGAGTCCCTGCTCCCAACTTGCTCTCTCCAAACCTGGCTCCCCATTTTCTGTGACATTGCCATATTAGACTTTCAAACTATGGCTGCTTTGCAGAGTGGTAGGCCTTCTTCTCTGAGTTGTTTCTCCCGAGTTGTAAGGCCTCTGTGAAGTATGGGCAGGAAACCAGACAGGCTAGAGGACTGAGGGCAAGGATCCTTACCACAGTTAAGCCAAGCCTGAACTCCAAGTTTCTTTTGGTCTGCTTGCCATTGTTCAGTGGACTGTTCAGGTTGTTAATGAAGGGTATGCTTTTTATAAGTTCCTATCTTATCCAAAACAATATGTTCTCCTGAGATTTGAAGACACAGAGAGCACTGGAAAATATAAAGTACATTTTGAATTTGAAAGTGGAACACTCCCAAGGGGCAGATGCCAGGTTGAGGGGAGCAAGTTTGGCTTAGGGACAGTCCCCACCCTTCCCAGGCTGAACTTGGTCACCGTATACCCAGGTAGCTCTCAGCCAGAGAGAGAGGCCTAAGGCCCTCTAAGGGCTTATCTCTCTTCTCTATTTTCCTGTCTTTCTCTGTCTCTGTTCCTCCTTTGCCTACTAGGCTTAGCTCCATTTACAGAAAGCTCAGCTGGAAAGTGATAAGGACGCTTAGGGAAAATATTTTCAGAATCCTTCACTATATAGACAGAGAAACAAAGATTTAGAAGAGTAAGGGACTTGACTTAGGCCACACAGCAGATTAGTGGTAGAGCTGAGAACTGGAGCCTAGGGCTATGGGTTGAAGAGAAGCTTCTAAAGCAGAGAACACCCTAAGTTAAGTGTGCGGGGGGCATGCAGAAAACAGATCAAGACCCATACTCTGGACTTTGTAGCCACCTCTAGTGTTGGTTTGCTGTTTACCTGGTAGGCTCCTGGCACTGGCACCAAAGTATCTCTCAGAAACCGAGATGCCACCTCTGTGTAATTCTTTTGGAGCTTGAAAATTGTGCATATTTAATTTTCCAAAAATAAAATCTTAGTTTAGGTGAGACCCTGTGGGAACAAGTCTCACGGCAGGCCCTGAGGGAGGCAGCTCAGAGAAGACAATTGAGAAAGCCCCCAGTGATAGCCTTTGCAGGCTATACAGTTTACAAAAGCCTAACTGGTATACCTACCTCCTCCCATATATTCTACAGACTGACTGTTGTCAAGGCATGCTCCATAAAAATGGAAATCTGACTTTGTCAGTTCCCAGCCCAGGAACAACTCATGAATCTCCATGGACTTGGTGAGATTAGATTCAAACTCCTGAGCACGCCATTCAAGTTCCCAGGCTTCTTTCCCAGGCTTATATTTTTCCACCCAACACCTACCTAAACCACCCACACACACCTTCTCCATTCACTCCATATCATTCATATTTCAAGCCTCCAAAGCATTGTTCATGCTGTCCCATCGGTTTGAAATACCATTCTCTACTTTGTAATGATTTGATTATCCTTCAGGACTCAACTCAAAGATCACCTTCTGTTCTATTAAGCTTTTTATTTTTTTAAATAACAGCTTTATTGAGATGAAATTCATATGCCATACAATAAACACATTTTAAGTATACGATTCAGTGATTTTTAGTATATTCACAGAATTGTGCAACCATCACCATAATCAATTTTAGAACATTATACTCTCCCCAAATGAAGCCTATACCATTTAACTATCACTCGTCCCCCCACCCCAATTTTCCCATTCCCTCATCTCAACAAACACTAATCTACTTTCTTTCTACATGTCTTTGCATGTTCTGGACATTTCATATAAATGGAATTGTACAATATGTGATCTTTTTTGACTAGCTTCTTTCACCTAGCATAATGTTTTCAGGGTTCTCCTCCTATGTTGTAGCATGTATCATTAATTTATTCATTTTTTATGACTGAATAATATTCCATTGTATGGATGTATCACATTTTGTTTATCCATTCATCAATTCATGCACAGTTGGGTTGTTTCCACTTTTTGGCTATTATAAATAATGCTGCTATGAACGTTTGTGTTCAAGTTTTTTTATAGACATATATTTTCATTTGTCTTGAATATACACCTAGGAGTAGAATTGTTGGATTATATGGTAACTCTATGTTTAACATTTTAAGGAACTGCCAAAATATTTTCCAAAGCAACTGAATCATTTTACAGCCCCATCAGCTATGAATGACGATTTCAAATTTTCCACATCTTTACCAATATTTGTTATTTTCCTTTTTAATGATCATTATTACCATCCTAGTGAGTATGAAGTGGTATCTCATTTTTGTTTTGATTTACAGTTCTCTAATGAGAACTTATCATTATCTTATCATACAGTTATTGGCCATTCGTATTTCTCCTTTGGAAAAACTGTCTATCTAAATATGTTTTTTCTTTTTTGGGGCCTGATTTTTTTAAAGACTATATTTTTTAGAGCAGTTTTAGGCTCACAGCAAAATTGAGTGGAAGGTACAGAGATTTCTTATATACCCCCCTGCCCCAACACACACAGAGCCTCCCCTACTATGAACATCCCAAGCCAGAGTGATACATTTATTACAGTGAGTGAACCTACATTGGCATATCATCAGTGCCCAAAGTCCATAGTTTACATTTGGTGCACTCTTGGTATCAGTACAGTCTATGAATTCTGACAAATTTCGAACCCCCTCATTATAGTACCATACAGAATCGTTTCACAGCCCTAAAAATCCTGTATTTTCTATCTATTCCTCTCTACCTCCCCTTGAACCGCTGGCAACCAGTGATTCTTTTACTGTCTCCATAGTTTTGCCTTTTTCAGTGTGTCATATAGCTGAAAGTATATAGTATGTAGCCATTTTCATATTGACTCCTTTCACTTAGTAATATGCATTTAAAATTCCTCCATGTCTTTTCATGTCTTGATACTTCATTTCTTTTTAGCACTGAATAATATTGCATTTTCTGGATGAACCACAGTTTATCCTTTTACCTGCTGAATGACATCTTGATTGTTTCCAAGTTTAGGCAGTTATGAATAAAGCTGCTATAGAGAATCATGTGCAGAGTTTTGTGTGGACATAGGTTTTGTGATTCATTTCCTTCAATACCAAGGAGCACAATTGCTGGATCATATGGTAAGAGTATGTTTAGTTTTGCAGGAAACTGCCAAACTTGTCTTCCAAAGTGGCTGTACCATTTTGCATCCTCATCAGCAATGAATAACAGTTACTGTTGCTCCACATTCTCGCCAGCATTTTGTGTTGTCAGTGTTTTGGATTTTGTCCATTCTTATAGGTGTGTAGTGGTATCTCATTGTTGTTTTGATTTGCAATTCCCTAATGACACATGATGTAGAACATCTTTTCATATGCTTATTTGCCATGTGTATATCTTCTTTAGTGAGGTGTCTATTAAGATCTTTTGCCCATTTTTTAAATCAGGTTGTTCATTTTCTTATTGTTGAACTTTGAGTTCTTTTTATATTTTGGATAACAAACAGTCCTCTATCAAATATGTCCTCTGCAAATATTTTCTCCCAGTGTGTGGTTTATTTTCTCATTTCTTGACAGTGTCTTTTGCAGAGCAAAAGTTTTAAATTTTAATGAAGTACAGTTTATCAATTCTTTCTTTTATGGATCATATCTAAAAAGTCATCACCATACCTGAGGTCATCGAGATTTTTTCCTATGTTATTTTCTAGGAGTTTCAGAGTTTTGCATTTTACATCTAGGTCTGTGATTAATTTTATTTATTTATTTATTTAACTTATTTTATTTATTTTTCAGCTCTTTGAGTATAATTGCTTTACTGTTGTGCCAGTTTCTGCTGTACAACAAAGTGAATCAGCTGTATTTATACATATATCCCCATATCCCCTCCCTCTTGAGCCTCCCTCCCATCCTCCCTATCCCACCCCTCTAGGTTGTCACAAACCACTGAGCTGATCTTCCTGTGCTATGCAGCAGCTTCCCACTAGCTATCTATTTACATTTGGTAGTGTATATATGTCAATGCTACTCTTTGACTTCATCCCAGTTTCCCTGTCGCCCTCCCCCCGTGTCCTCAAGTCCATTCTCTACATCTGCATCTTTATTCTTGCCCTGTCACTGGGTTTATCAGTAACATTTTTATAGATTCCATATATATGAGTTAGCATACGGTATTTGTTTTTCTCTTTCTGGCTTACTTCACTCTGTATGATGGACTCTAGGTCCATCCACCTCACTACAAATAACTCAATTTCATTCCTTTTTATGGCTGAGTAATATTCCATTGTATATATGTGCCAAATCTTCTTTATCCATTCATCTGTTGATGGGCATTTAGGTTGCTTCCATGTCCTGGCTATTGTAAATAGTGCTACAATGAGCGTTGTGATACATGTATCTTTTTGAATTATGGTTTTCTCAGGGTATATGCCCAATAGTGGGATTATTGGGTCATATGGTAGTTCTATTTTTAGTGTTTTGAGGAACCTCCATACTGTTTTCCATAATGGCTGTATCACTTTACAGTCCTACCAGCAGTGCAGGAGGGTTCCCTTTTCTCCACAGCCTCTCCAGCATTTATTGTTTCTAGATATTTTATGATGGCCATTCTGACTGGTGTGAGGTGATATCTCATTGTAGTTTTGATTTGCAGTTCTCTAATAATTAGCAATGTTGATCATCTTTTCATGGGCCTCTTGGCCATCTGCATGTCTTCTTTGGAGAAATGTCTATTTAGGTCATCTGCCTATTTTTGGATTGGGTTGTTTGTTTTTTCATATTAAGCTGCATGAGCTGCTTGTATGTTTTGGAGATTAATCCTTTGTCAGTTGCTTCGTTGGCGAATATTTTCTCCCATTCTGAAGGCTGTCTTGTCTTTTTGCTCTGCAAAAGCTTTTAGGTTTCATTAAGTTAATTTTTGTTTATGATTAATTTTAAGTTAATTTTTGTGAAGGGCATAAGGTCTGTGTCCAGATTTATTTTTCTTTTCTGCATGTGGGTGTCCAGTTGTTCTACACCATTTCTTGAAAAGACTATCTTTGCTCCATTGTATTGCCTTTGCTTCTTTGTCAAAGATCAGTTGACTATATTTATGTGGGTTCATTTCTGTTTTGTTTTATTGATCTATTTTCCTATTCTTTCACCAATACCACTGTCTTGATTGCTGTAGTTTTATAATAAGTCTTGAAGTCGGATGGTGTTGGTCCTCCAATTTTGTATTCTCCATCAATATTGGTTTTGGAAGAGAAAGAAAACAATTTTATTATTGAATAGGTATTAATCCGACCATGATGTGTATCACAGTCAATCCACTAAGAGATGGCTAGACATAAAGAAGTCTCACCATTTTATATAGCCAAGCAGATACAACCTATTATAGACATGTTCTCAAGATAATAATTAGTCCTCAAGTAAGAGGACTTGACAGCACCATTTGTCACACATAGTTCTTCCTAAATTTACTTGGTAGTTAGGGTATTCTCCTTCAATATTGTGTTGGGTCTTTTGCCTCTCCATATAAACTTCAGAATCAGTTTGTTAATATCCATAAAATAACATGCTGGTATTTTAATTGGGATTTCATTGATCAAGTGGGGAAGAACTGACATGTTGACAATTTTGAGTCTTCCTATCCATGAACATGACTATCTCTCCATTTATTTAGTTCTTTTTTTATTTCTTTCATCAGAGTTTTGTAGTTTTCCTCATATAGATCTTGTGCATATTTTGTTAGACTTATACCTAGGGGTTCCATTTTGGGGGGTGCTAATGTAAATGGTATTGTGTTTTTTAATTTCAAATTCCACTTATTCATTGTTGGTATATAGGAAAGTGATTGACTTAGGTATGCTTGTATGTAACCTTGTATCCTAAAACCTTGCTATAATCACTTAGTAGTTTCAGGAATTTTGGGGTCAGTTCTTTCAGATTTTCTACATTGATATTCATGTCATCTGAGAACAAAGTTCTGTTTCTTCCTTCCCAATCAGTATACCTTTCTTTTCTTGTCTTAATGAAGTACAGTGCAGAAGAAAAGTGGTAAGAGGGAATATCCTTCCCTTGTTCCTGATCTTAGTTAGAAAACTTATAGTTTCTCATCATTAAGTATGATGTTAACTATAGGTTTTTTGGGAGATGTTCTTTATCAAGTTGAGAAAATTCCCTCTATTCAGAGTTGGATCAGAGTTTTATCAGTAGTAGGTTTTGGATTTTGTCAAATGCTTTTTCTACATCTACTGATATGCTCATTTGATTTTAGTTCTTTAGTCTGGTTGATGTGATCAATTGCATTAATTGATTTTTGAATGTTGAGCCAGCCTTACATACCTGGGATAAATTCTACTTGGTTGTGGTTTATAAACCTTTTTATACATTGTTGGATTTTAATATTTTGTTGAGGATTTTTGTACATACGTTCATAAGAGATATTGGTCTAGTTTTCTTGTAATGTCTTCATCTAGTTTTGGTGATAGGGTAATGCTGGCCTCATAGAATGAACTAGGAACGATTCCCTCTGCTTCTATCTTTCGGAAGAGATTGCAGAGAATTGGTATCATTTCTTCCTTAAATGTTTGGTAGAATTCACCAGTGAACCCATCTGGGCCTGGTACTTTCTGTTTTGGAAGATTGTTAATTATTGATTCAACTTCTCTAATAGATGGAGGCCTATTCACATTGTCAATTTCTTCTTATGTCAGTTTTGGCAGATTGTGTGTCAATGAACTGGTCCATTTCATCTAGGTTATCAGATTCATGGCACTGAGTTTTTCATAATATTCCTCTATTATTCTTTTAATGTCCATGGGATCTGTAATGACATCCCTCTTTCATTTCTGATACTAGTAATTTATGTCTTCTCTCTTTTTTCTTGGTTAACGTGGCTAGAGCCTTATAAATTTTATGGATCTTTTCAAAGATCAGCTTTTAGTTTTGTTGATTTTCTCAATTGATTTCCTATTTTCCATTTCATTGATTTCTGCTCCAATTTTTATTATTTTTTCTCCTGCTTACTTGTATTAAATTTGCTCTTATTTTTCTAGCTTCCTAATGTGGTAGCTTAGATTATTGAACTATAGATCTTTCATCTTTTCTAATATAGGCATTTGATGCTATAAATTTCCTGCAAAACATTGCTTTCACTGCATGCCACAAATTTTGATACATTGTATTTTAATTTTCATTTAATTTAAATTTAAAAATTTCTCTTGGTATTTCTTTTTTGACCCATATGTTATTTAGAAGTGTGTTGTTTAATCTCCAAGTATTTTTATATTTTCCACCTATCTTTTATTGATTTCTAGTTTAACCCCATTGTGTTCTGAAAGCAGATGTATGATTTCTATTCTTTTAAATTTGTTAAGGTGTGTTTTGTGGCCCAGAATATGGTCTATTTTAATGAATGTTCCTTGTGATCTAGAGAATGTGTATTCTGTTGTTGTTGGATGAAGTAGTCTATAGATGTCAATTAGACCCATTTGATTGACAATGCTCTTCAGTTCAACTATGCTCTTACTGATTTTCTGCCTGCTGGATCTGTCCACTTCTGATAGAGGGGTGTTAAAGTCTGCAACTAGGATAGTGGATTCATCTGTTTCTCCTTGCTGTTCTATCAGTTTTTGCTTCACATATTTTGGTACTCTGATGTTAGGCATATACACATTAAGGATTGCTATGTCTTCTTAGAGAATTGACCCCTTTACCATTATGTAAATGTTAATTCTGATAACACTTCTTGCTCTGAAGTCTACCCTGTCTGAAATTAATATAGTTACTCCAGCTTTCTTTTGATTAGTGTTAGCATGGTGTATCTTTCTCCATCCCTTTACTTTTAATCTGTATGAGTATTTCTATTAAGTGTGGGTTCCTTGTAGACAGCACATAGTTGGGTCTTATTTTTTGATCCCCTCTGACAAAGTCTGTCATTTAATTGAGAGATTAAAGATTTAGACCATTGACATTTAAAGTGATTATTGATATAGTTAGATTAATATTTTTCATATTTGTCACCGTTTTCTATTTGTTGCCCTTGCTCTTCATTTTAATTTTTGTTTGCCATTCTTTTTCTGCCATTTGTGGTTTTAATTGAGCTTTTTGTATGATTCCATTTTCTCTCTTTCCAGAGCATATAAATTATACTTCTTTTTTTTTTTTTTTTTTACTTTTTCTGGTGGTTACCCTAGAGTTTGCAATATACATTTACAACAAATCCAAGTCCCTTTTTAAAAAAATTTATTTATTTATTTATTTGTTTATTTATTTATTGGTTGTGTTGGGTCTTTGTTGCTGCATGTGGGCTTTCTCTAGTTGTGGTGAGCAGGGGCTACTCTTTGTTATGGTGCACAGGCTTCTAATTGCAGTGGCTTCTCTTGTTGTGGAGCACAGGCTCTAGGCTCACAGGCTTCAGTAGTTGTGGCACATGGGCTTAGTTACTCCATGGCTCTCTGGGATCTTCCCAGACCAAGGACTGAACCCGTGTCCCCTGCATTGGCAAGTGGATTCTTAACCACTGTGCCTCCAGGGAAGTTCCCAAGTCCACTTTTATATATCTCTATACTGCCTCAGAAATCATGCAAGTATTTTATAAAAACAAAATAATCCTAATTCTTCCTTCCTGTCCCTTCTATCATTGCTGTCATTTATTTCACTTGTAAGTATACATAATTGAATGCTGTTCCTATTATTATTTTGAGCAAAAAAAATCGATCAATTAAAAATAAGAATAATAAAATTTATTTTATTTTACTCTCACTTGTCTCTTCTCCAGTGCTCTTCCTTTCTTTATGTAGATCAGAAGTTCTGACCTTTATTATTTTCCTTCTTTCTGAAGAACTTCTAGTATTTTTTTTTTTGCATGACAGGTTCACTGGCAATAAATTCCCTCAATTTTTGTTTTTCTGAGAAAGTATTTCTTCCCCACTTTTGAAGGTTCATTTCCCATGGTATAGAATTCCAGGTTGGTGGGTTTTTTCTCTCAACATTTTAAATATTTCACCCCACTCTCTTCTTGCTTACATGACCTCTGAGAAGTCAGATGTAATTCTCATCTATACTTTTCTTTAGGTAAGGTAATTTCTTTCAAGATTTTTTTCTTTATCTTTGATTTTCTGCAGTTTGAATATGATTATGCCTAGGTGTTGTTCTGGGATATTTATTCTTCTTGGTGTTCTCTGACTTTCCTGGATCTGTGATTTGGTGTCTGACATTAATTGACGAAATTCTATTGCTTTGAATATTTTTTCTGTTCCTTTCTCTCTTTTGTCTCCTTCTGATATTCCCATTATGTATAGGTTACATTTTTTGTAGTTGTCCCTCAGTTCTTGGATATTCTGTTCATTTTTCCAGTCTCTTTTTCTTTGCTTTTCCATTTTGGAAGTTTCTATTGACATATCCTCAGTCTCACTGACTTTCCTCAACCATGTCCAACCTACTAATGAGCCTATTAAAGGCATTCTTCATTTTGGTTACACTGTTTTTTATCTCCAGCATTTCTTTTTGATTCTTTCTTAGAATTTGCTTCTCTCTGCTTACATTGCCCATCTGTTCTTGTGTATTGTCTACTTTATCCATTAGAGCCCTTACCATACTAATCATAGTTGTTTTAAATTCTCAGTCTGATAATTCCAACAACCTGATTGTCTGGTTCTGATGCTCACTCTGTCTCTTTAAACTCTGTTTTTAGCTTTTTAGTATGCCTTGTAATTTTTTGTTGAAAGTCAGACATGATGTGCTAGATAAAACGAACCCTGGTAAATAGGCCTTTAGTTATGCGGTGGTATGGTGTGGTAGGGAGGGAGAGGAGGTATTTTATAGTCCTATAATTAGGTCTCAGTCTCTTAGTGAGCCTGTGCTTCTAGGTTGTGAACTTCAAAATATTTCCCAGTTCTTTTTCTCCTTAGGTGGGACAGGATGGCTAGAAGGGGCTGATTGAGTATTTCTATTCCCCCAGGTCAATTAGATTCTGATAAAACCCCAACAGTTCAGTCTCTGGTAAAATAGTTTCTGTTGCAGACAGTGCTTGTTAAGAACAGAATGCTCTGATATATTTCAAAATAGCTATCAAAATTTCCCCTCCCCTTGCTAGAAGAAAGGATTTTTCTCCAGTCTTCACTCTGAGAACCTGGTAGAGCTCCTGAGGTAAAACTCACAAAAGTGTTGCCCCCCAACCCCCACCATGATAGGCCCGCCTGGAGTTTTTAAGTCTCACACGTGTCCACAATGAGCCTTCAGCAATTTGTCGGTTACAGTTTAGGTTTTCCTACCCTGCTGATTGTTTCATGGAAGTTTCTGCTCATGGGTTTCTGCTCTAGTAAATTGTGATTCTCTGTATTCAACTGTCTGTCTCTATTATTTTTTGTATAGTAATTTACCCTGTGACCTCACTTCTCTAATGAATCTAAGAAGAATTGTTGATTTTTCAGTTTTTTCAGCTTTTTATTTGTTGTTAAGATGGAGTGATGACTTCCAAGGTCCTTACATGCCAAACCATAAAATCTTTGCCCATTTAAAAATGGAATTGTCTTTTTATTATTGAATTGCAAATGTTCCTTTTATATTCTGGATACTCAACCCTTTTCAGATAAATGATATGCAAATATTAATATTTTATCCTATTGGGTCAGTTGTCTTTTCACATTCTTGCTGGTGTCTTTTGAAGCACAAAAGTTTTTTAATATTTTATTGTGGTAAAATATATGTAACAAAATTTACTATTTTAACCATTCTTAAGCATACATTTCAGTGGTGTTAAGTACACTCACATTGTTGTGCAAGTACCACCACCACCCGTATCCAGAACTTTTTATCTTCCCAAACTGAAACTCTACACCCATTAAATATTGGGTTGGCCAGAACATCTTATGGAAAAACCCGAATGAACCTTTTGGCCAACCCAATAATAACTCCCCATTTTCTCCTCCTCTGACCCCTTGGCAACCAACACTCTACTTTCTGTATCTATGCATTTGATTACTCTACGTACTTCATTATAGGTGAAACCACACAATATTTGTCCTTTTGTAACTGGTTTGTTTTACTTAGCATGTCTTCAAGGTTCATCCATGTTGTAGCTTGTGTCAGAATTTCTTTCCTTTTTAAGATTGAATAATATTCTATTGTTTGTATATACAACATTTTGTTTATCAATTCATCTGTTGATGGACATTTGGGTTGTTTCCACATTTTGGCTATTGTGAACAATGCTGCTGTGAACATGAGTATACAAGTATCTGTTCAATTCCCTGTTTTCAATCATTTTGGGTATATAATCCCCAAAAATGTTCTTAATTTTCATGAAGTTCAATTTATTTACTGTTTTGTTGCTTGTGCTTTTGTTGTCATATCTAAGAAACCATTGACTAATCTAAGGTCATGAAGATTTACTTCTATGCTTTCTTCTAAGAGTGTTAGAGTTTTAGTTCTTATATTTAGTACTATGCTTCATTTTGAGGTAATTTTTGTACATGGTGTGATGAAGGGGTCTCACTTCATTCTTTTGCATGTAGATATCCATTTATTGAACAGACTACTTTTTCTATACTGAACTATTTTGGCACTCTTGCAAGCAATAAATTCATAATAAATGTAATTTTCCTGGACTTTCCATTTTATTCCATTAATAGATGTGTCTATCCTTATGCCAGTACTACACTGCCTTGATTACTGTAGATTTTTAGTAAATTTTAAATCAGAAAGTGTGAGTCCTCAACTTTTTCTTTTTCAAGTTTGTTTTGGCGATTTGGTCTCGTATTTCCATGGAAATTTTAGGGTCAACCTGTCAGTTTTTGCAAAAAACAATGCAGCTGGGATTTTGATAAGGAACCTGTAGATCAACTTGGAGAGATTACCATCCTAACGATATTAAATCTTTTTACCTTTTACCTTAGCAATATTAAATGTATTTTCATTTATTTAGGTTTTATTTAACTTTTTAAACAATATTTTATAGTTTTCAGAGTGTAAGTTTTATACTTCTTTTGTTAAGTTTATTTCTAAGTAATTTATGTTTTGATGATATTATTAATGGAATTTTTTCTTAATTTCATTTTCAAATTGTTTGTTGCCAGTATATAGAAGCACAATTGATCTTTGTATATTGATCTTGTATCCTGCATCCTTGCTGAGCTAATGTATTTGTTTGAATAGTTTTTTTTTTTTTTGGTAGATTCCTTAGGATTTTCTATATACAAGATCATATTATCTGCAAACAGAGATAGTTTTATTTCTTCCTTTTCAATCTGGATGCCTTTTATTTATTTTTCTTGTCTAATTGGTATAACTGGAACCTTGAGTTCAATGTTGAACAGACATGATGACAGTAAACATCCTTGTCTTGTTTCTGATCTTAGGGGGAAGTAATCAGTCTTTCACCAATAAGTATGATATTGCCCTTGGGTTTTTCATAAATCACCTTTATCAGATTAATGAAGTTCATTTCTATTACTGGTTTGTTGAATGTTTTATCATGAAGGAATGTTGTAATTTTTCAAATGCCTTTTCTGCATCTCTTCAGATAATCATGTTTTTTTTTTTCATTCTATTGATACAGTGTATTACATTAGTCGATTTTCAGATTTTAAGTCAATCTTGCATTCCTGAGATAAACCTCACTTGGTCATGGTGTATAATCTTTTTTTATATATTACTTTATTCAATTTTCTAGTGTTTTGTTGAGGATTTTTACATCAATATTCATAAGTGATATTAGTCTGCAGTTTTCTTCTCTTGTGATGTCTTTCACTGGCTTTGGTATCAGGTTAATACTGACCTCATAAGTTAAGAAATGTTCCCCCTTATTCGTGGAGAGTTTGTGAAGATTGGTATTAATTCTCTAGTGTTTGGTACAATTCACTAGTAAAGGTATTTGGCTTGGGTATTTTATTTTTGAGGGAGGGGAGAAGTATTTCAATTACTAATTCAATCTTTTGTTCCATCTCTATTCAAGTTTTCTGTTTCTTGAATCAATTTTGGTAGTTTGTGGTTTTGTATGAATTTGTCTATTTCATCTAAGTTATCTAATTTAGTGTCATACAACTGTTCACAGTATTCACTTATGCTCCTTTGTTTCTGTAAAGTTGTAGTGATATCCCCTCTTTGTACTTAACTTTACTAATTTGAGTCTTCTCTCTTTTACTGTCTTGGCAATCTGGTTAAAGGTTTGCCAATTTTGTAGATGTTTTCAAAGAACTAACTTGTGGTTTTATTGATTTTCTCCATTTTTTATTCTCTATTTAGTTCTGTTCTAGTCTTAATTATTGCCTTCCTTCTGCATGCTATTGGTTTAGTTGGCTCTTCTTTTTCTAGTTTCTTTAACTGAAAAGTTAGGTTAATAATTTGAGATTAATTTTTTAATTTTTGGTTGAGATAAAATTCACATATCATAACATTTGCCCTTTTAAAGTGCACAATTTGGTATTTTTAGTATATTTCCAGTGTTTTCCAACGATTATCACTCTCTAATTTCAGAAAATTTTCATCACCCCAAGAAGATTCTTCCTAGTGGCAGTCTCTTCTCAACCTCCCAATTCCCCAGCCCCTGGTGACCAATAATCTACTTTCTATCTCTATGGATTTGCCTATTTTGGACATTTCATAGCAAATATTTTTGGTTGACAGTTTTTTCCTTTCATCACTTTGAAAATGTCATCCCACTGCCTTCTGACCTCTATTCTATTTGGTAGAAATCAGCCATTAACCTTAACCTCTTGTCTATGATGAGTCATTTTTCTCTTGCTACTTTCAATATTTCCCTCTGTTTTTGGCTTTCAGCGTTTTGACGATGGTGTCTCTGGGATATCTCTCTTTGTGTTTATCCTATTGTTATTTGTAGAGCTTCTTATATGTATACACTAATATTTTCTTAAAATTTGAGGAATTTTGATTATTTTTGAGTATTCTTTCTTTCTGGAATCTCACTGCATGTATATTGGTAGGCTTATTGGTGCCCCACATTTCTCTGAAGCTCTGTTCATTTTTCTTCATTCTATGTTCTCAATCTTTTTCAATTTGCATAATATAATTTACTGGTTTTTTCTTCTGCCACCTTAAATCTACTGTTGAGCTCCTTGTTGAATTTTTGATTTCACTTACAGTACTTTTCAACTCCAGAGTTTCCATTTGGTTCTTTTAAAAAATTCTGTCTCTTTATTGATATTCCCTTTGTGATGATACATTGTCATCATGCATTCTTTTAATTCTTTAAGCATGATTTCATTTAGTTCTTTGC
Source organism: Hippopotamus amphibius kiboko (assembly GCF_030028045.1). Lineage (NCBI taxonomy): Eukaryota > Metazoa > Chordata > Mammalia > Artiodactyla > Hippopotamidae > Hippopotamus > Hippopotamus amphibius. Next base: position 74,004,620 of record NC_080203.1, on the reverse strand, counting down.
AAATATTTATAATACCTGCTTTGTCTTCTAATTCCCCCATTTGGCCCACTCGAGACAGTTTCTATTGCCTGACTTTTTTCCTGTTTGTGGGTTATACTTTCCTGTTTCTTGCATGTTTCATAATTTTTTGTTGAAAACTAGACATTTAGGATAATACACTGTAGCAACTCCAGCTACTGTTACTGACTTTTCTGGACTAGATTGGTGAAGTCTATTTCCTGCAATACACGACCTCAAAAGTCACACCCATGGATTTGTACACAGTATCACTACTACCAGTGATTACTGTGCTTTCAAATGGGCTCTCTGTTTCTTTCACTGAGATCCCCATTTAGCCTCTGATTGATCTATCTCTAGTGGTAGCACACCCAGCTATTAGCCTACTAATTGCTTCTTAATTCCACTATCTTTTTTTTTAATGATGTGTGTGGGCATAAATTGTTCCACAATCTGATCCAATGAAAGTTGCTGCTCCATTTCAGGGTCAGGGTGTTATCAGTCTTTGAAGCTTGCTCAGACCCTAGAATATTTCTTCTTAGTTCTTTCCCTGGTTCTCTCTGTTAAACTTCTAACTGGGTCTAACATTCTACAGTTGCTACTAAAATTCTGAAGCTCCCAGTCCCCTCTTAATTGCTTACCACCGAGACCTTCATTGTTTCTGACAATACCCTTAGGCAAGAGATTTCTTTCTTTTCCAAATAAAGTTAGTCCCTTTAGGGAGAGCTAAAGGAGCTCTCCAATCTTAAAAGCTTGTCTTTCTTCTGGGTGGAACTTCTGCTTCACTGTACTTGAGCTGGAGGTGGGGAGAGCATCCCACATCTCCCAGAGTGACACCCCTGCTCTATGAGCAGGGTGCTAGACAAGATGGTAGCTACTGCTTTTTTTCACTTGTCTTTCCTAGCATGTAACCTGCAGCCTATGAGTGAACTAGGGCAGAGGTTATCAGAGACAATATTCTAGGTGCCATGCCTGGAGTAGAGCTCTCACCATGCCAGTAGGAGCTGAGTGATGGAAAGGCTCTTCAGTCCTCTTGGCCCTGCCTGTCTGGGACAAAGCTTTTGCAGTACAGAGCTAAAGGAGGGATGAGAAATATCTGTATTCTATCCTTCCAGGAATCAAACTGTAGACCAGTACTGGGACCTGGAGGAAGACAAAGTCCCCTATTATTGGCCACACTCACCTACAACGAAGCTTACATTACACTGAGCAGGAGAGGGCAGAGACGGGAGCAAGTCATGGCTCAAATGCCATGGACTTTTGGTGTTCTAACCAAGATTTATTAGAGTATTTTGAATAAATGCTGCTCCATTTACTGTATGACATTATAACAACTTCTTAATAAATTTAAGATTTTTATACGAATTATGGTTTTTTCACTAGTGAATGGGTCCACAATGCTTATCACATCCACATTCTAGAACTGGAACCCTCTCTGTTAAGTTTGTAAACACCTTGCCACACCTCCCTAACCCCCCCACCCCCAGACATAGACTCTTTTCTCTCTGACCCAAGATCTTATCTGAGCAGGGTAGTGGGAGAAGCATGGCCTCTGGGACAGGAATTGGATCCAAGACCTCTTCATAAATTTGTCCATCCTAGTGACTCACCCCTTAAGGAGGCTAAAGACCAGGCTGAGGGTGGGGGATCAGAGGGCACTAAGTCATGCTGAGGCCCCACCCATTCTGTCCCCTGAATAGTGGCAAGAGGTAGGAGGTGGGCCTCGCAGAAGAGAGAGTTTACAGGTCCCTACAGCAAGGCAGATTGGGATAACTCCCTTGGCCCCTGCGGGAAAGAGCCATAGGAAGACAGACTTGGGCCATGTGGGGCAAAGCTCTTTCTAAGGGTAAGATACAGAAAGGCCTATTGCAGGAGGAAGTGAGCTCCCTGTCATCTGGGGGTTATTATCTAAGCAGAGGGCAGCGTGTCGGGGGCCCTCTGTCATTCAACAAGAGGTAAGGACTGTTGGGGGCCCGTGGACCCTAAAATACTCTGATCGTCCCATCTTTGGAGGACAAACCTTGCCTGATCCCATCTGGCCTGGTCAGGTGGCTGAGAAACACCCCAGGGACTGCAGGCCTTTTCTGGGGTTTCAAAAAGGAGCAGTGGTAGCATTCATTAGTGCTCTAATTGGCATCTTAATTGCCAGTTTCACTCTGGCCTTTTGGTCTTTATAATGAATATCTGGTGCATCGCCCTCCCCCAGCCACCCCATCCCCAACCTTCTCCCTAGAGGTCAGCATCCAGCTGCACCTCACCTTCCCTTCACCTCCACCCGCATCCACCAACAAAGGTTGGAGGCAAGGATGAGCTTCCCCAGGGCATCTGCATTGCACCTTCTCTCTCTCCCCTTTTCAGTGAGCTCAGGAAATTGGTTTTAATCCACCAGGCTCCAGTTGCTTAGCAACGGAAGAGCCTGCTCCTAGCAACCAGGAGCCACAAAGATGCTGCAGAGAAAGGGGGCTGTCTGGGCCCTGCTCCTGCTCAGCTCCGGACTACTGCCTCTCTGGTGTTTTCCTCGTTGGCGTACAGTGGGGCTTCCTCTCTCAGATGCTGGGTCTTGAAAGGCTGATCTCTGGGGCAGCTTCCTGACCTCCCCCCACCCCCACCCCCATCCTGCCTGCCTAGAGCTTCTCTGAATCCCACCTCCCAGGCCAGCAGGAGGTAGTTCATGATCACAGCAGGGTGGCTCGAGGAAGGGCCCTCAGTCTGTCTTCTCGGAGGTCACTGGCTATGTTGGTTCTTCCAGTCTGGCCTGGGGGGTGGGAGTAGAGTTATCTCAGGTGGCCTTGGCCTGCAGCAGCTTGAGGCAGGATTTCGGATTCCAGCCAGAGATTGAAGTCAGGCTGCAGCAGTGAGAGCGCTGAATCCTAGCCACTAGATCACCAGGGACCATCAGCTGTGCAGAAATGAATTTCCACAGAGAGATGGAAATAGTGAAACAAGTGAAGTGTTTATTAGGAGGAAAAAGAGTACGTGTGAATAGGCACACAAAGGTGGGCTCAGAGAGAGTCGCGCCCTCGTGGTAGTCTGAATCACTCATATGGGGCATTTCTTCCGGGTTTCCTTTGGCCAGTCATCTTGCTTTGCCTGGGTCTGAGTCCATATTTGGTAAATCTCAGAGTCCTCCCATGTGTGCAGGCGCATCTCTTGGCCAAGATGGATTCCGGCGAAGAGGCCTATGGGTAGGTTGACATCACTCCCTTTTTGACCTCCAAGGAGCCTTTCTGTGCATGTATGGTTGGGAAGGTCTCCTTGACCTCGAGAATGAGAAATATGTGGTCTCTATCTTTTACCTGAGCAGGGCTCGTCTCCTCCTCCTCTTCATCTTGGAGTATCTGTCCACAGGGGACCAACTCCAGCTGCTCAGTTGGGGCCCATCTCTCTCCTGCCTCAGAGTGGGCCAGGCTCCCTTTACCCTGGATGAGAGGAATTCCTGCTCAGGGTCGGGGGTAGAGGGTGCATTGTAATCCCAGCCCATCTGAGCCTGAAGCGAGGCAAGATACCATACTCCCCGGGCTTCTAGAGATCTGGAAGTTGAGAGTCAGAGATGGGCTCAGACCCACACAGCTTTCCAGTGAGAGCTGGGTCTGAGCCAATGCCAGAACACAGGACTCCCCAACACAATCAGCAGCCATGAGACTGCCAGCCCACTGCATGGCACCAGAGGCTTCTGCCTTCCCTCCCCAAAGGACAGCGAGGACAGATTTCTCCACCCTGAAGAGGAGGCCTCCTGCCCTCCTGCCTTCTGGAATGGCCCCAACAAAGAGTGATCACCAGTGTAGAATTTCCAATTGATGAGCTACTTTCCCAGAATTGTTTTTAACTCAATAAGAGTTCAGGAGCATACCCCAGGGGGGCCTGTCTGAAATTCTGACTCTGTGTGGGTGCTAACTGACTTACTTACTTACTTACTTACTTACTTACTTACTTACAAAGACCAGTGAGGTCTTTGCAGGAGATGCACCCCCACCCCACTCCTTCTGCGGGGCCTGAAGCTCTGACAATGAGGCTGCTCCCAGGAATAAACCATGGAGAGTGGGGGCTGTGGGAAACCAGCGTCCAACAGGGGACCCCACCCCCACACCTCTCTCCCTGGGCCAGGCCACTAGGCAAGGACCAGCCTTCCTGGGGCAACTTCTTTCTACTGTCCCCCCTCCTTGCTTCTCTCCTTCCCTTTCCCCCTTTCTGCCTCCCAAGTAAAGGGCTTCTGGCTTCTGGCTTCCATTGCCTGGCAACCAAACTGGGCTGCCACAGGCTGAGAGCAGCAGCACAGATGCTGCCTAATGAGGGGGCTGAAATGAGGGGGCGAAATCACTGTCTCTAGTCATATGTCGCTGTTGCTCACAAAACAGATACCAGGCTTTTCTTAAATTTGCGATTGTTGTTCTCTATAATGAAAAGTCTTCCAAAGGCAGACAGCTAAGCCACATTTCGGTAAACATCCCCTTGATCCACCCTTTTCTACTTCATATTAAAAACTTTTTGTTGTGGAAAATTTCAAGCCTATATACAAGTAGAATAGCATAATGAGCCTCCTGTGGACATCACCCAGCATCAACAACTATCAACCCCTGGCCAGATATCACATCATTGTATCTACACTTCAGTATGTAGCTTTGAAACATGAGAACTCTCTTTTTAACAGAACTACAGTGTCATTAGAGCACCTAAAGTAATTAACAATAATTCCATAATATCATCAAATATCCAGGCAGAGTTCAAACTTCAAATGCCTCATCAATGTCACGAAGCGTTGATTGTCTTTTCTTTTCACGGTTTATTTGAGTCAAGGTCTAAACAAAGGCCACACAGTAATCTAGAGGTTCCCCTTTCTGAACATCTTGGGGGAGAAAAAACCTTTCTTCTGCTCTCTTAGGTTCAGTACCTAGGGCCTGCAAAATGAAACTGATAAAAGACAGACTAATAGGAGAAAAAAACAGAGTTTATTTACATGTGCAAAATTCCATATACACAGAAGAACTCAGTGATGATAACTTAAAGGAGTGGTTGGAATTTGGGGCTTGTATACCATCTTAATAGATGAAGTGGGGGAGAAAGGCACTTGCCAAGAGTATAAATGACTTTTGGAAAGATACATGGATTTTCAGAACAAACACTTGATAAGAGAGGCTGTAATGTTTGTCTATACAGGTGTGAGTGGTCCTTCTATCTCTTTCAGGGCCACAAACTCGCCTGGAGAAAAGATTTGGTGTAGACTTTATTCATAGCCTACCTTCTGGGAGTAGATCCGCCCTAAGAAGGAATTTTTTGACAGCCTCAATTCCTAGAAGTTGCTGCTTTTAGTCAGATAAGGGAGGCTCCAAAAATGCTTTTTTCCCTGTTGTCTATCGAATCTCAAATGTCTTCAGCTAAAATAATCTTTATACCAACTCTGGGTCCCAAGTATGTCCCTACGATACACTGAAATCACAAGAAACCGAAATTACCCTGCAAACCACTAGCCCCTGGGCTCTTCCTGAGGCCTCCTGTGAGCTCTGCCTTGAGTTATGTAAGGCATTATTAACTCCGAAATCTTGAGATGAGGAGACTGAGATTCAAAGCGATGAAATGAAGAGCTCAAGATCACCCAGCTACTGAGGCACTGGGCTAGGCCGGTAACTCGTGTCAGGAGCCTAAACTCCTAATAACCACATCCTGCCACCTCCACCTGTCCTGCCTCCAGAAAGGTGAGGGAAGGCTTTAAGAAGGAGGCAGGGAAGGCCTCCACCCTGTCCCCGCCACCTAGTCCAGGTCCTACCCAGCATTTGTCAAAGACCCATGCGTTCCCACCTCCTCTGACCACCCTGGCCCATTTCTCTCTGTTCCCAAGTATCTGCACTTGGGTGCATGTACCTCAGTCTCTCCCTCACCCAGAAGTACCCCAAGTACAGGGAACTTGGTTCTGGATATCTGTGACCTGCCCCAGCTGAGCCTCACCCAGAGTCATTTGGAAGGTGCTCCCCAAAGGGCAGCTGACTGACTGACTGCCTGAGTGAGGGGCCTTCTGGAGGGTGAGTGGGCTTGATGTACAGGCAAGGCTTTGAGGCGAGATGCCAGACCCTAGGCAGGAGCAGCCATCAGACACTCCAGAGTGATGGGGGTCTCTCTTGCCCTCAGAGAAGGCAGGGTTTGTCCAAAGGAGCAGCCTGGGCTTGGGCATCCTGAGGACAGGGGCCTCTGGCCTCACCCCTCCCTCGCATAGGTCATTTACCCTCTGAGGGCCTCAGGGAGTCTTCTTCGGTGCAACGAAGACACTCCAGAGAATCGCCTGGGCTGCCCTGTGGTTGGAGGAGCCCTCTCAGCTTGGAGTAATGGAATCAGCTCTGGCCAGAGAGCCCTAGTGGCAGGTCTGGGTCTCTGCTCTTTCATTACGCTGCTCTTTGACCCTGGGTGGGCTACTTCCTCCCCGTGGGTCTCGGTTTCCTCATCTATACAATGAGGGGGATGCACCAGTCGATCTCCAGGGGCCCATTAGCTTCCATGTTTCTGTGATCTCCAGGAAAGGGAGACCCACAACATTCCTTGGTAAATGATTGCTGGTTTTAATCATCTTTACAGTCAGGAGGGTCTTCCTGCCTGTGTCCTACTGTCTCTGGGCCACATTTCCTCTGGCCGAGGCCTGGATCTGTCTAAGCTTCCTGAATGACCCAGAAGTACCTGGGTGGGTGACAGCCATTTTCATCACCACAACTCAAGTCACAATGGTGGGTGAGTGGGCTCTAGAGCCCTCAAGTCCCTGCTCCCAATCCCTGAGGTGTTCAGGAGGCAGCAGTGTTCAGACATCATGGAGATGAGCAATTGCGGCACCGATTGGTTCCTCGCCCTCCATGTAGCCCAGCATCCTCACTTTCCAGACAAGGAAACAGGGACTTGTCCAAGGTCACACAGAGCTGGTACAGAGAGGAGCTTGGGATAGGAAAGAGCTGGGGACCGCCTCAGGAGGGATCTTTCCTGGGCAGGGCAGGTGATGGTGAAGTGGAGAGCCAGCCCCCTAAGGAGCAGAGTTGTGACATGAACTAAAACCAGTTTATGAAAGCCACCCTCAGGGAGCTCCTGGGTCCTCCTGGGCAAATACAGGACACACACGCACACACATATAGGCACACATGCAGACGTGCATGCACACCACAGGAAAAAAGGTCACAAGCACGTCTGACTACCAAGTGCCTGAGCTGGGACTCTAACTTGACCACCCACCACGAGCCACTGAGTATCCTAGCTACTTCTTTAATTCAACAAATGGTGACCCAGTGACTGGGAACCGAACAGTGAACAGGTGGGATATGGTCCCTGCCCTCTCAGAGCTTGCAGCCTAGCTAGGCAGGAAAGTGCTCCAGAGGAGAGTCCAACCCAGGGAGCTACCCCCCAGGCTAAATGAAGCTCAAGGGGCTCAAGGACCATCCTGTGCTGCAGGCGCTTTCCTGGCTGTCTGTGCCCACTTCTGGAGGAGTCGGTTCTCATTGGTTGGGAAGGTATCCTTGGGGAGCAATTGGTCTCCCTTCTTCAGGCCAGGCAAGGGTGTGGATGACCCTCCGGAACTTTTTGTCATGCCACTGATAACTGGGCGACTTCTGGGCCTTGGAGAAGAGGTGAGGCTCCCCTTCATCAAACCAGGGGTTCTCAAAGTAGTGGTTTGGGACCCCAAAGCTCACTGCTGAGTCTTCAGTGGCTCTTCCGAGCAGAAGTTGCGTATGAACCAGGTGCCCTTCCTCTTGCTGACTCTTGTGAAGCAAAGTGTGGGTTGCAAGGCCTCCAAAAATGGCAACGGTTCAATTGTTCTGAAAAACACTTTTCTTTTTTCCCCTAGTCATGCAGAGGGCCAAGATATTTCCTTCTTCAAACCTGTGTTTGTGATTTAGCTTCCATTGACCTTGGCAGTTAACGTAAAGAGCAGGGAGCAAGGCTGCCCCTTTCCCCATCCCTGCTACCCTTCCCCTATGTATGTCGGGGTGGGGGTGGAGAAGTGACACAGGAAAGAAGGGGGGGAAAGCATGGGAAAATGACCTGTGGATTCTTTACTTACTGAGCTCATGACACACAGAGATGTTTAAGTGAAACTTTCAGGGGAAAAAATAAGGAAATGCCTTATTTTACCTGCCTGGTCATTCCTGTTGGTTGGTTTCTGAGTCTTCCGGTTTCCAGGATGTTTCATAAGTACTGAGGTATTGAGAAGCTGTACATGTTCTTGGAACAGAAAGGGAAGGGCCCTCTGGTCCCTGGGGCCCCCTCCCACAGACTCTGTCCATATGGTCTCTCTTTGCCACTGGCCCTGGGGTGGGGCCTGTGCCCATGAAAAACAATGATCCCAGTGGGGCTCCAGTCCTTTGGGGGCCACACCTCCCTTCTCGCCCCCATGCCATGCCCCACCCCTGTCAGACTTTGGATGAGAGAAGAAGCATAGGTGTGGTGGCGTCCAGCCCCTTCTTCCTCAGAGCTGGGAACTGAGACCCAGAGGACAGGGCAGTTGCCCTTATTACAGTGATCAGAAAGCTGAAAGTCTCTATTTTATTCTGGAATAAAAGGCACAACCCTTTTGGATCTCAAAGAAACAATTATAAACATCAATGTAATTCTGAGCCTACCCATGTACTCTGTTTACTCTATTTCACAGATAGAGAGACTGAGTTCCAGATAAAGAAGGTCATTTGCTCAATGTTCCACAGTGATCATTTGCAGAAATGAAAGTCAGATTTCTTAATAATAGGTACCCTTTATAAATAGAATAATTGGTTGTCCCAGTTTATGTATGCTGTCCCCTTCTAATTATTGAAATTAAAATTTCCTCTCAAAATTGGTATGATTTGGATGATAAATTAAATGCTCCCCTTCTTTACATATTCATTTTAATTCATATACATTATTTTATTTTGATTTTTAAATTTGAATTTGAATTTTTTTCTCTTTTTTTTCTTTTTCTTTTTCTTTTTTTTTAGCAGTGTGTACATGTCAATCCCAAATTCCCAGTCTATCCCTCCACCCAACCCTTCCCTCTGGTAACCATAAGTTCATTCTCTGTGTCTGTGAGTCTGTTTCTGTTTTGTAAGTAAGATCATTTGTATCATTTTTTAAGATTCTGCATACATGTGATATCATACAATATTTGTCTTTGTCTGTCAGACTTACTTCACTTAGTATGACAATATCCAATTCCATCCATGTTGCTGCAAATAGCATTATTTTGTTCTTTTTTATGGCTGAGTAATATTCCATTGTATGTATGTAAATACCACATCTTCTTTACCTATTCCTCTGTCAATGGACATTCGGGTTGCTTCCATGTCCTGGCTATTGTTAATAGTACTTCAGTGAATATTGTGGTGCATGTATCTTTCGAATTGTGGTTTTCTCCAGATATTTGCTCAGGAGAAGGATTGCTGGATTATATGGTAGCTCTACTTTTAGTTTTTTAAGGAACGTCCATAGTGTTCTCCATAGTGGCTGCACCAATTCACATTCCCACCAACAGTGAGCAAGAGAGTTCCTTTTTCTCCACACCCTCTCCAGCATTTATTATTTGTGGCTTTTTTATGATGGCCATTCTGACCAGTGTGAGATGATGCCTCACTGTAGTTTCGATTTGCAGTTCTCTAATAATTAGCGATGTTGATCATCGTTTCATGTGCCTCTTGGCTGTCTGTATGTCTTCTTTGAAGAAATGCCTATTTAGGTCTTCTGCACATTTTTTGATTGGGTTGTTTGTCTTTTTGATATTGAGCCACATGAGCTGTTTGTGAATTTTGGAGACTAATCTTTTGTCAGTCGCATCGTTTGCAAATATTTTCTCCCATTCTGTGGGTTGTCTCCTCATTTTGCTTATGGAGTCCTTTGCTCTGCTAAAGCTTTTAAGTTTAATTAGGTCCCATTTGTTTGTTTTTATTTCCATTACTCTAGGAGGCAGATTGAAGAAGATATTGCTATGATTTATGTCAAAGAGTGTGGCCTATGTTTTCCTCTAAGAGTTTTACAGTATCCAGCCTTACATTTAGGTTTATAATCCATTTTGAGCTTATTTTTGTCTATAATGTTAAAGAATGTCTTAATTTCATTTTTTTACATGTAGCTGTCCAGTTTTCACAGCACCATTCATTGTAGAGACTCTTCTCCATTACATAGTCGTGCCTCCTTCATCATAGGTTAATTGACCATAGGTTTGTGAGGTTGTTTCTGAGCTTTCTATCCTGTTCTATTGGTCTATATTTCTGTTTTTGTGCCAGTACCATACTGTCTTGATTACTGTACCCCTGTAGTATAGTCTGAAGTTAGGGAGTCTGATTCCTCCAGCTCTTTTTTTCTCTCTCAAGATTGATTTGACCATTCATGGTCTTTTGTGTTTCCATACAAATTTTAAGATTTTTTTTGTTCTAGTTCTATGAAAAATGCCATTGGTAATTTGATAGGGATTTCATTGAGTCTGTAGATTGCCATGAATAGTATAGTCATTTTGACAATATTGATTCTTCCAGTCCAACAACATGTTATTCTTTCCATCTGTTTGTGTCATCTTCCTTTTCTTTCATCAGCATCTTATATTTTTCAGAATACATGTCTTTTGGCTCCTTAGGTAGGTTTATTCCTAGGTATTTTATTCTTTTTGATGTGATGGTATATGAGATTGTTTTCTAAATTTTTCTTTCTGATCTTTTGTTGTTAGTGTATAGGAATGCAAGAGATTTCTGTGTATTAATTTTATACCCTGCAACTTTACCAAATTCATTGATGAGCTCTAGTAGTTTTCTGGTAGCATCTTTAGGGTTTTCTATGTGTAGTAGCATGTCATCTGCAAACAGTGACAGTTTTACTTCTTCTTTTCCAATTTGGATTCCTTTTATTTCTTTTTCTACTCTGATCGCCATGGCTAGGACTTCCAAAACTATGTTGAATAAAAGTGGCGAGTGTGGAAATCCTTGTCTTGTTCCTGATCTTAGAGGAAATGCTTTCAGTTTTTCATCATTGAGAATGATGTTGGCTGTGGGTTTGTGTTATATGGCCTTTATTATGTTGAGGTAGGTTCCCCCTTTGCCCACTCTCTGGAGAGTTTTTATCATAAATGGGTGTTGAATTTTTTCAAAAGCTTTTTCTGCACCTATTGAGATGATCATATAATTTTTATCCTTCAGTTTGTTAATATCAGGTATCACATTGATTAATTTGTGTATATTGAAGAATCCTTGCATCCCTGGGATAAATCCCATTTGATCATGGTGTATGATTCTTTTAATGTGTTGTTGGATTCTGTTTGCAAGTATTATGTTGAGGATTTTTACATCTGTGTTCATCAGTGAAATTGGCCTGTAATTTTCTTTTTTGTGATATTTTTGTCTGGTTTTGGTATCAGGGTGATGGTGGCTTCGTAGAATGAGTTTGGGAGTCTTCCTTCCTCTGTGATTTTTTGGAAGAGTTTGAAAAGGATGGGTGTTAGCTCTTCTCTAAATGTTCAATAGAATTTAACTGTGAAGCCATCTAGTCCTGGACTTTTGTTTAATGGAAGATTTTTTTTTTCTTTAGTGGAAGATTTTTAATCACAATTTCAATCTCAGTACTTGTGATTGGTCTATTCATAGTTTCTATTTCTTCTTTGTTCAATCTTGGAAAGTGTCTACGTTTCTAGGAATTTTCCCATTTCGCCCAGGTTGCCCATTTTTTGACATGTACTTGCTCGTAGTAGTCTCTTATGATCCTTTGTATTTCTGCGGTGTCAGTTGTAACTTCTCCTTTTTCATTTTTGATTTTATTGATTGGAGTCCTCTCCCTTTTTTTCCTGATGAGTCTGGCTAAAAGTTTATCAGCTTTGTTTGTCTTCTCAAAGAATCAGCTTTTAGCTTCATCAATCTTTGTATTGTTTTCTTCATCTCTATTTCTTCTTTGATATTTATGATTTCTTTCCTTCTACTAACTTTGGGTTTTGTTTGCTCTTGTTTCTCTAGTTGCTTTAGGTTTGAGGTTAGGTTGTTTATTTGCGATTTTTCTTGTTTCTTGAGGTGAGATTTTATTGCTATAAACTTCCCTCTTAGAACTGCTTTTGCTGGATCCCATAGGAATCACTACTCTGAATTCTTTTTCAGGTAGATGGCCTATCTCATATTCATTTAGTTGTTCTTGTGGCTTAGTATCTTGTTCCTTCATCTGCAGCATATTTCTTTGTCATCTCATTTTGTCTGACTTTCTATGTTTGAGGTCTTTCCTCAGGCTGCAGGATTGTAGTTCCTCTTGCTTCTGGTGTCTGCCTCCTGGTGGGTGAAGTTGGACCAGGGGCTTGTGTAGCCTTCCTGTTGGAAGGGAATAGTGCTTGCCCTCTTGTGGGTGAAGCTGGATCTTGTCCCTTTGGTGAGCAGAGCCATGTCAGGGGGTGTGTTTATCAGGCAGCTGCGTGCTCAGGAAGACTTTAAGCAGCTCGTCTGCTGATGGGTGGGGCTGTGCTCCTGCCCTGTTGGTTTTTTGGCCTGAGGCATCCTAGCACTGGAGCCTACAGGCTGTTGTGTGGAGCCATGTCTTGGTGAGGAAATGGCAACCTCCAAGAGGGCTTATGCCAATGAGTACTCCCAAGAACTACCACCAGTGTCCTTGTCCCTTCAGTGAGCCACAGCTGTCCCTTGCCTCTACAGGACCCTCCAGTACTAGCAGGTGAGTCTGGCCCAGTCTCTTATGAGGTCACCACTTTTTTCCCCTGGATCCTGGTGTGCGTGAGACCCTGTGTATGCCCTCCAGGGGTGGAATTTCTGTTTCCCCCAGTCCTTTGAAAGTCCTGCAATCAAAGCCCACTGGCCTTCAAAACCAGATTCTCTGGGGGCTTCTCCTCCCATTGCCAGACCCCCAGGCTGGGGAGCCTGACATGGGCTCAGAACTTTCAGTCCAGTGCGAGAATTTCTGTGATATAATTCTTTTCCATTTTGTGACTCACCCACCCGGTGTGCATGGGATTTGATTTTATAGTGATTGCACACCTCCCACCATCTTATTGTGGCTCCTTCTTTGTCTTTGGATATAGCGTATCTTTTTTGGTAGGTTCCAGCATTTTTTGTTCATGGTTGTTCAGCCGTTAGTTGTGATTTTGGTGTTTCCATAAGAAAAGGTGAGCTCATGTCTTTCTATTGTGCCATCTTGTCTCCAGGAACCCTTTCAAGAAGACTTCAGTGGATATGATGTAGGATCTTTACCTCTTTATTTCAGCTCAATCCAATTCAGGTAAGAGTTATAGGGTTCTGTCAGGTCCAGAGGCCTGGGAACAGCTTTTCAAGGTGCTCTACGTGCAAAGAAAAAAGGTGCAATTTCTGCTCTCCCTTAAATAAATTTTCTTCTATCTTAGAGGAATATACATTATTATATATAGTCCTTATAATAACCGTATAATATGACTACAATTGCCCCCATTTTACAGAGTAGGAAAATTAATTTGAAGGGGTTAAGTTAATTCTCTGAAGTTATATAGAAGGTAAATGATGAAGCTAGAGCTGGGCATTCAATTGTCAGAATATTCTTTAGTGTCTCTCACCAGAGTGGCCTGGGCTGTGTACAGAACAGCTGCCTGGCTTCCACTTGTGCCGTGATGGAAACAGTATTTACCTGGGCTGGGCAGACAACACAGAGAGCAAGCAACTCAGGGTGGAAGGGGATAGAGAGCTATTATCCCAGGCCTGGTGGTGAAGAGCCTTTTTCATGGTAATGGATGATAACAGCATAAGCCAGTTGAGGAGGAAGGTTGGAAAGGGTGTGGTTGAAGCCCCTTGGACAAGTAGGGCAAGAGGGAAGAACCCAATGCAGCTGCTGCCGTTTCTGGTGGGCTCCATCTCAGCTCTGGCTCCCTTTTGTTTCAGTTCCTAGTAAAACCAACTTTGTAAAACTGTCTCGCCCTAGATAAACATCACTTCCTAGCCAGAGGAGACTCCTGAGGGGTACTGGAGACACCCCTTCCCACCCTGCTCTTTCATGTTCCCTGCTGCAGATCGGTACTGCAGACTGTAAAACTTCATCCTGAAGAGAGCCAATTCTCTCCTACTAAACCCCAAAGTCCAAACCCATAATTAGTATTTTATGTACCATATTTATTTCTGAAGGAGTTTGTTTTGGCATGGAGGCCACCCCCTCCAAAGTCTTAACAAATAGCTCCTGCTCCTCTTCACCTTGGTGTTTGCTAGCTTGTTCATCCTGCCCCCTCCCTGGCCCTTGGGGAATGCCACCCACATAGAAGAGTGGAACAGGCTGCAGTGGGAGCTGGGTAGCCTGGCTTTTACCAATACCTGCTGCTCTACCAAAACCTATCAGGTAGGGATCCTTGTCCAGAGCGTGGACCAACCCCTGGCCCACTGCATGGAAAGAGCCCCTGGGGGTAGGCCCTCAATCACTTTCTTTGAAGTGTTCCCTGAAATCCTGTTCATCTTCCACAGGGTGGGAGGGTCCTGGGTTCAAGCAATATCTGGGATGTAGGTACATACTTGAAACCTTGGAGTCCTCCTCAGCTCTCTCCTTCCCCTGCTCCAGAAAGAGTCCTGTCCCTTTTAAATATCTTAAGTCTCTGTGTACTTGAAATATGTAACATGTTACTTTAGGCTTTAACAAATTAGTGACTTTGGGTGATATGTTTAATCTCTCTGGGCCTTAGTTTCTCCAGGCATAAAGTGAGTAGATTGGTTTAGATGAATGCTAAGTGTTGTTCTTCTAAACTCTTGTGTCTGTGATTCAGTCTTAAGTCTGTTCTCATTGGCAGGTCTCCAGTCCTTCCTACCATCCCTAAAAAATTCTGACACTGGCCCCCTCAGTGGTGGTTTTTAATCCTGCCTCCATACCCTTATGGACACAATGGCCACAGTTATCTTCTTTTTATTATTTATTTATTTATTTAGTTATTTTATTGGCTGTGTTGGGTCTTTTTTGCTGTGCGCAGGCTTTCTTTTTAGTTGCGATGAGTGGGGGCTACTCTTCGTTGTGGTGCGTGGGCTCCTCATTGCCATGGCTTCTCTTGTTGTGGAGCATGGGCTCTAGGCACATGGGCTTCGGTAGTTGAAGCACATAGGCTCAATAGTTGTGGCTCATAGGCTCTAAAGTGCAGGCTCAATAGTTGTGGTGCACGGGCTTACTTGCTCCGTGGCATGTGGGATCTTCCTGGACCAGGGATCGAACCCATGTCCCCTGCATTGGCAGGTAGATTCTCAACCACTGCGCCACCTAGGAAGCCCCCACAGTTATCTTTTTAACATTCTACTTGAACCATGTCTGGGGTCTCCAGTACCTAAAAATCCAGGTCCTTTTCCTGACCCTGTCATTCATAGCTCTCCACACTCAGAGCTAGGGAAAGGCTCAAGACACATCCATTTTGTGAGGCTCTCTGGGTACTTTTAAACAAGGAATTGCCAAAATATGCTATCAGAAATTGTCTTAGTTTTGAAATATTTACCTTTAACAACTAAACGTTTTAACACACATCACATAAATAGAAGGCAATCGATACATATCATTCACAGGATAATTACAAGATTAATGAGGTCTACATTGGAGGCCTTTTCTGAATGAGAGCTCCAGCCAAATGGTCCTTCTGACCATTCCCCACAATGGTCCCTGACACTGGACAATACTAGTTGAGCCAATCCAGAGCCTCCCAAACTTGACAGTGTCCTTGAATTACCTAGGTGGTGCAGATACAGCCACATAAGTATGGTCCCCAGGCTGGCATTTAGGATCACTGGACAAGCTCCCTTTACATGTGTGTTAGCTTCCTGCTTGGACTGCATAGACCTTTGGCTTGCATTGCTCCATAGCCACCTCAGTCTCTGGTACCTGGCCAAAATTCTGGCAGGTTGTTAGTCAGTGTTGGTTTCATGGATGAAGACAAGGATAGAAATGTGTTTGCAGTTCTGCCTGTGTTTCTGCCCTTTCCATACCCTCTTCAGGGATACCACAGAGTCTCTACAAAAAGATACTCCAAGCCTTCAAGACCCTGACATTACCCTCTACCTCTACCCAAATTACATGATTTTTCAAACCTCTCTTGTTCTAGCCCTGCAGACCCCTGACATTCTCTTCAGCCACCTCGCTTCTGTGTCAGCTCTTTGTCCCAGTTCTAAGGGCTCCACAGATCCAATTAAAAGGAGACAGGGAACATACTGGGTTTCTTTTGTCTGATTCTCTTTTGACCCACACTGCTTTCTTTGCTACTTTGTGGGCATACACATAGGTATTCAAGTGAAACAAGCCCAGACTTGAAAGTTAAGAACTTCGAGGAATTTCTCTGCTCCTCGTACACCGGGAAATCTGGGGTAAGCTGTTTGCCTTCTTTGCACCTTGGTTACTTCATGTATAGAGCAGGTATCATAAAACAGTGAAAGATTAAACTCTGACCTTGCTGGTAGATGGCGTGTTTACCTGATCTCTGGCATTCCAAGTGCATGGTGACCACAGGGCACCTGGAGTGTTGTACCAATGGCTTGGGAGTGAACACTAGGCTGAGGGTCAGAAGGCCCAAAGTTAGGCCTCCTTCTTATACTAGCTTGCTTTGTGTCCTTGGGAAAGCCACTCAAGGTCTCTGGCTCCATTTTATTCCTTTGCAAAATAGGGTTATATACCTTAGCATAGTAGCTAAGAGCAAGGGCTTCAAATCGGACAGGCCTGGGTTGGTGTCTCAGCACTACCACTTACTAGCCATATGCCCTGTTCTAGTCACCAGATCCCTCTTGGTCTGTTTACTTACTTAGGGAAAAGTAAATGGGGGCACTAACAGTATTTACTTTATGAGGTTGTTATGAGGATTAAATGAGATGACATAGCTAATATATATAAGGAATTTAACATAGGGCCTGCCACAGAGTAAGTACTATACAAGTGTCAGCTATTACTACTACTATGAAGAAAAGGAAGACTTGTGGGAGGACATTTGCTGCCCTATGTTAGGTTATTATACAGTTTCTATGAGGATGTTATAAGTGCTGGAAAAGGGTTTGGAAGATAAAAGGACTTTTCAAAGGTGAGGTGGTATTGAAATTATAACACAAAGGTGTTGGGACCTTCCCCCTTGCTGCCAAGAGGTTTATCTTGAGTCTGTGAGCTCTGTCTTGCTCAGTGCTGGCATAAGTGACTATTTCCTTCCCCTTCCACCTACCTATCCTTGCCATCATGATGATTTACTCCCCCTGGCAGATTGAATTGGAAGAGGGGATTTGAAACCTTGACCTCCATCCCTCTAAAAAACTACCACTCCCACCCTTACTGCAGAGTCACCTCTCAGATAAATAGCCAGTGCCTAGCCCAGGCCCAGACTGCACTTTGCATTTGTTCTGCTGAGGGTCTGGGTCTTAGTTGCTGCTGTTGCTGCATTTCAAGTTTTGGGATGTGCTGGAACCCATTGGGTGCCATGAAGACTCACTGCTCTGAACAATCATTAACTTCTGCACACAAAGACACAGTTACATAATGACCATTCAACAAACCTGAGCTAGTTAAAGGAGAGGTGTATGTGTCTGGGTGTGGGATTCCCTTCAGTAGCAGCTTGAGAGAAGTGACTGTCTTCATTTGCTCTCTCCAGGACATTATTTAATTTCTATATGCCAGGTCTCTTATATTACCTCACTTAATCTTCACAAAACAAACATCCATTTTTCAGATGAGGGCACTGAGGCTTAGAGATATGAAGTAAGTTTTTCAAGGTCAAACAGCAGGTAAGTAGATCTTATTCTTAAACCCATGTCTGTCTGACTTCAGAGTCTGCGCTCTTAACCTATACATTATAGAAAGACTAATCCATCCCAGAACCTTCCTTGTAGTAGTACAGGTCCCAGCATGGTTCCAGAATGGCCAAGCTGAGGAATAAGGAAATTTTTCCTTTGGGAAGCAGGTTGCCAACCACTGTAATATCCTGTGGCCTGCAGGTACTTGAGTTTCTTCCTCTGTTCTTTTCCTCGTTTTCTCCATCTCTCTCGTAAAACACTTAACTGAAAGGGCAAGTATCCCCAGAAAAGGCATTTTACATTGAAAAATGGGCTCTGGCCATGTTTTCCCAGTCCCTTCCTCTGTCATCTTTTCCCTACCTCCATCCATCTGCTCTAACAAAGAATCCAATGGTACTAGGGATTGTCAGCGGATTCCTGCTCAGAGACAGGAACATGGCCTAATCTCAAAAGTGAGATTTCTTCTCACTTTGATACGTCCTGAAGCCATAGCAGGAGGTCCCTAACTATGTAGCTAACATTAGTGTCTATCTCAGCTCTGAGGATCAAAGCCCTATTGATCCTGGCAGCCAGTCTTCCCTGGATTGATTACCTTGTCATCTGTCTCAGACTGACCATCCAAGGTTTCCTTCCTAATTGCTGGACTACAAGTGTGGGGAGTGCTATTTCTGGAGACAGAGCTGTCACCTGCCTCCTCGAAGTAACTACCCAAACTGGCTACCTCCTTAGCTCAAGAGTGTTCTCAAAGCTGAAGGCAGGGCTCTATCTAGTTTCAGTCTCAGGGTGGGAAGGGGCTCGTCATTTCAGCATTTGTTTCTTGTTCTGATTCTACAGAGGCCCTGATGCTTCCTTAAAGCAGAGCTTAGAAAATCAGCCATCTGACCCTGCTGCTCTTCCCTGGTGGTTGGACAGATCATTGGAGGCCTGTTGGGCATCATGGTACAGTGGAAGGAGCCCTAGATTAGGAAGCCAAAGATGGGTGTTTTAGTTCTGGCTCAGCAATGGACCTGCTGTGTCCCCTTGAGTAGTTTGTTTCCTCTCTGAGCCTTGATTTCCCCATCTATGGTTTTTTAAAGCTTTATTGAGGGAAAATTAACATAGAATAAACTGCATATATTTCAAGTATACAATTTGAAGAGTTTTGACATATGTACACACTCATGAAACCATCACTATGATCAAAGTAATAGACATATCCATCAACCCCAAAAGTTTCCTCATGTCTCTTTCTAATTCCTCTCTGCCACCCCCACTTCTTGCCCCTCCCCACTCCCAGGCAGCCACTAATATGCTTTCTCTCACTATAGATTACTCTGTATTTTTCTAGAGTTTTACATAGCTGGAGTCATACAGTATGTACTTTTTGGTAGGCTCTGGCTTCTTTCACACAACATAATTATTTTGAGATTCATCCTTGTTGTTGCATGTATCAATTGTTCATTCTCCTCCCTTCTTACCTTCTTTCCTTCCTTCCTTTCTTGCATTATTTCTTCTGGGGAGGTGGTGTTGAATTTTATTAACATGGAAAGGTCTCTAAAACATGAGTAAAATTTTAAAAGCAGCTTCTAAGTGATGTATACTATATAAAATGTATTTGAAAAAACTATATAGATATATATGTATAGAAAAATCTGGAGGGATACATATCAAGGTAAAAATACTTGTCTCCAAGTGATTGGAATTGTGCAGGTTTTTTTTTTTTTGCCTTGCTTTTTTGTTTTTCTAATTTTTCAATTGTGAAAATATACAGCTATTTTTAAAAGTAGGAAAATGTTACTTTATTTTTAAACAGCTTTATCGAGGTATAACTGGCATACAATAAACAGCTCATATTTAAAATGCATAGTATGAGAAGTTTTGATATGTGTATGTGTACATCATGAAGCTATTACCATATTCAGGATAATGAGCATATATATCATCCTCCAAAGTCCTCTTCCTATCCACAGGCAACCATTGCTTTTCTTTCTGTCACTACAGATTAGCTTGTATTTTCAAGACTTTTTATATAAATGAAATAAAAAGTAGGTATTTTTAAAATTTGGCTTTTTTTTACTTACTACAGTTGTTTTCAGATTCATTCAAGTTGTTGCATATATCAATGGGTCATTCCTTTTTACTGCTGAGTACCCTTTCTTGGTATGGATATACCACAATGTGTTTATCCATTTACATATTGATGGACATGGGTTGTTTCTAGTTTTTTACTATTACAAATATAGTTGCTACAAATATTCATGTATAGGTCTTGATGTGGACATATGCTTTCATCTTGGGGGGTTGCTGGGTCATTGTAACTCTATATTTAACCAGTTGAGGAACTTTCAAACTGTTTTCCAAAGTGATTATACCATTTTACAGTCCCAGCAACTATGCAACTGGAACTCATCTTCACTAACACTTGGTATGGTCAATTTTAAAAAGTTAGATGTTTTAATGGGTTGTACTGGCAACTCATTAGGTTTTAACTTGCATTTCCCTAATGGCTATTGATGTTGAGCATTTTTTCATGTATTTGTTTACTACTCATATATCTTCTTTGGTAAAGTATCAGTTCAAATCTTTTGCCAGTTTTCAGTTGGGTTCTTTATTTTCTTGTTTTTGTAAATAAGAAATTATTCTTATACACTCTGGATATGAGTCCTCCTTTATCAGGTGTATGATTGACAAATATTTTCTCCCAGTCTGTAGCTTGAAAGTGTATTTGAAGAATAAATTTTAAAATTTTGATGAAGTTAATTTTATGTATTTTTATACTTTGTGCTCTTTGTATAAAAAAAAAAAAACTTTGCCTAACCTAGGTTCACTATGATTTTATCCTATGTTTTCTAGAAGTTTTATAGTTTTAGCTCTTACATTTAGGTCTACCATCTATTTTGAGTTAATTTTTTAGTATGGTGTGAGATATTAGTTCAAATTCATTCTTTTCTATGTGGATATCCAGTTGACCCAGCACCATTTGTTGAAAAATATTATCCTTCCCTATTGAATTATTTTAACATTTTAAATTGAAAATCAACTAGCCCTATATGTGTGGACCCATTTCTGGACTCTCTATTATGTTCCATTGACCTATATATATATATGTCTCTTTATGGCAATACCATAATGTCTTGCTTGCTGTAATTTTATAGTAAGTCTTAAAATCAAGTCATTATAAGTCTTCCAACTTTGTTTTTCAATGTAAAAATTATTTTTTGCAATTCTATATCCTTTACATTTACACATAAATTTGAGAATCAGTTCGCCAAATTCTATCAAAAAAAAAACATTACTGGGATTTTGATTAGGATTTCATTGTATCTATAAAACAATTTGGGGGAGAATTAATATATTAACAATAGTGAGTCTTGTGACCTGTGAACAAGATATATCCCTTCATTTATTTAGGTCTTCTTTAGTTTATGTCATCAACATTTTGTAATTTTCAGTGTAGAGGTCTCGTACATATTTTCATCAAATTTATCCATAAGTATTTCACATTTCTGATGGTATTGTAAATGGTATTTTTATTTCAATTTTTAATTATTCATTGCTAATATATAGAAATACAATTGGTTTTTTATGTTGACTTGTACCTTGTGAGCTTGTTTAACTCACTTATTACTTCTAGTGGCTTTTTTGTAGTCTTTAAAGTTTTCTAGATACACAATCATGTTATCTGTAAACAGAGATAGTTGTAAAACTATAAGTAACTCATTTATAATCTGTATCGCTTCTATTTCTTCTTCTTGTCTTATTGCACTGGTGAGGACTTCCAATGCAATATTAAATAGAAATAGCAAGAGCAGATATCCTTGCCTTGTTCTTAATATTAGGATGAAAGATTTTAGTCTTTTATTATTAAGTATGATGTTAGCTATAGGTTTTCAATAGTTGCCCTTTATCAGGTTGAGAAAGGCCCCACCTATTACTGGTTTTCTGAGAGTTTTTACCTTGAGTGGATATTGAATTTTTTCAAATGTTTTTCTGTATCTATTGAGATAATTATATGGGATTTAAAAATTTTTTAGTCGTTAGTAATCACATACTGCATTGATTGATTTTTGGATGTTGAACTAACCTTGTATTTCTGAGATAAATACTACTTGGTCATGATGTTTTATCCTTTTTACATATTGTTGGATTCAGTGTGCTAAAATGTTGCTAAGGGTTTTGCAATGGTGTTTACGAGGGACATTCATTTGTAGTTTTCTCATGATGTCTTTATCTGGTTATGGTATTAGGGTAACACTGGACTCATAGAATGAGTTGGAAAATACTGCCTCCTGTTTTATTTTTTGCAAGAGTTTGTGTAGGCTTATTATTATTTCTTCCTTAAATGTTTGTAATTCACCAGTGAAACCATCTTGGTTACCCCCTTTAAGATTCTAGGAGACCCTTTTATTTTTAACACTTTGCAGTTCTAATAAGATGTTTATCATCAATCTTTCCATTTTAGATATGTGCATCTCTCTTTCTGTCTCCTTATTTCTTTGCTATCTCTGCCTCCTGCCTCTTTTCCATACTCTCTATCAGGTGAGTATCTGATGATCAGAGTCTCTAGGTGCTAGCCTGCCCCCTCAAAGAAAACTGAGGAAACTGTTTCAATTTGTAGCTCTTCCAAAGCACTGATGATTTTGGTTCAAGAACCACCTCTAATATACCTTAACCATTAGAGTAGATAACTGACCATTGTCCTAAACCAGTGGTTGCCAAATCAGTGGCCATAAGACATTAAGTAGAGCCCATCATCCCTGAAGGACTGAGGCAGGAGTTAGAAGGACTGCATTTTCAGACTTGACATGGGTACTTCTAAGTGAGTCTCTCTGGGCCTCAGTCTGGCTCTCTGTAAAATTAGGAACTGGATCTCTAGATCTTCCAATTCCAAAAATGGAAGTAAATAAACAATAGCAGCACAGAGAAGGTGGTCAAATAAAGTAATAAGGGGGTAATAAGACAACTTATGTTTTCGGTGATTATTTGACTTTACAAATTTTGACACTCAAAAGTAGGTAGCCCATTAAAGTTGGCATGTTTTGAGACAAAGTGTGGAAGGTTAAAAATGGGGTTTGTTTAGATGTTGAATGCTTGAAAAAGAATGTTTTCTAGTATTTCTGTGCCAACCCAGAAAAACACCACCACATTCTAATGGAGAGAAAAAATAAAACACTGCCAGGACAAATATGAAAACACTTTTGGAATTTTTAAATAACGGCTTGCTACAGATCTGGAGTAGTGTTCTAGACACAGTGGATGGTGAGTAGCTACCAAAGTAAGTAGACTTAGATAGGCTGAGAGCTGGAAGAAAGAGCTTCTCAACATAATGTTTATCAGAGCATGGGAAAAAGTTAGGAATCAGCTTCCCTGAACAAGAGTGTTACATTTATTCACTAGAAAAATAACTACCTAGCACTTAACTCTGGGCCCTGCACAAGGTTAGAGAAATAGTTAATAAATGAAGCTCAGCTGGAGGTCACTCTCCAGTCAGCCACAGAGAGAGTGAAGGGCAGGGCTCCTGCCATCTCAGTCCCCAAGGAAGACCAGAGTGTTGCATTTTTTTCCTCTCGAGCACCACAGATGACCCCTGAAGTGCTTTTCCTTGCCTCCTTTTAAATGTATTCCACCAATGCTTCCAGTCATCTTACTAATGTGTGCTGATCACCTGGCTAGATGTGCCAGCATACCATCAGCGCACTCCTGAGCTACCTGCCACCAACCCCACATGGTTCCCATGCCCTCCCCATGCCATTCCGACCATGCTCACTTTTTCCAGCTAGGTTTAGTCTCTTTACTGTGTTATGGGGACTCTGAAGAAGGGTGGAGATGGGGCAGAAACAAGGGAATATTTCTGGCAACAGAGACTCCAGTTCATAGTGACACTTTCTCCACTTAGCGTTGGATACTATAGTTGGACAGCAAGCCTCAGAACATGGCTCCTAATCCTATTTGCTAGTCTTTCATCACACTGCTCACCTTGTCATGAAGCGGGGGCTCTTGAATAGAGACATCTCTGTCCTCGTGTCACCCCCTTTCACCTCTCTCTCTCTCATGTACCCTTCCCCAGCTTTGCCCTTTCTTTGGCTTTGCTCCATCATTCCCTCATTTGAGCTTCGTTAGTTCCCCACAACAACAGGAATTTGTGAAAGCCTGTAATTTATTTGGAGAGTTTGGCTCTTAGCTTACCCTTCCCACTTTCCAACTCAGAGGGAGAGCTCAGAGAGGTTGTTTGGGCAGCCAAAGAATGCAGAATCTGGTCTCGCATTTGAGTTCTTTTCTGAGCAGTCTCTGTACTTCAAAGACATTAGCCTGTGAGCCTGGGTAAGGAGCCAGGGCACTAATTGGGCACATGAGTGAAAAGACTTTGAATATAAGGAAACTTGAGGGCCAATATGTCCAGGATGGAGCTGGAAAGGCCGGGATTCTGCTTTTGCACTGCCCAGACTCAACAGAAGCCCAGCTGTCTATGGATGCTTAGAGGAGGAAAGGAGGGGGTGCCTACTGATTACAGACATTGTTTTCACCTCAGGTACAGACCTTTTGGGGCCAACTCTTTAGGAGTACTTAACTCACCTGAGGGTAGTGGTTGATGCTGAAGAGAACTCTGGGAATCATTGGATGAAAGTTGTGGATGGTGGATTTATACATAGTTAATCCTTAAAGTCCTAGGGCTATGTTGGACAGAAAGTATATTAGTCAGAAATTAGACACTTGTTTGACACTTAGCACAGTTGTGCATTGAAAACAATGCTCTCTGCCTGATGGAAAGTTGTGGGGTGCCATGTCTGATTTTGCCAAGTCTGTTTATAAGGATGGCCTACTATATCTCCTGTTAAAATCTACTTTTCACCCTTCAAACTCTCTCACATTCAACTGCTTCATCAAAATCTCTTTTTCTACCTCATATGAGAGCAAGGGTAATATGGGGAACAACAAAATCTCCCTAGATTTGAGTCCAAGGACTGTCAAGTGTTCTAGAAAACCTCTACTCATGCCTTATATTTTCCAAAAAAGGAAACAATGCAAGAAAGATAAAGAATAACCAATAGCACTCATTTATCATCAACATGGTTATAATTACCATTATTATTATCACTATTGGTTCTTTTTTAAAATATAGTCATCCCTTAATTATTTTTCTGTTACAAAATTTCCTCTGATAACATTTCCTGCTAAAGGTTTTCTTCAGTCATTAATCTAGCTATTAAATTACCTTTCTTTTCCTTGATGTAGCAAATTTTCTTTAACTTAGAATGTCTGACATCTCTGAAAATCTTTAAATAGAAAATTTTACTCTGGTCTTGAACCATGGGCTTTATACACTTTACTGCCCTATTAAAAAGAAAGTGTTCCCTATTCTACTGTGAGATCCTTGAAGGCAAAGATCATATGTCACTCATTTAGCATCCTCAGTGCCTATGTGTTTGGGCCAGAAAAGATGTTAAATAACTGCTAAATAAATGAATATCATATATGGATGGCTTCATCTTTTAAAATGTACATTTAGCATCAAAAACCATATCGAGGCCCATGAGCCACACTATTGAGCCCATGTACTGCAACTACTGGAGCCCACGTGCCTAGAGCCCGTGCTCTGCAACAAGAGAGGCCACCACAATGAGAAGCCTGTGCACCACAAGGAAGAGTAGCCCCCGCTCGAGAAAGCCCGTGTGCAGCAACGAAGACACAACACAGCCAATAAAATGAATAAATAAATTAATTAATTAAAAAAAACATACCAAGGTACTTTTCCCTATTCTTCCCATGAAGTATGGCTAAAAACACTTGCCATTGTATATAAAGCAAATATAGGAAGACTGAAAGGTAGAGAGAAAAAATTTGATGGACTAGGTATCTCAGGACTCAGGGAACAATACAGTGGTGGATTATCTGGGTTTTCTTTTTGCCTTATGTATCTTACACCTGGAGCTGAAGAAGCTTGCAACCCAGAAATGCCAACAGGAACAGATAAAATGAGCACTAAGAAAAGCCTGATTTCTCTAACCAAAAGACCAAGAAAGGAGCAACATAACAAGACAGAAAACTTTTAGACAACAACCACTCTACTCCAGCCAAACACCATAGGGAAAAAAATGCATCCCTTCTGACCTTTACCAACAAAGGCCTAATAAGGAACCTTGACTTATATATTCACTCAGTTGTAACAGGTGCCCCACTTTGTTCCCCTACCATTCCAAGGTATTATTAGAGAAAACTAAGTGGGGAGCCAGGAATGTCATCTTCTCTTAGTGATAACAAGGCCTATTCCTCCTCTGTTGTTTCAGAGGAGACCATGCAGGGAACCTGGACGTTCACCCTTGCCAGACTGTAACCTCCAGCTCTCCTTCCATTCCTGAAGAGGTGCCAAGTAGGAAACTAGGACTTTTAGCATCATTCAGCATAGTATCAGTTGAAGCAATGTGGAAAATAGTAATGAGAGACCCTCCCAACAGTTAGTATCAGAGGAAGACCAGTGGGGATCTTGAACACCAACCCCTGCTCAGCATAACTAGGCACCCATCCTCCCCAGGGTGTCCATGGAGGCTAAGCAGGGAACCTGAACTTCCATCCCATCTAGAAATAATGTGGTGATACCTTGCTGGCACAGTGTCATAGTAGGCCTACTAAAACACAAGATTCAAATAAGATACAGAGTCTCACAACATAATATCCAAAATGCCAAGGTACAATAGAAAAACCACTTGTCATGCCAAAGACTAGGAAAATCTCAACTTCAATGAGAAAAGACGATTAACTGCCGCCAACAACAAGATGATACAGATGTTGAAATTATTTGACAAGGATTTTAAAGCAGCCACTATAAAAATGCTTCAATGTGCAATTATAAGCATACTTGAGACAAATGAAAAAATACTGAGCCTCAGCAAATAAATAGAAAATATAAAGAAGAAACTATGGAAATTTTAGAACTAAAAAATAGAACTGAAATAATGATAATTTTAAAACACTCACTGGATGGGTTCCACTAAATAATGGAAAAAGCAGAGGAAAGAATCAGTAAATTTGAAGATAGAACAATAGAAATTATCCAATCTGAACAGCAGGGGGAAGATAAATTTTTAAAAGATGAACAGAGCCTCAGAGAACTGTGGTGCTATAACAAAAGATGTAATATTCCTATCATCAGAGGAGTCCTGGATGGAGAGGAGAAAGAAGGTAGGGCTGAAAAATTACTCAGAGAAATAGCGGCTAAAAATTCCCAAATTTGGCAAAGGACAAACCTACAGTATTAAAAAGCTGAGTGAACCCCAAAGAGGATGAACTCAAAGAAATATATACCAAAACACATCATAAACTTCTGAAATATAAACACACACACACACACACACACACACACACACACACGTTGAAAACATTGAGAGAAATGACACCTTAATTAAGGGGGAAACATTCAAATGATAATGGATTTCTCACCAAAAACCATGGGGGGCAGAAGGAAGAAGTGGCAAAACATTTTTCAAGTGCTGAAAGAAAAAAAATGTCAACCCAGAATAGCATATCCAGTGAAAATATCCTTCAGGAATGAAAGGGGAAATCAAGGCATTTTCAAATGAAGGGAAACTAAGAGAATTTGTCACCAGCAGACCTCCCCTAAAAAAAAGGTCAAAGGAACTTTTATTAACAGAAAGGAAATAATAGAAGAAGGAATCTTGGCTCATCAAGAAGGAAGAAAAAACAATGAAAAGAGTAAAATTATGGGTAAATGCAATAGACTTTCCTTCTCCTCTTGAATTTTCTAAATTATGTTTAACAGTTGAAGCAAAAATTATAAGGATTCCTGATGTGGTTTCAATGTGTATAGAGGGAATATTCAAAAAATTATACTATAAATGGAGGATAGTGAAGGGGCATAAGGGAGGTTAGGTTTTCACACTACACCGAAACTAGTGAAATGTCAACATCAGTAAACTATGATATAATAGCTAGAGCAACCACTAAACAAGGTATACAAAGGAATACACTCAAAGCACTATAAATGAATCAAAGAGGAATTCTACAAATTAAGGGAGCCTACAGGCAAGCAGAGAAAAAGGAAGTAAAGGAAGAAAAAAACAGAGGGAACAAACAGAAAACAAAAATAAAATGACCCTCACATATCAACGATTATGTCCTTGCAAATGGCCTAAATATATCAATTAAAAGACAGAGATTAGCAGGAAAAAAAAAAACATACCCCAACTATAAGCTGTCTACAAGAAACTCACTTCAAATATATTCTCCAGGGTATTATGCTGGGTGAAAAACAAACCAGTTTCAAAAGGTCACACAGTATATGACTCAATTTATATAACTTAAAGTAATATTATAGAGATGGAAAACAAATTAATGGTTGCCAAGAGTTAGGGATGGTGGGGGAGTGGACTGGGTGTGACTGTGAAAGAGTAGCGCAAAGGAGATCTTTATGGTGATGGAATAGTCCTGTATCTTGATTGTTGTGGTGGTTATACAAATCTACACATATGATAAAATGATATAGAACTATACACACATATTGTACCAATGTTGATTTCCTGGTTTTGATATTATAGCATAGTTATATAAGATGTAACCATTGGTGGGGGGGACTCGAGGGGGGGGTGCCAAGGAAGGGAGGGAATATGGGGATATATGTATAAAAACAGTTGATTGAACCTGGTGTACCCCCCAAAAAAAATAATTAAAAAAAAATTAAAAAAAAAAAAAAGATGTAATCATTGGGGGAAATTGGGTGAAGGGTTCATGAGACCTCTCGATTATCTTGGCTATTTCCTGTGAATCTATAATTATTTCAAAAGTTAAAAAAAACTCAGATTAATTTTTTAAATCTATATTTTAAAAACTACTGATAATATCATACTAAATGGTGAGAAAATTGCAGCTTTCCCACTAAGGGCAGGTGCAAGACAAGGCTGTCCCTTCTCACCACTCCTTTTCAACATTGTAGTGGAAGCTCTAGCTAATATAGTAATCCAAGAAAAAGAAAGAACAAGTATACAGACTGAGAAGGCAGACATAAAACTGTCTTTGTTCACAGATGACATGATCATCTATGTAGAAAATCTGAAAAAATTGACAAAAAACGCTGGAACTTAAAAACAATTACAGCAAGGTTGCAGGATACAAGGCTAATATACAAAAGTCAATCACTTTCCTATACACCAGCAATGAACAAGTGGAATTTGAAATTTTAAAAATGAATACCATTTACGTAAGCACCCCCCCAAAATGAAATACTTAGGTATAAATCTAACAAAATATGTGTAAATTTACATGAGGAAAACTAGAAGTTTGATGAACCAAAACTCAAAGAACTAAATAAATGGAGAGATATTCTATGTTCATGCACAGGAAGACTCAATATTGTTAGGATGTCATTTCTTCCCAACTTGATATGTAGAGTCAATCTCAATCAAAATCTCAGCAATTTATTTTGTGGATATCAACAAAGTGATTCTAAAGTTTACGTGGAGAAGCAAACAACCCCAATTAGCCAACACAGTATTGGAAGAGATGAACAAAGTTGGAGAATTGTCACTACTTGACCTCAAAATTTACTATAAAACTAAATATTCAAGACAGTGTAGTATTGGTGAAATAATAGACAAATGGATCAGTGGAACAGAATAGAAAGCCCAGAAATAGATCCACATAAATATAGCCAACTGATCTTTGACAAAAAAGCAAAAACCATACAATGGAGCAAAGATAATCTTTTCAACAAATGGTACTGGAACAACTGGACATCCACATGCAAAAACATGAATCTATACACAGATCTTACATCCTTCTCAAAAATTAACTCAGAATGGATCACAGACATAAATATAAAACACAAAACTCTAAAACTCCTAGAAATAACTTAGGAAGAACCTAGATGACCTTGGGTATGATTATGCCTTTTTAGATACAAGACCAAAGTCACAATCCATGAAAGAAATAATTGATAAGTTGGATTTCATTAAAATTGAAAACTTCTGCTCTGCAGAAGACAATGTCAAGGGAATGAGAAGATAAGCCACAGACTGGGAGAAAATATTGGCAAGACATATCTGATAAAGGACTGTTACCCAAAATGTACACAGAACTCCTAAAACTCAACAATGAGAAAATGAACAACCCAGCTTAAAAATGGGCCAAAGACCTTAACAGACACCTCATCAAAGAAAAAATATAGATGACAAATAAACATAGGAAAAGATATTGAACACCATATGTCATCAGGGAAGTACAAATTTAGACAACAATGAGATACCTCTACATACCTATTAGAATGACCAAAATCTGGAACACTGACACCACCAAATGCTGGAAAGGATGTAGAGCAACAAGAACTCTCACTCATTGCTATTGGGAATGCAAAATGATACAGCCACTTTGGAAGAAAGTTTGGCAATTTCTTACAAAACTAAACATACAATTTAACAATCATGCTCCTTAGTGTTTAACCAAATGAGTCAACAGCTTACATCCACACAAAAATTTGCACACAGATATTTATAGCAGCTTTATGCATAACTGCCAAAATGTGGAAGCAACCAAGATGTCCTTCAGAAGGTGAGCTAGTAAATAAACTGTGATACATCCAGACAATGGAATATTATTCAGTGCTGAAAAAAAAAGAGCTTTCAAGTCATGAAAATACATGCGGGAAGCTTAAATGCATATTACTAAGTGAAAGAAGCCAATCTGAAAAGACTACATACTGTATGATTCCAACTATATAACTTTCTGGAAAAGGCAAAACTATGGAGACAGTAGAAGTATCAGTGGTTGCCAGAAGTTGAGAGGGGAGGAGGGATCAATAGGTGGAGCACAGTATTTTTAAGGCAGTGAAAATATTATGCATGATACCATAATGATAAATATGTGTCATTAACATAAAAAGCTATATCAAATATAATTTAAACTTTCTTTGACTGTGCAAAAGATACTTTCAAGCCAAATTATCAGCATTCCTTGTATTTTAATATTCAGAAGGGCCAAATAATGGTGAGTTGTAGCTGATAAAATGTCAGTGAGGTAATTTACTGAATTTAAGTGTTTTCCTTTTTGACAATACACTTGAACTAATTTTTTTGAAAATCTGGCCAGAATAAAAATATATACATCATAAATGAGATCTCCCACTGGCACTTTCTGCTTCCCTGCTCCCTCTTCTTTTTTTATAACAGATTTATTGAGGTATAATTTACATATGGTAATATTTGCCCTTTTTATATGCTCAGTTCTATGAATTTTGACAAAAGAATATCACCACTTACAGTAAAAACAGCTAACATTTCATTACTCCAAAAAGTTTCCTCATGCTCTTCTATAGTGTTATTTCCCCTCACCCTTCCTTCTGGCATGCACTGATCTGTTTGACCCCACAGTTTTGCCTTTTCAGAATTACATATAAATGGAATCAACTGTGTCTGGCTTCTTTTCACTTAGCATAGTGCCTTTTAGAGTTTTCCAAGTTGTTACCTGTATCAGTAGTTCATTCCTGTTTATTGCAGAGTTGTATTCCACTGTATTACTGTGTATCCACCTATTTATCCATTCATCAATTGAAGTATTAATACATTTTGAGTTATTGCTATTTTTGGCAGTTATGAAAAATCTGCAAAAACATCTAGGTACAGCTTTTTGTATGAATATAATTTTTCATTTATCTTGGGTAAATACCCAGGAGAGTGATTTTAGGGTCATATGGTAATTGTATGTTTAACTTTTAAGAAGCTGCCAAACTGTATTCCAAAGCAGGTATACCATTTTGCATTCCCATCAGCAATGTATGAGATTTCCAGTTCCTCTACATCCTCACTAGTACTAGGTATTATCATTTTTAAAAAAAGCCTTTTTAGTGGTTTATAGGGGTATCTCGTTGTGGTTTTAATAAGCATTTCTTGAGTGATTGATGATATTGAGCATCTTTTCATGTGCTCAATTGCCATTCATATCCTGTGTTTGTGTGTGTGTAAAATGTCTGTTCAAATCTTTTGCCTGTATTTTAAAATGGATTGTTTGCTGTCTTATTGAGCTGTGAGAGTCAACTCATATTTGTACTCTGGATATCAGTCTTTAATAGATGTGTGTGTTGTAAATATTTTTCCCAGTCTGTGGCTTGTCCTTTCATTTTCATAACAGTGTTTTTCAAAGAGCAGAAATTTTACATTTTGATGAAGTTTAGTGTATCAATTTTTTAGTGGATCCTACTTTTGGTAATTATCTATGAGATCTTTGCCTAACTAAAGGTCAGAAAGATTTTCTCCTATTCTTTCCTCTAGAAGTTTTAAGTTTTACATTTAAGTCTATGATCCATTTGTATTAATTTTTATATGGTATGACTATTGGTATTTACAAAGCTCTCATACATATGATCATATCTGATAATCATTAGATTAAAAAAAACTTTGAGAAAGGCCCATGGAGAATTTTAATCCCCATTTTACAGATGAGAAGTCCAAGGATTAGCGAAGTGCTGTGTGACTTGCTCAACGTCCTATAGCTGATAAGAGGTGAAGTTGAAAGGTATAAGGTAAAATTGTGATGAGAGTTCAGGTCTCCTTCAGTCTCAGGCCAGTACTTTTGGAGCCAGCCAGCTAGAACTCAAGATGGCACCCCCAGCAAAGCAAAGATTCCCAGTGGAGATCTAAGCAACCTATTAGGCACTGAGGTAAGAGACACAGACAGTGGACTAGTCTAACCTCAGACTGCATTCCTCTGGCCCATTTGGGGCTCCACAATTGAAGAGAGCCAGAAGCTGGCTTGGTGCTCTGCTTAGGTAACACTCAATGAATACTTTTTGATGATGATGATGAAGACTTGGAATGTGTTCAGAGGAGAGCTCTCAAAGTAATTACAAAATTAGAAATTAAAGGCAAGAAGAAATATTAAGGAAACTAAGATTGTTTAGCCTAGAAAACAGAGGCCCATGATGAGACTCGATAACAGCCTTCGAACCAAAAAAAAAGCTTAGGCTTTCTTTCTGAGAGTTAAGCAAGGGGAAATAGGCTGGAAGAATCTAAGTAAAAGGGCAAATTTCTTCCTCCCTGTTGAGGATTGTTACAGACACTTAAGAGCCTTTATAAACAGGATAAACTCTTTTTATTTGAGTTTGAAGTCAGGGATTTGCCAAACATGGGCTCCGATGAAGGAGAGGGTTACATGACCCTCTTGCACAGTGTCCTTATAAATCTTTGTGTGTCTTCTGAACCTGCCCTGTGTCCTTGTACAATTCCAGGAGGCCTTTGTCTGTGGCCTTCCCTACTCCTTAGTCTTAGCATCTTCACAGGACTGTTCCAACAACCAAGACAAATCTTATCTCAGCTCCTGAGGGCTTCATTAATTCTCATGTTCCTTGGCACTGAAGCCAAGTAGCCCAATGCCTAAGGCTATAAATCTGGGTTAGCATCCCTGGAAGGAAGCCTGAAATGTTGGCCAGTCCAAATCTGACCCCAATGCTTGAATCCCCTGTTTTATATCTGGCCTCTGCTTGCTCAGCTCCAAAGATGGGAAGTTTCATTCATCCCAATAAGAGATATAATACAATGAACATTGGACTAGAAATAAGGAGAGTTAGGTTTGAGTCTCAGCTCTGCCACTTAACTTGCTTTGTGACCTTTGGCAAGTCCCTTCACATTTCTGGACCTGTTTCTTTATCAGTAAAACCGTAGTGGAGGAATCTCTTTGTTTTAGTTTGTATTTGTTTAACTGCTATAACAAATAGCCCTAGAAAATTCAGTAGCTTAAAGGGCAACACGTTTCTTTACTCCTTATGTAGCATTCATGGCAGGGGTTCCAGACTGGAGAGAGGAGGGGAACTTCGCTCCATTCAGAGACCCAGACAGAACTGATGGCAGTTCTGCCAGCCTTAATACATGGCTTCCAAGGTCACTCTGCCACTATACCTCCCAAGTAAACAGAAATATCATGGGAGTCTTTTTATATTCCAAGCCTGGAAGTGGCATGTGTCTTTTTTACCCACATTCTATTGGTCAGAATTCAATCACATGGTCATACCAAACAGCCGAACAGGCTAAGAAATGTAGTGCAGCTGTGTGGTAGCTAGCTAGAAGTCTCCATCACAGACTTGATCTCTAAAGACCTCCTGCCCCAGCTTTGAAATTCTGGGTATGCTTATGAACTAGACCCCTGGTTTCCACATTGCCTTGTTACAGGCACTTTGAAAATTGCCTAACCTCTCTGGCCATCAGGGACTAGCATGCTGGCAGTGCAGATCAAGGCAATGCCCCCTGTGAAAGCCCAGAGAAGAACTGAGATACCCACTGCACCACCAGGTAACACATTAAACTAAGGTGTCTTTGTGCTTCTTTTCTCCACAGCATGGGTAGGAGCCCTCTCAATGGGCATGATCTTCTTCTGTTCTCCCATTGTGAGTATATTCACTGATCGTTTGGGCTGCCGAATCACAGCAACTGCAGGGGCTGCCATAGCTTTCATTGGCCTCCATACCAGCTCCTTCACCAGGTAAGGCTAGGAGTTGCTTGCCATTTTCCCAAGGCTGAGGGTTGGCTTCTTTCTGGGCCTCAACTTGAGATATTCTTCTCATTGCAGAATCCCCTGTGGCCCTTTCCATGTAGGGTCCTCAAAGACCCTACTCCAGCGAATTATTGTCCAGTGGGACTCATCTTGGTAGGGTCCCCAGGACACATTGGTAGGGAATATACCCAAAGAGGACCCAAGAGTTCCAAAGTGGTGGGAGGAGCCTAAGCTTGGGCATTCATACAGCTGGGCCCAAGTCAAATTTGGCCACTGAATGGCAATGGAACAATTGATGAGTACCATTCCCCTCTTTGGGCCTCAATTTTTATATCCATAACATAAGGAGATTAGATCAGGTCTTTTCAGGTGTCTTCCAGCTCTGCCATTCTATTTCCTTTCAATATGCCACACATCTCATGACCTCAACTGCCCTCCTGGGAATGAACTTCTGGAGTAAGCCTATGTGAACACCTACCATTACAGGATTCCTAAGGTAATCTTATGCTGAAAAAGAGGTCAGCTGAGCCCAAGGCTGTTTAGCATTTCTGAATGGCAATGTATGGATGATTTGGGACAAATAGAGATTCATATCTTGGGTGTGAGAAAGGGTGTTTAGCAACTTCCCTCACTGAGATACAGACCCAGCATCCAGTTACCCAACTAGCCCTAAGCTGGGTAAACTCAAACTCTGGTCTCATAGGTCCCACTGGCAGAAATTGGTAGTGTCAGGCAAGGAGCAGGCTACAAGTTCATTTTCTGATTTTTTTGCTGCCGGCTTTCCAGAAGCATGTCTGTAGAGGAAGGGAGAAGTAAAAACCCTCCACCCAAGCCTGAGGAATATGGGATTCCTAAAGAACTCCAATGACTTTCTGCCAAAGACACTTTGGAAGTTATGATACCTCCTACTTCCAATCTGCCGGGGCTGCTGTAGGAGAATGCCGGCCTGGAGACATGGCTACCTTGTCAGAGACTTGCTTTCTGAGCTTTTCCCCAGAGAAAGACCATGGTTATGCTCTCCATGCCTAAGGTTCCACTCACAGCAGAGAATGATAATTGTATTCTGCCACAACTGGGCCCTGTGAGGTTGAGCCAGCTTTCTTTATGACTTGAGCATTTCTGGCTGCCCAGAGCTTGGATCTGGCCTGCAGTGGTTTCTTGGCTTGGTCCCATCCAATTGGGACAGAGGCAGGGAAAACCATGTCCTGTCTGTAATCTGCTCAGCCCTCCCAGGGCAGTAGCTCCAAACCCTTTCTGGACCCCTCTGGTGGTCGGCCTCATTTGCCCTCAGCAAGCTGGTGTCTGGCTTCTTGTGGGAAGGAGCTAAGTCTCAGAAGTGGCTCTAGTCTCAGTGCTACACAACAGAGGCCTATTTTTAAGGCCAAGCAGAGCAAAGTGTAAACAAATTAGCAACATACGGATCCCATTTTCCTTCCAATCCACATGAGCTCAGTTGCAGGAGGGGATGGACCTCAGATGTGCTTTCTCCTGGCATTCTTCTCCATCCCCTAAGCTCCTCCCTCACCCCCTTTGCCCTTTCTGTAAGAACATCTTCAGAGCCAAGAAACTTTCTGGATGACTTCACATCCAGTGGAAAAATGGTTCTGCTTGTGGCTAGAACTCCAAGTCATCTTTCCTGTTGTCTGAATCAGGGCTCTGAGTTCCTTTGGTTGGTGTGAGGTGAGGCAAAGTTCGGGCAGGGCTAGGGAGGCCTTGGCAAGCCTACTCAGGGGCCTCCTGCCTTTGGGCCCAGCTAGAAATAGATCCATCACACAGCTAGCTCCCTGAACTGAATCCCATGCTTTGCTCCCACTGGCCTCCTCCTTGACGGTCTTTCTCAGACCTTCATAACTCCCCTCCCTTAGACAAGGCCCTCAGCCCAGGTCAATCCCAAAGCGTACCTAGATTCTAATGGGAGGAGGTCCCAAGGAATCTGATAGAAGAGGAACAGTTGGCTTAGCTATGTGTTCTAAGTAGAGGCAACCCTTCAGAAACCAAAGCCCTTGCTCATATCCAATGAATGCAAGCAGATAAAAAGCAATGATGATGATAGCTATCTTGGAATTATGAGTACTAGCACCATTTCATCTCTGCGGCATGGGTCCAGTCCTTTAGTATGATGACTGGGTCTATCTATGGAGAGGAACTGCCTTACCTTGGAAAGTATTAGGTTATTATGTGGTCAGATAAGAAGCATTGCAAAATATGTGGAGGCATCAAAAAGAAAAAGTTTTTCACTAGTTTGTGCCAGTATCATCTGAGGGCAAATGGCCAGCCAAGATGACCGTCCCATGGCTTTTTCCCTTCTGATACTTTGCCTTCTGTTATAGAAGCTTATGATCAAAGCAGGGCCTAAGAGTTTTAAGTCAGAACTTGGTCAGGCCCACAACTTCTTTGAGGTTCCACTTCCCATCAAGCAGCCAAGCTACTCTGGGAAGCTAGTCCATATCATGTCCAGCAACAAGAGCCAGACTTTGGAAGTTATAGGAACTCCTTACCTTAGGATCCCCATGGAGATTTTCTAGGGCCTGGAGTAAAGGGTCTTGGGATATCCAGACCATGGACATGGTTGGGGAGGGGGTGTCTCTCAGAATACCACCAACCATTCTCTGAAATATTAAGGGCCCTGAGCATGAAGAAAGACACTGAGGAGTCCTATGGAGGTTCTCAACCTTCCAGAATCTTGGCTCCTTGCAGAACTTTCTTGTTACTTGGGATAAAGCTTTGGTTTCAGGCCACCCATGGTGTCTAGGTGAGCAGTAGGTGTAACTGTTCTCTCTAAGGCACTGACTTACTCCTTGTAGCCCCTCATCCAAACTTTGCATAGTCTAGTTGTGGCTTTCTTTTGAACAGTACTCTCTGATGGGGTGCTATGATTCAAACTAGAGTCACACAGACCTAGATTCAAGTCCAAGCTTTGCTGATCCCCAGTTATGCTACCTTGGGTAAATTACTTTACTTCTCTGAGCCTCTGTCTCCCCATCTACAAAATGGGGATCAGCAAAGCTGACCCTATTCCTTGTCTGTTCTGAGGGTCAGTAGTAACTGGGGCTGTGGGTTAAGGGTGGGGGATGCAGATCTCAGGAGGGTTGGGGGAGAAGGGCTGGTGGATTGCTGGTCAGGCTACTGAGGAAAGCTCTTGGTATCTCTCCCACAGCTCACTAAGCCTGCGTTACTTCACCTACGGGATTCTCTTTGGTTGTGGCTGTTCCTTCGCCTTTCAGCCATCTCTCGTCATCCTGGGCCATTACTTTCAACGCCGTCTGGGTCTGGCCAATGGTGTGGTATCTGCTGGGAGTAGCATCTTCTCCATATCCTTCCCCCTCCTCATCAAAACGCTGGGGGCTAAGATCAAGCTCGCCCAAACCTTCCAGGTGCTGAGTACCTTTATGTTTATTCTTACACTGCTTTCACTCACCTACCGACCCCTCCTGCCCAGCTCGCAGGACACCCCAAGCAAGAGAGGTGTCCATACCCTGTGCCAACGCTTTCTGGCTCAGCTCAGAAAGTACTTCAACATGAGAGTGTTCCGCCAGCGTACCTACCGCATCTGGGCCTTCGGGATCGCTGCTGCTGCCCTTGGCTACTTCGTTCCCTATGTACATCTGGTGAGGAATACCAGGGTGGGTCCACCCTACCTGACTCCAAGAAGCTGCCCTTAACCTGCTTGAAGTCCAGATGGTAGGAGCAGAGGACATTGAAAGGGCGGAGCTGAAACCTTTGGAAAAAGACAAAACAGTGGTTGGAGAGACCCAGAGTAGGAAAGAGCACAGGCTGAGGGAAGACCTCAATGGGAAATGGTGGAAGTTCCTTAGAGGAAGGCCTATGCCTATGGTTTCCCCCACTGATAAATCTAGATGGATTTTCAGAAGATAAGCATCACTGGGATACAGGAGACAGCCCCCATATGACCCAATGATAGGGTTTTCTTATTTATTTTGGCTGTGCTGGATCTTCTTTGTGGCACGTGGGCTCTTCATTGCAGTGTGCGGGCTTCTCTAGTTGCAGCACACGGGCTCAGTAGTTGTAGCATATGGGCTTAGTTGTGGTATGTGGGATCTTGGTTCCCTGACCAGGGATTAAATCCGGGCCCTCTGCATTGGAATCATGGAGTCTTAACCACTGGACCACCAGGGAAGTCCCTCAATGATAGGGTTTTCTAAGAGTGTGTCTTATGAAATGCTGGTCTTTGTGGTCAAGTAATTTTGTTTAGGAAATAACATATGCTAGATCTCTCCAGCTTCATAATGTGTAGCAATGTATTAAAGGTACCAAAAATCTTGCAGTAAAGAAATCAATTCAGCTTTGTTTAAGCAGCATCCACCCAACTTACATGGCCACAGAACTGTTGGGTTTAGTCCAGCTGCTATCTTCCATAGACCTTGTGTTTCTTAAAACACACTTTTGGGATGTTACCTGGAAGTTAGTGGATCCTTCTCCCTTGGTGACCTGCTGTTGCCCCAGGCTGTCAGTTCTGGGTCAGAGAATGGGGAGATAATAGGGGAGCCCTTATATTTTTTTCAGTTGTTAAGGCTGTATTCTGTCCTGCCAGGGCTTGGAAGGGGCTTAGGGATACCCACTGCCCTCAGCTGTTGTTCAGAAGCCCAGAATCCAGAGAGCCAAGGGATATGCAGCCTTTTAAGCTGTTAGAAACAGCCAGAGAGCTTGTTCTGGAGCTAAGACTATAGGGGAGGGGGCTGCAGAAGAAGGCACTCTTGCCATGGTCCAGAGAAGTAAACAGTAAAGGGTTTGGGGTATGCCAATAATTAACCAGTCAGCTCCTCTTCTTCCTCTTATCCTGGGGGCCTGGTGCTATGCTTTTCAGATGAAGTATGTGGAAGAGGAATTCTTGGAAATCAAGCAGACCTGGGTGCTCTTGGTGTGTATTGGGGCTACCTCAGGCCTTGGGCGCCTTGTATCAGGCCGTGTCAGTGACTCCATTCCTGGACTCAAGAAGATCTACTTGCAGGTGAGTGTAACTACCCTGCCTACTTTAGGGAGAACAGCCTGCCATAGATGCTAGGTTATCTGCAGCCTTTGGGATACAATGGTAGTGTGTATAACTGCTGTGGCCTGAGCCCCAGCTCTGATACCAGCTTGCTGTGTGACATGGGAAAGTCAATCAAATTCTCTAAGCCTCAGTTTCCTCTGCTTTCAAGTGAAGATTATCATCCTTGTTCTGCCTCCTTCATCGGAGTGAGGATCTAGTGAAAGCAGCCAGTGTAAATGGAAACTCTAAGAACACTTTCAAAGAAAATGTTTATCAGTAAAGGCTCTCCCATCTGAAAACTAGAAACTGAAGCCAGGAGTTAGTCAGTCCCCCATTGAGGACTGAACTCATTGCTACCTTCTACTCTCTTGGAGATGAGCATCTGTAATACTCTGTGACCCAGTGTCTCTCTCCTCTAGACCCAGGCCTATCACTTCTTATACCTCCAGAGCTATTTGGCAACAAACACTGGCTCTCAAATGCCATCCTCTTGATGGACACACAAAAAATTGCCAGAAAAGGCGAGACCTCACTTGCCCTCTCTAGGCCTCACTTTCCTCTTTTGTGCAACAAGAATAATTCTTGCCTTTCCTATCTCACCTCACAGGTGAGCATCAAAAGAAATATAGGTGTGACCAGGCTTTGCAAAATAAAAAGTGTTATAGCCATGCAAAGTTTTAATCCTTCTCACAGTGACACACGTAGCCTCACATTGTGGGCAGTAGCTATATGGATGCTAGAGAGGCCACTTTCTGTGTGAACTGGGCTCTGGTCTGGCTTGAATACCGACTACTGCTCAAGTTGTCTGTCTTTGTCTACTGGGCAACAATATTGTCTTTCTGACCTAGCTCATGCTTTTTGCTACAGCAGTTGGGTTTACCAGAAGTGACCAAGTGTGGAATGCTGTGGAGGCATAACAGCAGCCCCAGAAAATATATGGGTCACAAATTATCCATCAGGAAGGTGGTTGAGTTCTGACTCTCCTGGAGAAGTCCTAAAAGAACTTCCAAGGGACCCTGACTACACACACAGCAGGGATTTCTCTGTCTTCTGATAGCCCCAAGTGTTTTCCTAAATACCCTCATATGTCTTGGATGAGGATATGATTGTTTCTGGTTGTTTTTAACCTTGTGTTAGATTTGCAAGAGCTGGTGAATCTGCTTTGTCAGAGCTCGGGGTTCCATCATGGTCCATCCAGTCCAAACTCTCATCAGTTTCTCACTGATGGAGAAACTGAGGGAAAGACTCAGACACTCATGGCAGAGCTGAACTCCTATGTAGTACTCTTCTCATATTCCACTTTACCCTAGGTGATGGATGGCAGAACCGAGTCCCAGACATAAGTGACTTGACCAATCTCAAACCAAACGCTTGTGACTGAGATAAACCAATTATAAAATTTTAAATCCCTGTGCCAATATCAACAAGACCTTACCCGGGCGGCTTTTTGCATAGGACTATGTATGGCTTTCCCAGCCTCTTCCACATGGTACCCTGGTGGGTCTTCCCTGTCAGTATCAGCAACTCTAAGATGCCAAAGAGTGCTGGAAATCAGGGTAGGCTAGCATTGGGCCAGAGCTTTATCTTGAGGAAAGGCAACAGCCCTTGCCTAGTCATATAGCTCATTTCTCACCACAGTTCCTAGGAGAGAGTTAGGGCAGAAGCAGTTTTTGCTTTCTATTGTGCAGAGGGAGTTCCAAGGGAGACAGAGGCATTAGCTAGTTAGAAGCAGAACTAGGCTTATAACCCATTGCTGACCATTTCCCCTACCCACCCAAGATTCTCTCCCCTTTTCTACTCTTACTTGACCCAGTTTTACCACTTAGAATAATATAAAATAACCTTGGAACTTTATAGCCAAAACATATCTTCATCAACTTGTAGTTCAAATTCCTCATTTTACAAACTGAGGAACTGAGGCCCAGAGAGGGAAAGTGACTTGTTCAAACTCATTGTGCTAGTAAGTGTCTCAGGCTGAGAGCACAAAACAACGAATAAACTTCTTTCTCTTGAGCTACTCAAGATACTCCATCACAAGAATTTGCCTCCCTTTTTCCATGGATCATATGCAGGAGTACAAGTCTCAGAGAGGAGAGGAGTGTACACAGCTTCAGGTTCTGAAAAGCCATCCACTAGACCTTGTGGTTCCTACTGCTGACAAAGACAGGCACATGTATCTGGTGTCAAGCCCCTGGACAGTCTATTGGAAAGGAAATGGTGACAACCCGCAGGACAGCCTCACTTTGGGCCAATTCTTGAGGCCTGACTCTCACTTCCAAGAGGAATTTTTAATTTCCAAACCTTGCCAAGGCCTCATGGAGGATGTTAAGCAGCAGCTAGATACAATAGGTAGTAATTACAGCCAATTGAATCTCTTAATGGGGTCCTTTGTGTTACATAATTGTATTAACTCCTTAATTGCCATACCATTATGGCTTGGTTGATAGGTGGGTCTGATTTTATCTTACAGCTGTACATGAATCTCCTAGAGGAGAAACTGGGATA
Organism: Hippopotamus amphibius kiboko; assembly: GCF_030028045.1. Lineage (NCBI taxonomy): Eukaryota > Metazoa > Chordata > Mammalia > Artiodactyla > Hippopotamidae > Hippopotamus > Hippopotamus amphibius. The sequence goes on along the minus strand of NC_080203.1, from coordinate 73,963,010 downwards.
TCTGGTTTCTTATTCTTAGATTCTGCCTAGCTATCCCAAAACATCCTGGGCAAAATTTAAACGTCCCTCAACAAAGATTTCCTCAGATGGCATGAGCAGGACATTTCGTATCCTCTCCAAAAACCTAACAAAGCCACTGCCAGCAACACAGAAAATCTTTAGGGCTTGAAAAAGCCTTGACCCTCCTATCTGCCTTCCATGTGGTGATGTGGTGATGTACCCTTACCATGTGGTGACTTACCCTTCCTGGGTAAGTTAGCCCGTCTGTGTGAAAATCCTGGATCCTGTCAAAGCCTTGGTTAACAGATCAATTCTTAGCCCTGACCCTGGGACAACCTGGCTCTGCTGGCTACAGTGGGTGGAGCCCAGGTCTTTAGCCTGGCTCACTGACACAGGTTACAGATAACCTTAATCCAAAGACCAGCTGTGTTTCCAGTGGCCCTTCTCTCTATTGAGATGGAAAAATCAGCCTCTGGAAAGGCAGCTTCTTTACTTCAGAGTCATTTTACTCAGCCCAAAGAAAGCCCAGTGGCTAGTCACTGCCCCCTGGACTGGCTTCAGGCTCCTTAGACCTCCTCCTAGTCTTGGTTCTCCTTTAGAGCCCCATTTGTTGCCTTCACAGGGTGCCCAGACAAGCCCAGAATCCCCCAGAGCCATACTGTCTGAGTGTCTGAGATGTGTGGTGTGTCCCATGTCCTAAAGCCTAAGGAACCTGGGTGAACCTCCCAATGGCCTCCTTCATGCCAAAGTGTATTCTTAAAGCAGTCTCCCACAAAAATGGGCATTGGCTCCTTCCCCATCTCAGGAAACTGTGCCTTCTATTCATGCCCCCATCTAATCATTATTCAAGTAATCCTCACTTCCTCCCCTTCCTCTTCCCATATCTAACTTGGATCTGACAACACTAGCATGGTCTGATCCCAGGCCCTAATGCCTGGGGAACACGGGATCAGAAAGCAGAAACAGTAATTCCCTTTATCTCAGAGTTCAGTAACTTCTTGAGGACAGCGGCCATGCCTCCTCTTTTAAAAATCTTGACAGAATCAAAGTAAATAGGGGCTCTTTTAAAAACTTTAAATCCCAAGTCCTTCTAAGCAGGACTTAGAAGGGGCCTAAGTAACTAGTCCACTGGGCTCTCTGTTGACATCCCCTTGCCCCATTTTACATATGGTAGAAACGAGGGCCTGAGAAAGGAGATGTGATTTACTATGCGGTCTTGGAGGGCAAGCACAACATGACCGCAGGCTGTTGCTCCTTTAGGTCATCTCCTTCCTGCTCCTGGGCCTGATGTCCATGATGATTCCCCTCTGCCGGGGCTTCGGGGGCCTCATCGTTGTCTGCCTCTTCCTGGGCCTGTGCGATGGCTTCTTCATCACCATCATGGCCCCCATCGCATTTGAGCTGGTGGGCCCAATGCAGGCCTCACAGGCCATTGGCTACCTCCTGGGCATGATGGCCCTGCCGATGATTGCCGGACCCCCCATTGCAGGTGAGGTTAATATTGCAGGGAGCGCACGAGTAGGAGAGTCCTGTCTTCCTTGGGACCTAGGTCTACTAATCACCTCTGCTTAAAGTTCCTTTTCTCCCTCTTTTCTAAGCAGCCTCATCAGAGTGCATGAAATCCCTTACACTAGTGGAGAAAGAGACTAAGCACAGTATATGTGCATGGATTCATTTGTGGGGATGGACTTTTCATCACTGTATATCTGTTACTGTGGGGTTTTATTGTAGACAACATGGCTGATTCCAAAAGGGTACAGAAAAAAAAATGTGTTTGGCCTTCCTGACCATTCTATTGATCCAGAATCTTCTCTCTCAATCTCTCTCTCTCTCTCTCTCTCTCTCTCTCTGTTTACAGGCAAGTAATTATTTGCAAGGTAGTTGAGCAGGAAGAGAAGAGAAAGTGGGCCCTGGTTTTATTAAGACTTAGAGATACCTCCTCCTCCTCTACAAGCTTCTGAACTGAGCCTGTAGAAAAGATTTAAGACCACAACCCAGGACTGAACCAATGAGGCTCACTTCCAGCAGGCAACAGGCAAAGTGTTGGCTTGCCATCTTTCAGCACTTCCAGTTTCTCTCTCCACTTCCAAGAAAGGCATTGTTGGTACCCCAGAGAACATAGGAACAAGGAAAACTAATAAGAAGAGACTATAATTTCCTTTCTTTAGGATTTATTGCAAATATTGATTCACGGGCTAGTGTCTCCTAGGCTGGGCAACTGGGCTAGCTCAACAAATATTCCTGAACACCAATTCTGTGCAAGGTGTTGTGAGGGCACTGGTCATGCTGAGTGACAGAAGCTTCTACTCAGGCCCTTGTACAACAGCTACACTGTCCACTGGGGGAGCAGAGCCTCTACCCAACTCCTGATCCCAAATGTGGATCCCAGAATCCATGTCTCTTTCCATTTCGCTTACCTTCTAAGCAGCCCCAGGGACTACTTGCCTTTCTTCTGTAGTGTTTCTGGGCTCAACCTCCCTATAAGGTGTCCCACACTAGCTTTGGAGGTGAGCAGGGAAGGCCCTGTGTCCCATGCCAAATACATTTTACCATATTGGCAACCTAGAGAAACCCAGAGGGGCCAACCATATCTGTAACTGGAAGGAAGGATACACATACAGCTTCCTCTTAGGGCAAATGGGCACTTCAAAGAAAGGGAAAATAGGAACTTGGTTGAATTGTCCCACAAGAACACTTTAGCCCAAGTTGGGGGTGGAAGGGTATATCACTGTGAACCAAGACAAGTCTTGGCCATCTTCTGTGGAGTTCTTTTAAACTAGCTTCCCTCCTAACGCCATACCTTGGAGTGACTGGAAGTTAGCTGTAGCGTCATGAAAGTCAAAAATGGAGAACTGTGAGAAGCTTCATTTGCTTCTTTCATAATGAGCATTAGTCTCAAGAGCCTGCAGCCCCAGTGCCTCAGGAAGGAGCCACCTGTCTTGTAATAGAGGTTTTGTTTCTTCCGTCTAAGAGTGTTTAAACTGAGGGGCAATGCAAGCCAAGATTCTCTGGATAAGCATTGTGATGGCCCCAAGAAGAGGCAGAGAGCACCTTTGTACAGTAGGGCAAAGCTGAGCTTGACTTGTCTCTGTTGATTTTTCAGGCCTCCTCCGCAACTGTTTTGGGGACTATCACGTGGCCTTCTACTTTGCCGGTGTGCCCCCCATCGTCGGGGCTGTAATCCTCTTGTTTGTCCCTCTGATGCATCAAAGGATGTTCAAGAAAGAGCAAAGGGATTCCAGCAAGGATAAGATGTTGGCCCCTGATGCAGACCCCAATGGGGAGCTGCTGCCGGGCTCCCCCACCCCTGAGGAACCAATATAATGCCTCTTATTTGCCATTGTGTGCTCCTCCCCAAACCTTTCCCTTCACCCTGCCCTGCTCAGCATTTACATTTTTGCCACCAGCACACTTATTCCCAAACCTACACACGCAGCATTTCAGCCACCTGACCATCCCCTTGGAGCCAAAGCTCCAGGTGTTCCAAACTCATTAACCAAATTCTCCCCATGAATGCCTTTAAACTTGCCAGGGTCCTCTCCTCCTAGGATCTAGGAAAGCTTGGGATCACCACCCTGGTCTTTGGAACCTCTCCATATACTTTCTAACTCTCGGGGGAGGGGGAGGATGGAAACTCCTGGCACAGCTTGTTAGTCACTCACTAAAAGCAACTGCCAAAGGTGCTACTGTGTCCCTAGGAGCCTGGTGGGAAGATCCAAGCCTCTGTGTGCCAAGGAGTTCCTTGCCATCTGTCCTTAGGAACTATTGGAGGGTGTGGGGGAAAGGGCATAGAGGTAAAATGAGATGAGGAGACTTGTTTAGCCTCAGTCTCTGAGGTCTGTGGCTTCCCAAGAGGTGTGGGTGACATCATTTTACAAGTGTACGGAGAGTCTCCCCATCATATGGTTGGTTAACAGTCTGCTTCCTTCTTTCCTTCCTCCTTTTTTCCCTCTACTGCATCTTCTCCCTTCTCATCCCCCTCTATTTCTTTTTATGACTGTCATAGACTTGTAGGTGCTTGAATAAAGGAGGGACCCAGAGCTTGGGCCAATCAGCCTCACCTTGGCCCAGCCCACCCTTAACACTAACATCAATTCCACTCATCTCAGGCTGAGCCACATCTCAATTTTTGGCGCAAGCTGCTATAATCCTAGACTGGAATAATAGAATATCATACAGGAAAGGGACCTTAAACACCATAAAGCTCCACTCACTGAGTTTTACAGATTTTCCAGGCCAATGCATTAACCTGCAGGCTATCCCAACTCCCCATCCTTATATCCACCTGTCAAAATGTGAAGAAATTCCTTTCATCTCAGCAGGCAGAGGAAGACTGATGACAGGGGGAATGGCATGGTGGAGAGAGGGGCAATAGTTATTGACCTGGGGAATAACCAACTCCTCCATCTCTTATTATTCATGACAGGTCAACATTTTCGTCTGGGCTAGGCCAGGAAAGGAACTGTTTGAGGGAAAATCCCATTCCCAACCTGGATCCCTCAAAGGTAGAGGCAGCAGCTGCACATAGAGTTGGAAAACTTCTAGGAAGAGGAAACCATCCTAGCATTTACTACCCAATGTGTCCCCCATGCTGGGCATCCTGGACCACTCTACTTAGTGGGCATTAAAAGTGCCAGGAAAGGTAGACTCTGGACCATCTTCCTCCCTCTGAAGTAGGTGCCAGATGTTTCCCTATGCCTAAGCTCTGGGCAGCACTCTTGCTGAAGAGCATTTCCAGCCAGGTTGTGTCCAGCTAGCACAACTCACCTTATTAGGAGCTCAGCCTCTCTCCGCACTCAGCCTCTTTATGTTTCTCCCTATTCTGGGTCTTTTTCTGCTGTGTTCTTATTACCCTAACCTTTCATCATCTTCTTGCCAGGCATCCTTGGCTGTCACTTAGAGCTAACAGTGACTTGCCACCCCAAGCCAGGAGGATGAGATCGCCCCTGAGGGGCTCCAAAGAAGACAGCGGTCCCCACCCATGAGTTTTTCCGTTACAAACAGGCAGCTGGGGCATGGTTGGCCTCTGATGGCTTCATTCAAGGCCAAAGTCTGGACCCCCCTCCATTGGTCCCAGTCCAGCTCTTATCAACTCCCCAAAGGAAAACCCATTGGTTCTTGGCTCTGTGAATAGGAAGGAGCCTGCCTAATTACTATCCTGTTATCCCAAACAGCAGTGGAGCAGGAGGAGCTGGGCCCCAGGAGCTTTGCAACTCCCAGAAGAGGCCATTGAAAATGTTGGAGCAACAAAGCCTCTGCTTCCATTCCTCCTTGCCCACTCCCACCAAGTCACTTGAGGGCAGTTCTGCAGGGCCTCCTTTGTTGCTCAGGTGTGGATAGCTCTTAAGAATCAGGCTGCCACCCACTTCTCTCCAAATGAAGGAAAGACATTCACAGGTCCCAAATCTGCCCTATCAGGTGTAACATAACATGGCAGTTTACTTCTTCCACACATGTACATGTGCATGTGTGTGCTTGTGCACTTTTGGAGAGAATATTGGTTGGCAAAAGCAGCACAGTATTAATATTTAGGGTAAGATGCAGCCTCTTATGCACCATAGTTAAATCAAAGAGAACGAACAAAACTTGGGAGTTGAGATCTGGGACATTTAAATCCTCAAAAGGTTTGGAACAAAATAAACAGATCTAAAAATCCAGCTTTGGTGTGTATGTTGTCTACACGGGTGAAACAGTCTTAACCTGGTTAACAGCAGGAAGTTTAGCTTTAGAATTGAAATCTCATTTCAAATCAAATTTCTGCCACGGTCTATACTCTCTGTGAGAGCAGAAATTGGAGAAGGAAATACATAGGGTTTGGAGTTGGGTGGACTATTCAGGATTGAATTTTTTAGGGAGCTCTGAAGTGGAAAAGTTGTTACTTCACAAAATGAGAACACGGTTAGTGGCTGAGTTGGAGTGGAGGCCCCACCAAGGCCACCACCTTGTTACAAGCATGCCATGTTGAAAATTGTCAAAGACCTTAGCAATAATTCAGTTCAAGCCCCTTTTCTTCTCCCTTGTTATTGATGGGGGGAATTGAAAGAAGTAGTATAGCTGGGTTATACAGCCAGGCAGCAGCCTGGAATTGAGGGTGATACAGAAAAGAGACCTATAACAATGACAAAGCTGGGAGTAACCTTAGAGTCTCCCTTGTCCATACCCTGCATTGAATTTAAGTGGGGACACTGAGGCCTGTATATAAGGCACTATAGCAGCTCCACACAGTTCATCAGTGACAGAGCAAGCTGAAACCTTGAACTCAGGTCATCAACTTCCAGTCAGCCCAAACCCCTCATTTTGCAGATGAAGAAACTGACACAAGCAGGGGAAAATGACTTGCCCACTTCATTCAACAACTATATAGTGAACCCATTTCCTAAAGGGTGTTGGCAGGACCAGCTCCAAGCAAAAATGAAATCTGAGCCAAGTCTGACTTTTAGCATAGCCCATCTTTTCACAATTACTCTCACTCCCAACCAACACATACTTTTGGGATTCTCTCTTCCCAAGCACTCCAGACCTTCATGCAGCCTTGCCCTTGGAGAGCTAGTCCCACCTACTGCTCTTCCACCCTCAGCAACCCAAAAGGTACAAATAAAGTCTATCTCCCTATGGCCATACACTGGACAGGAGAGGGGTGGAGGGGACTGGTTTCCTTTGCAAGAGGGTGGTTTACCACCAGGCTGTTGGCTATTGTTGTTTCTCCCCTGACTCAGTGCAGACATCCTCAAGCTTCCAGCCTCCTCATCTCTTCCCACTCAGACTAATTACTCTGTCCTGCTGCCTGGCCCCAGGCTCTCCCACTCAAAGTCTGCTGCCCCCTCAGTCACTCCCCCAGTAGCCCCAAGGCCCTAGTCTGTGTTTGATCACTCAGGGTCATTAGATTTCAAAGCTGTAGAATCCCATAATTTTTATGAGCATATGCTCTCCTCCAGGGCCTTTTCATGTCTGAAGAGGTAGCCAGCAGTTCCCTCCCACTTCACAGCAGTAGAGCAGGCCAACTGACAGGAATTGCAGATGCCCCCAGCAAATCCCTGGTATCTGACAGCTGGTACTCAGATAGGGTGGGTGCTGGTTTGAACCAGAGCCTTTGAAGCAAGTTCTGAATTCTAATAAGCTGAATGTAGAGGAGACTCCAGAGGCACAAGGAAAGGGATTAGATACACAACTGCAGGGGTTGAGGAGGCTTTACTTTAGAAGGCCTTTCAAATCCTGCCTTTCAGCTCTCTCTAGTGGTCACCAGAAGCAAAGTTCCATGCCTGGTTTTCAAGTTATTTCAGCAATATTTTCTAGGGACCTGCTTTGTGTCAGGCACTTTGCTAGAACCCAGGGATTTCAGGAATGAAAGGAACAGAGGTGGAGAAAACAAAGAGAAGAAACACAAGAAGGAATTTGAACTATCTTCTTTCCAAGATACCTTTTTCTTTTCTGGAACCCAGTGGCTTGTAGCTTACGGACCTCAGAGCCTTTGGGGCAGGACAGGGGCCACCACGCCCCTTCCGGGATGAAAGCCTCAGCATTTTCCCCTCCCCATCGCCCTGCGACTGGCCTCCCCCAGGCCAGAGCCTCCCAGAAGAACTACTGGTTCCTCAGCATTGGTTTCCTGCTGAGCTGGAGCGAGATAAAATTAGCCCATTGCTCACCACTAATAAGTGTCAACCCGTGTCCAGCTGCGGGGAGGGAGGGATGGGCAGAGCTAACCCATGGACGCTCCTGCTGGGCCAGTCAACGTGGTGACTGATAGCACCTGTCCGGTGCCCCCCAGCCTGGGTGTTTCCCTGTCCTACCCGCCCCAGGGATGGGGAACTAGAAAGAGGCGGGGCAACCGCTACCCTCCTTTCCCACCACACACCCACCCTACACTGCCCTCGCAATGACTGGGCCCTGGGATCCGGGAATGGGGATGCTAACCGGTACCGTTTCCCACCATATCCGAACGCCCATCCCACACTCGGGGAATGCCTGGGGATGGAGATGGGGCTAGGGGGCCCCAGTGGCCCTGGCTGCTCTCCTGGTCCTGTCGCTGGCTTCTGGTCACTTTAAGCAGGGTGGTGGGCGGTTCCTGCCCCTCCGTGGCTCTCCATCCATTTCCCACTCTGGGAGGGGTAAGAACCCGGGAGACTCGCCAACTGAGACGCATCTGCCCATGCTACTCGAACCCGGAATCAGGACTGCTCAGGACAACCAAGCCCTCCCTCCCAGGGGAAGGGGGTGGGAAGGAAGGCGGGAGGGCCCAACTCCCGGCCCTGCCAACTGTCTGGGGAGCCATATGGATAGACAGCAGCTGCAAGTGTCCTGAGCTAAGCTCCTCCTGCCTATAGACCCCCAAAGGCCGCCACCCCGACTGCCCTGCCCGGGCCACCCGACCAGGGATTGCAGCGTCACCGCCCCCATCAAGAGTTGGATCCAGAGCCCTGGAGGTGATTCCGGCTGGGCCGTCCAACAACCCCCTCCCACCGGCGGCCCCCTACCAGATCTGTCCCCGAGGTCTCAAGGGCGGGATCGACCTGCAACTGTCAAGGACCTAAGTGATTCCAGGCAGGAGGCCTGCCAGGCTAAGGGGATTACGAGCAAGAACCACCTCCAGGAAACGCGCAACTCTGGTCCTGAGCAACCATTCTCCTCACCCTCCTCGCCAGCCTCCAACACTGGGCTGGCTGTCCCCATAAAATCTGTCCCAGAACTCCCAGAGGCAACCATGCTTGCTGGTGGGAGCTCTCAGCTCAGGCCTGCTCTCCCACCACAGGGTCCCCAGATCCTACCCAAGGTGAAGGTGAGCCCCACCAGCTGCTCTAGTTTCACACAGGTGAACTAGGGGGATTTCCTAGGCTTGAGAACCCTCCTCCAAACCTGGACAGAGCCCCAGGAATGGACCAGTTTAATTCTAAAACCTACCCTCCTCAATTTGCTCCCCACCCAACACTCCTCCACCCTACTCTCCATCAACCTGCTTCCTTCAGCTGCTTGCCTAAGTGGGGATGAAGGAGGGGGCCAGGGCCTCACCCATCACATCCACACACATCCTTCCTCCCCCAAGGTGGAATCTTCTGAGGATCCCAGCCTTGCAGATCCTTTTGCTTTAAAGCCTGCAAAGGCCAGGGTTTCCTCCTGACAGTCCAAGACTTTCCAGCTACCCTTGCCTCCTCATTCACTTCCTCTCCCCCATACACAAGCACAGACACACTCCTTTCATCTTTCAGCTCCAGGAACACAAGGGCCTTCCCCCAGCACATTTGGACACAGAGGCCCCCTTCAAAGATAACAGGGTGCCTTCACCTGTGGGGGCGGGGGGGGTGCATTTACAGTTCATAAGTGCTCCCATTTTTCTCATCATGCTTGACCCTCCCCCCAACCCTGGAAGGCAGCCGCTCCTGTATCTGTTTTACAGATAGGGAAAGTAAATCCCAGAAGGGAACTGAATGCCAGTTTTCAAACTCCTTTTCCAAGGCTGTTTCCACCTCATCTCACAGAAAGTAGGGAAGTAAGTGCACCTCTCTTTATCTTGACTTCTCAGAAAGCCTGCTTGTTCCTCCTGGAGTTAGTACCTACTGCCCCTCAGGAAGCCTCTGGGTAGTGAGTGGCACCACAGCCCCAAGATGGAGGCATGGAAGGGAGCAAAAGCTGAGCCAGAGTCCTTGTGCACCCCGTACCCAACCACCCCCACCTCTCTTTTGAAGGGAATGGTACAGGGAGGAGAATGTGGAAGGAATTAGGAGTCTCTGATCTGCCTTTTCCTGAGGGTGCACAACACTGTCTTCTGGGTTCCTCTCTGCCTCAAAATGGGTATAAAACTCCAAACTGAGCTCTCCTGTGCCTTACTCCCTCAGTCCTTATTTTTCAATAAAACTATCAACACTGAGGGCTAATTTCTAGGGCTTTGCTAACTGCCTATAGACCCCCAAAGGACCCTTTGTCTGGTTTAGTTAAAAGGGGAGAGGAGGCAAGGAACAGTTCCTGGGAGGCCTTGCTTTCTTGGGAAAGGATTCATGTGTCTAAGTGGTCAAAACAGCTAGCTCAGAGGTTCCCTCTCTTCTAGACTTCTAGCACTTTGCCAAGCCACAGAGAAGGGATTCGGTGGGGAGGTGGGTGTAGCAAATATCATGCAATTGAGGATAGGGGAGCTCCCAAGGTAGCACCCAGGGAAAGGAAAAGTGGAGAACATGCCTAAACCCCTGACGACACACCTCAGTGTGTCCAGTATATGCCTCTCAGCAACTATGGCCATTACCCTCCTCCTTATCTCCCCTGCCCCAAATGAGAGATTCCCTATATCTGCAGGGGAGCTTGTTGTCATCTAGCAGCCTCCTTCAGTATCACATTTTTTTTTTGGTGGGCTCTAAATTCCCAGATCCCAATAAATCCTAGCCTAAGCCTTTCCTTCAGGATAAATAGCTTCAAGCATCCAAGCCAGGGCCCTCCAAGGTTAGGACTCACCTGTCAACCACAATGGCTAGGCCTGGAAAGCAGGGAGAGGCAAGTTTCAAAGAAAGTCAAGTTCTAGGCAAAGCTAGTTACAGTTTAGTAGCTGGTGTACATAGTTGTAACTAGTGAACTTCAGGAGCATTTTAAACATTATGATGACAGAGCACAGGGGCTATAAACAAACTTACCTTAATTTCCTTTTTTTTGGTCAACTAAGTACCTTCTTCACAATCCTTGGTCAACACAGTAAAGGGCTATTCTACCAGGAGGAAATCAAAGACCCAAAGAAGGTCAGAGTTGAAACGGTAGAGAGCTTCAGATCCAGTAATTTTCATACTGTACTCTGTGACTCTTTGGGGGATTCACAGAGGTACCTCAAAGACCACTAAAATTTCTGGGACTGGTTTTCCCTATTCCTGCAATAAAGAACAACTTAAATGTTGGATATTATATATAAAACAAATCTAAGACAACTCTGAAAGTTGGAGAGAAGAAGGCAGACCAGGTAGGAGTGAAGAAACTGAGGCAGAACCTGAAGAGTGATTCAATTCAGGTGAGTGCTATAGGTTTCCTTTTGGCTTCACACATTTCAGACTTGGTGATGGAGAAGCCAGAAACCCAGAAATGGCAATTGGCACTGAAATAAAAAGCCCAAGGAGATCTTTTTTTCTCTCTAGCCAAAGAATCAGGAAAGGGACAGTCTAGAAAGAGAAAACTTTTACACAATTAGTACTACTCCAGTCAACAACCATAGACAAATTATAGTCCCACCCCCACCCCAGCTAGCAAAGGCAAAGTGGAGAGCCTAGATTTCCACCTTCATCATGCTATAACAAAGCACCTCTCCTTGCCATCACCATGGTGGTGCCACAGAAAGTCAAATATAGAGCCCAGACTTTCATCCCAGCCATGCAGAAAAGTGTGGGAAATAGTAATGAGGCATCCCTGTCCCTTGCAGCCCTGTGGGTATCAGAGGAAGCCTAGTGGGTGCCTGAACTCCAACCCCTGCAAAGCAGCAATAAGGAGCCCCTCATCACCTGGGTGTCAATGAAGGCCCAGTGGGAAACCTGGACTTCTACCTCAACTTGACAGTAATGAGGTAGTGCACCCTTTCTCTCACTGGTACACTGTCAGAGGAGGCCTGCTGAAATTACAAAAAAGAGCTAATATTCATGTCATCAGAGTCCCAAAAGGAGAGGAGAAAGTAGGTGAGGCTGAAAAGTATTCAAAATCATTATTTAATGGCTGAAAACTCCCCAAATTGGGTAAAAGACATATTCTTATAGGTTCAAGAAACTGAGCAAACCCCAAAAAGGAAGAACGCAAAGAAATCTATGCTAAAACTCATCATGTTGAGTGTGAAAGCTAAACACAAACAAAAAAATGATCTTGAAAGCACTGAGAAAAAAATGACACCTTAATTGTAGGAGAAAAAACAATTAGAATGACAGTAGATTTCTCATCAGAAACCATGGACAGGAGCTAGAAGAAGTCAGAAGTTCTTCAAGTACTGAAAGAAAAGAACTATCAATCCAGAATTGTATATCCAGCAAAAAATCCATGAGGAATTAAGAGGAAATCAAGACATTCTCAGGTGACAGAAAACCAAGACAATTTGTTGTCGGCAGAACTACCCTAAAAGAATGGCTGAAGGAAGCTCTTCCAACAGAAAAGAAGTGACAAAAGAAGAAATCTTGAAATGTCAGGAAGAAAGAAAGTACAATGAAAAGAGTGAAAATATGAGCAAATACAACAGGTTTTTCTTATCATCTTGATTTTCTAAATTATGTTTAACAATTGAAGCAAAAACTATAACTAGCTGATGTAGATCTCAATGTGTGAAGAGAAAATATTTAAGACAATATTATGAATGGGGGACAGTGAAAAGACAAAAAAGAAGGTAAGATTTCTACACTTCACTGAAACTGGTAAAATACTGACTGCAATGGACTGTGATAAGTTATGTACATATAATGTAATATTTAGGTCAACTGGTAAAGAAGCTATGCAAATAGATACCCTCAAAAATCAAATAGAATTCTAACCCACAGAAAGGCAGGAATAAAATTCATAAGTGTATAACAGAGGGAACAAACAGGAAGCAAACAATAAATGTCAGACCTAGGCCATAATATATCAATAATTACATTAAATATAAATGGTGTAAATACATTAGCTATAGAGATTAACAGAGTGGATTTTTTTAAAAAGGAAATATGGTTATTTAATAAACCTAATAATTAACCCTAAATACTTACTTCTGGTCATCTAGTTAATCCTACATTCTTATTTTTTGTGTGTAATTTTTATTGGAGTATATTTGCTTTACAATGTTGTGTTAGTTTCTACTGCACAGCAAAGTGAATCAGCTATAAATACACATATATCCCCACATTTTTGGATTTCCTTCCCATTTAGGTCACCACAGAGCACTGAGTAGAGTTCCCTGTGATATTCAATAGGTTATCATTAGTTATCTATTTTATAGATAGTATCAGTAGTGTATATATGTCAATCCCCATTTCCCAATCCATTCCACCCCCCTTTACCCCTTCATGTCCATACTTTTGTTCTCTACATCTGTGTCTCTATTTCTGCTTTGCAAATAAGATCATCTATACCATTTTTTTGATTCCACATATATGCGTTAATATATATTTGTTTTTCTCTTTCTGACTAACTTCACACTGACTAATTTCACAGTCTGTAGCTCCATCCACGTCCCTACAAATGACCGAATTTTGTTCCTTTTTATGGCTCAGTAATATTCCATTGTATATGTGTACCGCATCTTCTTTATCCATTCCTCTGGACATTTAGGTTGTTTCCCTGTCCTGACTATTGTAAATAGAGATGCAATGAACACTGGGGCGCATGTGTCTTTTTGAATGATAGTTTTCTCAGAGTATATGCCCAGTAGTGGGATTGCTGTCTTGTATGGCAGTTCTAATTTTAGTTTTTTTAGGAAACTGCATACTGTTCTCCATAGTGGCTGCACCAGTTTACATTCCCACCAACAGTGTAGGAGGGTGGCCTTTTCTCCATACCCTCTCCAGCATTTATTGTTTGTAGCTTTTTTGTTGATGGCCATTCTGACCAGTGTGAGGTACTACCTCATTGTGGTTTTGATTTGCATTTCTCTAATAATTAGTGATGTTGAGCATCTTTTCATGTGCCTCTTGGCAATCTGTATGTCTTCTTTGGAGAAATGCCTATTTAGGTCTTCTGCCCATTTTTTGATTGAGGTTTTTTTTTTTTTTTTTTTTTGATATTGAGCTGGATGAACTCTATATATTTTGGAGATTAATCCTTTGTCTGTTGACTCCTTAGCAAAAGATTTCTCCCATTCTGAGGGTTGCCTTTTCATCCCAAAACAAATACCTAACCTTTCAATTTATTGAGGTAAGGTCCAAACTACCTAGTAAGTTTTTATATCCTAACAATTGAGTAGTGGTTTGAAAAAATTAATACACATAAATTGAACTGGATTTTTGTTTTAAATTACAGTTTACAAATATACATGTGTCTGTTGCATACTATATAAGTTCTCCATCAGAGAATCTGGTCATATCAACCATTGCCCTACCTGATGTGCCATGCCAATTGTGGTTTTCTCTGCTGTGCAAAAGGTTTTAAGTTTAATTAGATCTCATCTGTTTATTTTTGGTTTTATTCTCGTTATTCTAGGAGATGGGTCAAAAAAGATCTTGCTGCGATTTATGTCAAACATTGTTTTGCCTATGTTTTCCTCTAAGAATTTTACAGTGTCTGGCCTTACATTTAGTTCTTTAATCCATTTTGAGTGTATTTTTGTGTATGGTGTTAGGGAGTGTTCTAATTTCATTCTTTTACATATAGCTGTCAAGTTTTCCCAGCACCACTTATTAAAGAGGCTGTCTTTTCTCCATTGTATATTCTTGCCTGCTTTGTCATAGATTAGGGGACCATAGGTGTGTGGGTTTATCTCTGGGCTTTCTATCCTGTTCCATTGATCTACATTTCTGTTTCTGTGCCAGTACAATACTGTTTTGATGACTGTAGCTTTGTAGAATACTCTGAAGTCAGGGAGCCTGATTCCTCTGGCTCTATTTTTCTTTCTCAAGATTGCTTTGGCTATTTGGGTTCTTTTTTTTTCCATATAAATTGTAAAATTTTTTATTCTAATTCTGTAAAAAATGCCATTGGTAATTTGATAGTGATTGCATTGAATATGTAGATTGCTTTGTGTACTATAGTCATTTTCACAATATTGATTCTTCCAATCCAAGAACATGGTATATCTCTCCATCTGTCTTTGATTTCTTTCATAAGTGTCTTATAGTTTTCTGCAAACAGGTCTTTCACCTCCTTAGGTAGGTTTATTAGCAGGTATTTTATTCTTCTTGTTTCAATGGTGAATGGGATTATTTCCTTAATTTCACTTTCTGCTCATTCATTGTTAGTGTGCAGGAATACAAGAGATTTCTATATTTTGATTTTGCATCCTGAAAATTTACTAAATTCACTGATAAGCTCTAGTAGTTTTCTGGTGGCATCTTTAGGATTTTCTGTATATACTGTCTTGTCATCAACAAACAGTGACAGTTTTATGTCTTCTTTTCCAATTTGTATTCCTTTTATTTCTTTTTCTTCTCTGATTGCTGTGGCTAGGACTGCCAAAACTATTTTGAATAAAATTGGCAATAGTGGGCACCCTTGTCTTGTTTCTGATATTAGAAGAAATGCTTTCAGTTTTTCACCATTGAGAATATTTGCTGTGGGTTTGTCATATATGGCCTTTATTATGTTGAGGTAGGTTCCCTCTATGCCCACCATATGTAGAGTTTTTTTTTTATCATAAACAGGTGTTGAATTTTGTCAAAAACTTCTTCTGCATCTATTGAGATGATCATATGGGGGTTATTAATTTTTATTGGAGTATGATTGCTTTAAAATGTTGTGTTAGCCTCCAATGCACAACAAAATGAATCAGCCATACACATACAGATATCCCCTCCCTTTTGATCATATGGTTTTTATTTTTCAATTTGTTAATGTGGTGTATCACATTAATTGATTTGTGTAAGTTGAAGAATCCTTCTATCTCTGGGATAAATCCCACTTGATTACAGTGTATGATCCTTTTAATATGTTGTTGGATTTTGTTTGCTAGTATTTTGTTGAGGATTTTTGCGTCTATGTTCATCAGTGATATTGGCCTGTAATTTTCTTTTTTGTGTGATATCTTTGTTGGTTTTGGTAATGGTAGCCTTGTAGAATGAGTTTGGGTGTGTTCCTCCCTCTGAAAATTTTTGGAAGAGTTTGGGAAGGATAGGTGTTAATTCTTCTCTAAATGTTTGATAGAATTCACCTGCGAAGCCATCTGGTCCTGGACTTTTGTTTGTTGGAAGATTTTTAATCACAGTTTCAAGTTCAGTAATTGTGAGAGGTCTGTTCGTATTTTCTATTTCTTCCTGATTCAGTCTTGGAAGGTTGTACCTTTCTAAGAATTTGTCCATTTCTGCCAGGTTGTCCATTTTATTGGCACATAGCTGTTTGTAGTAGTCCCTTATGATCCTTTGTATTTCAGTTGTAACTTCATTTTCATTTCTAATTTTATTCATTGGAGTCCTCTCCCTTTATTTCCTGATGAATGTGGCAAAGTTTTGTCAATTTTGTTTATATTCTCAAAGAACCAGCTTTTAGTTTTATTGATCTTTGCTTTTGTCTTCTTTGTTTCTATTTCATTTATTTCTGCTCTGATTTTTATGATTTCTTTTCTTCTACTAACTTTGGGTTTTGTTTGCTCTTCTTGCTCTAGTTGCTTTGAGTGTAAGGTTAGGTTGCTTATTTGATATCTTTCTTGTTTCTTGAGGTAGGATTGTATTGCTATAAACTTCCCTCTTAGAACTGCTTTTACTGCATCCCATAGGTTTTGGGTTGTTGTGTTTTCATTGTCATTTGTTTCCAGGTATATTTGTATTTCCTCTTTGATTTCTTCAGTGATCTCTTGGTTAGTTAGTACCATATTGTTTAGCTTCCATGTGTTTGTGTTTTTACAGTTTCTTTTTTCTTGTAATTGATTTCTTTTATTTAAAATTTTTTTAAATTTCATTTTATTTTTGGCTGCATTGGGTGTCTGTTGTTGCATGTGGGCTTTCTCTAGTTGTGGTGAGCAGGGGCTACACTTCTTTGCAGTGTGCATGCTTCTCATTGCATTCACTTCTCTTGTTGTGGAGCACACACTCCAGGTGTGCGGGCTTCATTAGTTGGGGCACGTGGGCTCAGTAGTTGTAGCTCACAGGCTCTAGAGTGCAGGCTCAGTAGTTGCAGCTCCTAGGCTTAGTTGCTCCTTGGCATGTGGGATCTTCCTGGACCAGGGACTGAACCTGTGTCCCCTGCATTGGCAGGTGGATTCTTAACCACTGCACCACTAGGGAAGTCCCCCTGTGATTGCTTTCTAACTTCATAGCATTGTGGTTGGAAAAGATGCTTGATATGATCTCAGTTTTTGTAAATTTACAGAGGTTTGATTTGTGACCCAAGATGTGATCTCTCCTGGAGAATGTTCCATGCACACTTGAGAAGAAGTGTATTCTGCTGCTTTCAGATGGAATGTCCTATAAATATCAATTAAATCTGTCTAGTATCCTCTGTCATTTAAAGGCTGTGTTTCCTTATTAATTTTCTGTCTGGATCATGGATCCATTGGTGCAAGTGGAGTCTTAAAGTCCCCCACTATTATTGTGTTACTATTGATTTCCCCTTTTATGGCTATTAGCATTTGCCTTATGTATTGAAGTGTTCCTATGCTGGGTGCATAATTACTTACAATTGTTATATCTTCTTGGATTGATCCCTTGATCATTGCACAGTGTCCTTCCTTGTCTCTTGTAATAGTCTTTATTTTAAAGTCTAATTTGTCTGATATGAGTATTGCTACTCCAGCTTTCTTTTGACTTCAATTTGCATGGGATAACTTTTTCCATCCCCTCACTTTCAGTCTGTTTGTGTCCCTAGGTCTGAGGTGGTCACTTGTAGACAGTGTATATAAGGGTCTTGTTTTTGTATACATCCAGCCGGTCTGTGTCTTTTGGTTGGAGCATTTAATCCATTTAGAATTCTTGATACGTATGCTCCTATTACCATTTTATTAATTCTTTTTAGTTTGTTTTTGCAGGGTTTTTTTTCTCCTCTTGTGTTTCTGGCTTAGAGAAGTTCCTTTAGGATTTGTTATAGAGCTGGTTTGGTGGTGCTGAATTCTCTTAGCTTTTGCTTGTCTGTAAAGCTTTTGATTTCTCTGTTGAATCTGAATGATATCTTTGTTGGATAGAGTAATCTTGGTTGTAGGTTTTTCCTTTCCATCACATTAAGTATACCCTGCCACTCCATTCTGGCCTGCAGAGTTTCTGCTGAAAAATAAGCTGATAAATTCATGGGGATTCCCTTGTATGTTATTTGTTGTTTTTCCCTTGCCGCTTTTAATATATTTTCTTTCTGTTGAATTTCTGTTGCTCTGATTAATATGCACCTCAGCATGTTTCTCCTTTGACTTATGCTGTTTGGGACTCTCTGTGCTTCCTGCACTTGATTGACTATTTCCTTTCCCATGTTAGGGAAATTTTTGACTGTAATCTCTTCAAATATTTTCTCAGACCCTTTCTTTTTCTTTTGTTCTTCAGGGACCCCTATAATTCGAATGCTGATGCATTTAATGTTGTCCCAGAGGTCTCTGTAACAGTCCTCATTTCTTTTAATTCTTTTTTCTTTATTTTGGTCCATGGCAGTTATTTCCACCATTCTATCTTCCAGGTCACTTATCCATTCCTCTGCCTCAGTTATTCTACTCTTTATTTCTTCTAGTGTATTTTTCATTTCAGTTATTTTGTTGTTCATCACTTTTTGTTCTTTAGTTCTTCTAGGTCCTTGTTAAACATTTCTTGTATTTTCTTTCTTTTTTTTAATTTTTATTTTTTTTACTTTTTATATTAATTTTATTTACATATTTATTATATTTTGGTGGTACACCAATTTCAATCATCTGTTTTTATACACGTATTCCCGTATTGCCTCCTTTCTGCAACTCCCCCCCACCCTCCCTCGAGTCCTGCCCACCCTACCCATCCCAGTCCTCTAAGGCATCTTCGATCCTCGAGTTGAACTGCCTTTGTTATACAACAACTTCCCACTGGCTATGTATTTTACAGTTGGTAGTATATATATGTCTGTGCTACTCTCTCGCTTCGTCTCAGTTTCCCCTTCACCCCCCCTTCACGGCCCCTCCCAATCCTCGAGTTCTCCAGTCCATTCTCTGTATCTGCGTCCTTGTTCTTGTCACTGAGTTCATCAGTACCATTTTTAGATTCCGTATATGTGAGTTAGCATACAATATTTGTCCTTCTCTTTCTGACTTACTTCACTCTGTATGACAGACTAGGTCTATCCACCTCAATACATAGAGCTCCATCTCATCTCTTTTTATAGCTGAGTAATATTCCATTGTATATATATGCCACATCTTCTTTATCCATTCATTTGTTGATGGGCATTTCGGTTGCTTCCATGTCCTGGTTATTGTAAATAGTGCTGCAATAAACATTATGGTACATGTTTCTTTTGACATTATGGTTTCCTTTGGGAAGATGCCGAGGAGTGGGATTAATGGATCATATGGTAGTTCTATTTGTAGTTTTTTAAGGAACCTCCAAATTGTTTTCCATAGTGGCTGAACCAACTTACATTTCCACCAACAGTGCAGGAGAGTTCCCTTTTCTCCACACTCTCTCCAACATTTGTTGTTTCCAGATTTTGTGATGATGGCCATTCTGATCGGTGTGAGGTGATACCTCATTGTGGCTTTGACTTGCATTTCTCTGATGATGAGTGATGTTGAGCATCTTTTCATGTGTTTGTTGACCATCTGTATGTCTTCTTTGGAGAAATGTCTATTGAGGTCATCCACCCATTTGTGCATTGGGTTATTTGCTTTTTTGGAATTAAGCTGCATGAGCTGCTTGTATATTTTGGAGGTTAATCTTTTCTCCATTATTTCATAGGCAACTATTTTTTCCCATTCTAAGGGTTCCTTCTAGTCTTGTTTATGGTTCCTTTCGCTGTGCAAAAGCTTTTAAGTTTCATGAGGTCCCATTTGTTTATTCTTGATTTTATTTCCATGATTCTAGGAGGTGGGTCAAAAAGGATCTTGCTTTGATGGATGTCATAGAGTGTTCTGCCTATGTTTTCTTTGAGGAGCTTTATAGTGTCTGGCCTTACATGTAGGTCTTTAATCCATTTTGAGTTTATTTTTCTGTATGGTGTTAGGAAGTGTTCTAATTTCATTCTTTTACATGTAGCTGTCCAATTTTGCCAGCACCACGTATTGAAGAGGCTGTCTTTTGTCCATTGTATACTCGTGCCTCCTTTGTCAAAGATAAGGTGCCCATATGTGTTTGGGCTTACTTCTGAGTTCTCTATTCTATTCCATTGATCTTCCTTTCTATTTTTGTGCCAGTACCATACTGTCTTGATCACTATGGCCTTGTAGTATAGTTTGAAGTTAGGAAGCCTGATTCCACCAACTCCATTTTTCCTTCTCAAGATTGCTTTGGCTATTCGGGGTCTTTTGCGTTTCCATACAAATCGTAAGATTTCTTGCTCTAGCTCTGTGAAAAATGCCATTGGTAATTTGATGGGGATTGCATTGGATCTGTAAATTGCTTTGGGTAGTACAGACATTTTCACGATGTTGATTCTTCCAATCCAGGAACATGGTATGTCCCTCCATCTGTTTGTGTCGTCTTTGATTTCTTTCATCAATGTCTTAAAGTTTTCTGCATACAGATCTTTTGCCTCCTTAGGCAGGTTTATTCCTAGGTATTTTATTCTTTTTGTTGCAATGGTGAATAAGAGAGTTTCCTTAATTTCTCTTTCTGCTCTTCCATTGTTAGTGTATAGGAATGCAAGAGATTTCTGTGCATTAATTTGTATCCTGCTACTTTACTAAACTCATCAATTAGTGGTAGCAGTTTTCTGGTAGTGTCTTTAGGGTTTTCTATATATAATATCATGTCATCTGCAAAGAGTGACAATTTTACTTCTTCTTTTCCAATTTGGACTCCTTTTATTTCATTTTCTTCTCTGATTGCTGTGGCTGAAACTTCCAAAACTATGTTGAATAATAATGGTGACAGTGGACACCCTTGTCTTGTTCCTGTTCTTAGAGGGAATTCTTTCAGTCTTTCCCCGTTTAGAACAATGTTGGCTTTTGGTGTCTCATATATGGCTTTGATTATGTGGAGGTAATTTCCTTCTATGCCCATTTTCTGGAGAGCTTTTATCATAAATCGATGTTGAATTTTCTCAAAAGCTTTTCCTGCATCTATTGAGATGATCATATGGTTTTTACCCTTCAATTTGTTGATATGTATCACGTTGATTGATTTGTGTATATTGAAGAATCCTTGCATCCCAGGGATAAACCCCACTTGATCATGGTGTATGATTTTTTTAATGTGCTGTTGGAGTCTGTTAGCTAGTATTTTGTTGAGGATTTTTGCATCTATATTCATCAGGGATATTGGTCTGTAGTTTTCTTTTTTTGTGACATCTTTGCCTGGTTTTGGTATCAGGGTGATGGTGGCCTCGTAGAATGAGTTTGGGAGTGTTCCACCTTCTGCAATATTTTGGAAGAGTTTGAGAAGGATAGGTGTTAGCTCTTCTCAAAATGTTTGATAGAATTCACCCGTGAATCCATCTGGTCCTGGGCTTTTGTGTGTTGGGAGATGTTTAATCACTGCCTCAATTTCCGTACTTGTGACTTGTCTGTTCATAGTTCCTATTTCTTCCTGGTTCAGTCTTGGAAGATTGTATTTTTCTAAGAATGTATCCATTTCTTCCAGGTTATCCAATCTATTGGCATATAGTTGCAAGTAGTAGTCTCTCATGATCTTTTGCATTTCTGAGGTGTCCGTTGTTACTTCTCCTTTTTCATTTCTAATTCTGTTGATTTGCATCTTCTCCCTTTTTTTCTTGATGAGTCTGCTTAATGGTTTATCAATTTTGTTCATCTTCTCAAAGAATCAGCTTTTAGTTTTATTTATTTTTGCTATTGCTTCCTTCCTTTCTTTTCCATTTATTTCTGCTCTGATCTTTATGATTTCTTTCCTTCTGCTCACTTTGGGGTTTCTTTGTTCTTCTCTTTCTAATTGTTTTAGGTGTAAGGTTAGGTTGTTTATTCGATAATTTTCTTGTTTCTTAAGGTAGGATTGTATTGCTATAAACTTCCCTCTTAGAACTGCTTTTGCTGTGTCCCATAGGATTTGGGTTGTTGTGTTTTCATTGTCATTTGTTTCTCTAGATATTTTTTGATTTCCTCTTTGATTTCTTTAGTGATTTCTTGGTTGTTTAAGAGTGAATTGTTTAGCCTCCATGTGTTTGTATTTTTTGCAGTTTTTTTCCTGTAATTGATATCTAGTCTCATGACATTGTGGTCTGAGAAGATGTCTGATATAATTTCAATTTTCTTGAATTTGCCAAGGTTTGATTTGTGACCCAAGATGTGATCTATCCTGGAGAATGTTCCATGTGCACTTGAGAAGAAAGTGTATTCTGTCATTTTTGGATGGAATGTCCTATAAATATCAATTAAGTCGAGATGGTCTAATGTGTCATTTAAAGCTTGTGTGTCTTTATTTATTTTCTGTTTGGATGATCTGTCCATTGATGTAAGTGGGGTGTTCAAGTCTCCCACTATTATTGTGTTACTGTTGATGTCCCCTTTTATAGCTGATAGCATTTGCCTTATGTATTGAGGTGTTCCTATGTTGGGGGCATAGATATTTACCATTGTGATATGTTCTTCTTGAATGGATCCCTTGATCATTATGTAGTGTCCTTCCTTGTCTCTTGTAATAGTCTTTACTTGAATGTCTAATTTGTCTGATATGAGTATTGTTACTCCAGCTTTCTTTTGACTTCCCTATGCATGGAATATCTTTTTCCATCCCTTTACTTTCAGTCTATATGCATCCCTTGATCTGCAGTGGGTTTCATGTAGGCAGCATAGAGAAGGGTCTTGTTTTTGTATCCATTCAGCCAGTCTATGGTTTTTGGTTGGAGCATTTAATCCATTTGCATTTAAGGTGATTATTGACATGTGTGTTCCAATTACCATTTTCTTCATTGTTTTGGGTTTGTATTTGTAGGTGTTTTCCTTTTCTTGTGTGTCCTACTTAGAGAAGTTCCTTTAGCACTTGTTGTAAGGCTGGTTTGGTGGTGCTGAATTCTCTTAACTATTGCTTGTCTGGAAAGCTTTGGATTTCTCCCTCAAATCTGAATGAGATTCTTGCTGGGTAGAGTATTCTTGGCTGTAGGTTTCTCTTTTAGGACTTTCAGTATATCCTGCCATTCCCTTCTGGCCTGCAGAGGTTCTGTAGAAAGGTCAGCTGTTATCCTTATGGGTTTTCCCTTATATGTTATTTGTTGCTTTTCTCTTGCTGCTTTTAATATTTTTTCTTTGTGTTTAATTGTCATTAGTTTGATTAATATGTGCCTTGGTGTATTTCTCCTTGGGTTTATTCTGTATGGGACTCTCTGTGCTTCTTGGACTTGGTTAATTATTTCCTTTCCCATGTTGGGGAAGTTTTCCACCATAACATCTTCAAATATTTTCTTAGACCCTTTCTTGTTTTCTTCTTCTTCTGGGATGCCTATAATTCGAATGTTGGTATGCTCAATGGTATCACTGAGGTCTCTGAGACTGTCTTCTAGTCTTTTTATTCTTTTTCCTATTTCCTGCTCTGTGGCAGTTATTTCCCCTATTATATCTTCCAACTCACTTATTCGTTCTTCTGCCTCAGTCATTCTGCTGGCTATAGCATCTAGAGTATTTTTAATTTCAGTTATTTTGTTATCCATTGCTGTTTGTTTTTCTGAGTTCTTATGAACTGTTTCTTGTACTTTCTCTATTTTGTTATTGAGATTTTGTATCATTTTTACTATCATTCCTCTGAATTCTTTTTCAGGCATTTTTCCTATTTCCTCCTCATTTATTTGGTCTTGTGAGTTTTTCCTTCTCCTTTGCCTGCATGGTGTTTCTTTGTTTCCTCATGGTTGTCCAAACTTTTGGCGTTGCTTGTCCTGGCGATAGAGGTGTTTATAGAAGACTGTCCAAGCCTCAGACTAATGTCCAAATGTTGGGTTAAACAAATATTAAGTCTAGGAAACACATACATGTATAAGACACACCATTACTGAATCCTTTAGGACATAAGGCTCTGGAAAGACCTGACAGAACCCCAGTATGCTATCAGATATTCAAAGAGAAACCCAACAGAAATTGACAACTGAAACAGAACAAATCAGAGACAAAAGCAAAAGCAAACAAACAAACAAATAACACCTTACACATACAAACACTAATCCAGGGAGATTTTGTAAGCTAGGATCAAATATAGAAAAGAGCTAGAGTACCACCAGACAGAATGGAGATTCTCAGAATGAAATTAGACAATTGTACTAAGAACTAAGATAAAGACAAAAACCTAATATTAAATACCAAGGCAGTGCATCATCTGGAGAATAGAGCAAAGAGTCTGAGCCGATCGATAGTGTTGCTTATAAGTATGTTAAGATAAAATAAACTAAAAATGGATGTAAGAAAGCGGAACAGAAGAGTGTAGTGTGATTGGAAATATGCAAATAAAAAGAAAGGAATAGAAATGTATAAAAGATAGGGATGAAAGGAAAGTATGAGAGATATATTGTCCGTACTACCAAAAACTTAGCTGGAAATAGAAGTATATAAAAAGGCAAAAAAATAAAAATATAATAAAAAATAGCATTAAAAATTATGTTATAAAACTTGTAGATCCCTTAGGACTAAGATCGTAATTAATAAAGGAAAAAAAATCCAGAACTGATCCCAGAATGGACCAGTTCAATAGGATTGATACTAATATTTCTGTTTCCTTAGAGTCTCAGCTGTAAGTGTCCTTCTACTCGCCTTGGGTTTTCTTGCATTATTCTGTGGCCAGCAGAGCTTCCATTATTGTTGGTCTGTAAGCATTGGTATGTGGGGAGGGAGAGGGTACAATAGTGGCTCCTTTCCCTGGGAGTGAGTGAGCAGTGGCGCACTGTTGTTTCAGTTGGGTTTGGAGGTGCCTGTTGCAGAGGGATGCAGGTGGCTCAGGTGTAAACAGAAAGTCTCAGAGTTGGACCTCTCTGGGGTTTTTTTTTCCTCTGCAGCCTCCCTGCTGCCGGCATTCCAAGGGGTTTTCATCCAGCCCTGCCCGAGTGCCTGAGGGTACTTGTTATCCCTGAGCACCTTAGATGGCCCACAGGGTGTCTCTCCACTGCCTGTTGCAGAGGCACCAAAAGAGAGAGAGGGGCTATGCCCGCGGCTCCTCCCCCCCCACCCCCCGCCTGTGAGCCTGCAGCATCCAGCGGCTATCATGGCCGGGCAGCTCTCAGGGGCAGGCCCTCCTCACCGTGGACCTCTTCCCTCCTGTCCTCTCGGTCCATCACCTTACTGGCAACAATTTTTCTCACCTTGAACCAGCTGTCCGGTTCCCACGCTCCCACTCCCAGACCCTGTGTTCAGCTGTGAATCGACGTCTTGGTCCGGGAAGGCTGAGCTGCAGTGCGGACCCTCCGTATGTTTCTCACTCCCTCCCGTCTGCCACAGCTCCGCCGCTTCACCCTCTTTCAGCTATCGTAGATGCCTCCCTACTGGTTATGTCGGGATCCTTGTGGTCCTTTCTGGTGTCTGAGGTCGTCTGCTGGTGTTTAGCTGGTTCTCTGTGGGAATTATTGTGTCCTTCGGTGTATTCCCAATGCATCTGTGGAGAGGGATGCATTCCATGTCCCTCTACTTCGCCGCCATCTTTTTCCTCCTCTCTTGTATTTTCTTGACTCTGAGATTTTGGATCACTTTTACTATCATTACTCTGAATTCTTTTTCAAGTAGATTGCCTATTTTTCCTTAATTTATTTGGTCTTTTGGGTTTTTACCTTTCTCTTTTGTCTGCAATATATTTCTCTCTCTCTTCTCATCTTGTCTAACTTACTGTGTTTGAGCTCTCCTTTCCACAGGCTGCAGGGTTGTAGTTCCTCTTGCTTCTGGTGTCTGCCCCCAGTGGGTGAGATTGGTCCCATGGCTTGTGTAGACTTCCTGGTGGGAGGGACTTATGCCTGTGTTCTGGTGGGTGGAGGTAGATCTTTTCCCTGTGATGGGCAGGACCACATCAGGTGGTGTGTTTTGGGGTGCCTGTGAGCTTAGTATGACTTTAGGCAGTCTGTCTGCTGATGGGGGGGTTTGTGTTCCTGTCCTGCTTGTTGTTTGGTGTGAGGCATCCAGCACTGGAGCCTGCAGACAGTTAGATGGAGCTGGGTCTTGGATTCGAGATGGAGACCTCCAGGAGAGCTCTGGTTGATTAATATTCCCTGGGGCCAGGAATTCTCTGGTGGTCCAGCCTCCTGGACTTGCTGCACCCACCCCAGAGGCCCAGGCCGAACCCCTGGCCAGGGAACCAAGACCCTGGAAGCTGCACATCATTGCAATAAAGGGAAGGGGGGGAGAGAAAACAAACAAAAACAGAGAAAAAAAACCTAAGACAAATAGCAAAGACAGAAGCAAACAAATAGCAACAACAGCATTTTAAAAAACCCAAATTGTAAAAGGAAAACCAAACAAACAAAAACAAAGAAACACACACACAAAAAGAAACAAAAACAAAATTAAAGAAGACCAAAAAGGAGAGAATAACCAGACAAACAAAAGAACCCCAAAATGAAATCAAACTAAAAACAAAACTAACAAAAACACAAAAAATAAAACCAAAGCAGAATGCAAACTGAAGAATAAAGAAAAGAAAACAAACACATAAAAACAATTTAAAAGAAGAAAAAAACACAGAATAACAGAAAAGCAAAGTAAAAATAGTAATATAAAAATAATTTTAAAAAATTAAAAGGATTAAAAAATTAAAAAGAAAGAAAAGAAACAAAATGAGAAAAAAGCAAACCAAAAAACTAAGTAAAATAAAAAATAATAATTAAAAAAACCAACCACAGAACAAATCATAATAAAAACAATAGTAATAATAATATTTTCCTGGGGTCTCACCTGTCAGTGTCCTTGCCCCTGCTGTGAGTCACAGCCTACCTCTGCCTCTCTCGGAGGCCCTCCAATGCCTCTCTGTTGGTCTCTGGGCCCACTGGGGGCACTGTGGGGACAGCTCATACTCTGATCTGACCCAACTACATGTGTGCTTATCCCTAGAGTCCACAGCTGCCAGAGCTAGACCAGTTTCATTTGTGGAAACACTCATTGTCCATTCAGATATTCCATAGATGCAGAATCTCCCAAGCCAATCATGGGGATTTAATCTGCAGCTTGTGCAACTGACAGAAAGATTTTCATTCCTCTTCCTTAGTTGCCCTGTTCCTGGGGCTTTACTGTGGTTTTAGCCCCAACTCTGCCTATGGGCCACCCACAGGAGTCTGCTCCTGAGGCTGCCTTAGCACACTCGGGTCTACCCTGGTAAGGACAGGGTGCAGAGATGGCACAGCTGCCTGGATTGTGGGATCCCAAATGGTGACAGGTGCATAGGGAAGCTGGCGGCCATGGGCACGAGAGATCTGGCCCTAGTGGGAGATTTTCTGGTGCCTGGTGGCAGAAGCATGAGTGCCAGCCCTAGCGGGGGCTTTTCCAAATGCCCAGCAGCAGGTGCGCAAGGGCCAGCCCTGGCCAGGGCTTTTTCTAGTACCTGGTGGCAGGTGCAAGTGGACTAGCCCTGGTTGTGCCCTCTCCTAGTGCCTGGCAGCGGGCAGGGGTCAGCACGTGGGGAAAGAGAGGCTACAATGGTGGATCCACCCTCTGCACATCAAACAGTGGCGCCTTGCTTTCATGGCAGTCTGGGTTACCTCCACAGGTATTCCCAGTTGCAGACTTCCTCCCTCCTGTCCCCTCAGTTTGTCTCCTCACAGCCAACAGCAGTCCTCCCCCCAGATTTGCTCTCCAATCCCCACCCTCCAGCTCCCAGCCCCCATGCACACCAGGGGACACACGTCCCAGTCTGGGGCATACACAGCTGTGGCATGGACCATCTGTGTAATCCTCACTGTGTCCTGTTTACCACAGACCAGCTGTTTCACCCTCCGCTGACAGCCTCAGATGCTTCCCTTCTGTCCCAACCAATTTCCCCATTGGCGAGACAGTTTCTCCAGATGTGGGAACCTCTCCTCTGCTTCAGTTCCCCCACAGGAATGCCGGTCCTATTCTGCTTCCATTCCTCTTCTTTCTCCCTTGTTTCTTTCATCCTACCCAGTTATTTAGTGTCCTTTCCAGTATCCAAGGTCTTCTGCTACTGTTCAGCCAGTGTTCTGTGAGAATTGTTTCATTTGTAGATGTATTCTTGATGCATTTGTGAATAGATGAATTCCACAACCACCTACTCCTTTGCCATCTTGAAAACCCCATAGTGGATTTTTTAAATGGCACAACTATATGTTGTCTACAGGAAAATCACCTCAAATTTATAATGATAGGTAGGTTGAATGTAAAAGGATGGGAAAAGTTATGACAATAGATGTCAGAGCAAATAAAATTACCAGAAGTGAAAAAGACAAAACATAATGATAAGAGGGTTAGTCTAAGAAGAAGATATAGCAATTCTAAACAATGCTACAAAATAGTTGAAGCAAAAACTGAGAAAATAAAAGGGAAATAGATAATATGTCAGAAAGTAAAACACTGTATCTCAAAAATTGATAGAAAATCTAGACAGGAAAATCAGTAAGGACACAGAAGAACTAAAAACACCATCAACCAGGGAAATCTAATCAACTTTAAGAAGCACTCTACCTCACAACAGCAGAATACACATTCTTTTCAAGTACCCATGCAAGTTGTACCAAAATAGACCATATCCTGAGCCATAAAACCAACTTCAACAAATTTAGGGGCTTCGTAGGTGGTGCAGTGGTTAAGAATCCGCCTGCCAATGCAGGGGACATAGGTTCAATCTCTGCTCCAGGAAGATCCCACATGCCATGGAGCAACTAAGCCCATGTGCCACAAAAACAAACAAACAAACAAACATACAAAAACAAATTTAAAGTAATTGGAATCACACATAACGTGTGTTCTCAGTATAATGGAATCAAAGTAGAAATCAAAATCAGAAAGACAGCAGGAAATTCTCTAAACAAGTAGAAATTAAACAACATATTTCTTAACAATTCGTAGATCAAAGAGGAAGTCTCAAAAGAAATTTTAAAAAATATAGACAACTTAATGAAAATTAAAATACAGCATATCAAAATACGTGGGACAGAGCTAAAGAAGTACTGAGAGGGAAGTTTATAGCACTGGTTGCTTATCTTATAAATTAGAAGTGGTCTCAAATCAATAATCTAAGTTCCTACCTCAAGAAACTAGAAAAAAATTGCAAAATAAACTCAAAGCAAGAAGAAGGAAGGAAATAAAAGGCAGAAATCAATAAAACTGAAAATAGGAAAACAAAGAAAATCAATAAAACAAAAAGTTAGCTCTTTGAAAAAATCAATAATATTTATAAACCTCCAATAAGACTGAATACAAAAAGAAGAGATCCAAATCACCAATATCTGAAATGAAACAGGATAATATTATAGATCCTGCAGCTATTAAAAAGATATAAGAAAATTCTATGAACAACTTTCCACTTATAACTTCAATAACTAGAAGTATTAGACAAATGCCTCAAACCCCACAAGAACTCAGTCAAAAGGAAATAGATTACCTGAATAATCCTATAACCATTAACGAAATAGAATTTGTAATTTAAAAGCTCCTCTAAAAGAAAAGCCTATATGGAATCATTGGAAAATTTCACCAAACATCTGAAGAAGAATTAATAGCAATTTAACACATTCTACCCCAGAAAACTTAAGACAAAAAAAAAAAATCCCAATTGATTTTATGAGGCCAGCTTTACCCTGATATTAAAACCAAAGACATACAAAAAAATGAAAACTATGCACCAATATCTCTTATGAATACAGATACAGAATTCCTCAACAAAATATTATCAAGCCAAATGCAATAATATAAAGAATTGTGCACCATGCCAAAATGGGATTTATTCCACGTATATAATGCTGTCTCCACATTTGAAATTCAATCAATATAATGTACCATATCAAAAAATTAAAGATGAAAAATCATATGATTCCATCAATTGGTGCAGAAAAAGCATTTGACAAAATCCAACACTAATATATGATTATGAGCTCTCAGAAAGTTAAGAATGGAGGGGAACTACTTCAATTTGATGAAGAGCATTTACAGCTAACATCATACTTATGAGGAAATATTCTATGCTTTCCTGATAATACCAAGAACAAGGCAAAGATGCCCACTATCCCCACTGTTATTTAACATAATACTGGAAATTCTAGCCACTGCAATAAGACAAGGAAAAAAAGTAAAATGTATACAGATTGGAAAGGAAGAAATAAAACTATTCACAGATAACAAGATTGTCTACATAGAAAATCCCAAGGAATCTGCAAAAACCTTACAGAACTGATAAGTTCTGCAACATCACAGTAGACAAGGTCAACATACAAAAATCAATCACATTTCTATATGCTATCAATGAACATGCAGACATTGAAGTTAAAACCACAGTAATATTTACAATCATTACAAAGAAAATGAAATATTTAGGTATACCCTTAACAAAACATGTACTGGATCTGTATGCTGAAAATTTCAAAATGCTGATGAAAGAAATCAAAGAGGAGCTAAATAAATCAAAAGGCATACTCTGTTCATCACTTGGAAGACTCAGCATAGTAAAGATGTCTATTTTTTAACTCAATTCATATCAAAATCCTAGCAAGGATTTTTTTGTAAAAATTTTATTCTAAAATTTATATGGAGTTAGAATAACTTCTTTGAAAAACAATAATAAAGTGAGAAAAATCACTCCATCTGATTACAAGACTCATTATAAAGCTATAGA
This sequence comes from Hippopotamus amphibius kiboko, assembly GCF_030028045.1. NCBI lineage: Eukaryota > Metazoa > Chordata > Mammalia > Artiodactyla > Hippopotamidae > Hippopotamus > Hippopotamus amphibius. The sequence goes on along the minus strand of NC_080203.1, from coordinate 73,932,600 downwards.
AATCATGACTGTGTGGTATTGGCAGAGGGCTAGATAGGTATTGGGTTGGCCAAAAAGTTCGTTCAGATAAGCTCTTATGGGAAAAAATGAACAAAATTTTTGGCCAACCCAATAGAACAATGCAACGGAATAGAAAACCTTGACATAGTCCCACACAAGTATGATCAACTGATTCTTCACAAAGGTACAAAAGCAATTTATAATCTTTTTAACAAATGATGCTGGAGCAATTGGATATCCAGAGGCAAAAAAATAAAAATAAAAAATAAAGAACTTCAACCTACTAAATATCATGCCTTATACAAACATAAACTCAAAATGGATCATAGACTTAAATGTAAAATGCAAAACTATAACACTTTTAGAAGAAAACATACGAGAAAATCTTCAGGACCTAGGACTTGAAGGGGAGCTTTTTGGACATCACATCAAAAGCACAATCCATAGGAAAAATTGATAAATTGGACTTTATGAAAAGTAAAATCTTGCTCTGCAGAGAACTCTGTTAAGAGGATGAGAAGACAAGCTACACACTGGGAGAAAATATTTACAAACTGCATAGCTAATAAAGGACTCATATCTAGAATATATAAATGAAACAACAGAAAAAAAAACACAAACAATTCTATTAGAAAATAGGCAAAAGATATGAAGAAATATTTTACCAAAGAGAATATATGTTTGGTAAATAGTCACATGAGAAGATGTTTAACTTTTCTTGCACTAGGGAAATATAAACTAAGATCATGATGAAATATCATTATATATTTATTAGGACAGCTAAAATAATAAATGGTGACAATACCAAATACTGGCTAGGATGTGGAGAAACTGAATCTCTCATATTGTGGTGGGAATGTAAAATGTTACAGCCACTCTAGAACATAGGTTGGCACATTCTTAAAAAGCTAATTATACATTTACCATGAGACTCAGCAATTGCACTCCAGAGAAATGAAAACTTACGTCCACATAAAATCTCTACACAATTATTCATAGTATTAGTTGTAATAGCCAAAATCTGGACACAACCAAAATGTCCTGCAATAGATGAGTAGTTAAAGTGTGGTACACCTACACAATGAAATACTACTCAGCAAAAAAAAGGAACAAATTACTGATACATGCAACAACTTGGATGGTTCTCAAGGGTATTATGTTGAATGACAAGAAGCAAATTAAAAGGTCACATGCTGTATGATTCCATTTATATAATATTCTTGGGATGACAAAATAATAGAGATGGAGAAGAGATTAGTGATTGCCAGGGATTTAAAGGTGGTGGTGGTGGAAAACAGGTGTGAGTATGAGTATAAATTGGTAGCACAAGGGGGATCTTTGGGGTGATAGAATAGTTCTATATCTTGATAGTTGTGTTGGTTATACAAATCTACATATGTGATAAAATGGCATAAAATTACACATGCACATTGTACCAGTATCAATTTCCTGGTTTTGATATCTGGTTTTGTGCTATAGTTACCTAAGATGTAGTTAATGAGGGAAACTGGGTAAAGGGCATAGAGTACCTCTCTCTACCATCTTTCCAATTTCCTGTGAATTTATAATTATTTCAAAAAGAAAAAATGTAAAACTTGAATTAGCTGGAAAAAAATGATCCAAATCCCTTATTTTACAAATAGGAAAACTGAGATGCCAAAAGGGCAGGTGATTGCCCAATGTTTCACAATTAGTTGGTGCAGCATTGAGACCTTGCAACCTTTATTACTGTCCTGTGATCTATATTTCTTCAGGACTCTCAAAACTCATTAACTTTCACCAGTGTACTTTCCAACGTTGACTTGCCCACAGTTCCATCGCATTCCCTTACATCAAAGTTCTAGTTTTTCTTGTGGATCAGATTTCCCTTAAGAGTCTTCTTCCTTACTGGCTTTCCCCCCTCTAGATGACATAACTGTTTTAAGCAGGCATACACTTAAATATTTTATGCTAAGGTGGATTTTTTAATCCTTACCCCTAACTCTTCACACTAAGCCTTAAGATCTGGCTCAGTCATGTTCAAGATTTCTTAGAAGCTTCTTACCTATTTTACGATCTCCTCTGAGAAACAGCCTATTCATTAACTAGGCCTAGTAGTTCAGATCCACTGCCGATCACTACATCGTACCACCAAAAGAAATAGGGGAGGAGATTCCATGTAAAACAAGTGCCTGTAAAATATTCAGGATGAGATGTCCCACAAACAACCAGGGGAAGGGGAAGAGTGTCTAAATTTCTAAGGAGAGATCAGGCCTTAGAGATACAGACTGATGAGTCATCAGGGTATGGAGAATAGTTAAAACCATGGGGAAATTTCTTCTTTAATAAGATAACTCTTACATAAAGGAACAATACCATGGGGGTGAGTAAAGTCAAACAGTGTTAACTAGAGAAGAACAAAGGGTCTAACAGTGCTTTTTACTTTGAGCTATAATCTCTGATGGTTGAAGCTTTGAATTGTCCCAAGCATGTTGAGGAAAAGTAGCAGGCCTTTGTGTGATCAGCGGGGTAATGAGAGAAGGGGTTCCCTCTGGATGAATTGTCTCAGAGTTTTTTTTTTGTTTTTGTTTTGTTCTGATTTCTTTGTTTTGTTTTTAGTTTAGTTTAGTTTAGTTTAGTTTTGTTTTGTTTTGCAGGCTGTCTCTGACCTAGAAGTAGCTTCACTCCTTTTAGAAGAACAAAGAAAAATCACATTTCAGCTCAGACCTGGGGATGCTGATTACAAACAGAAAGCTGCTAGATACAGTGTCTAAAATATTGCTATAAGATACCTGAGGGCTGCTGCTCCTAGTGAAGAGGACCTTTAAATTATAGGAGAAGGGGAAACAGGAGAAATTCTAGGTAAGATTTTGGGAGTTACTGGTTTCTGACAAAACCTTTTGCTGGGCCTAAGATCCACACTTTCCACATTTCTTTTCTTTTTCAACCTTTGTCAACTGTGGCAAAGATTTCCTTTTTAGCATCACTCAGCATGTGCGGAATCTTTGTTCAGCCACATGCAAGTTTTAAAAGAAGCATGCAAGTTTTGTCACTTATCCTATTTTACCAGCAGATTTTTTTTTTTGTCTGCTCTCCATAGCTTGTAGATCTTAGTTCCCTGACCATGGATCTAACCCATGTCTTTGGCAGTGAAAGCATGGAGTTCCAACCACTGGACCACCAGGGAATTCCCTGGGGAGTAGTTTTTTAAGATTATAGGGTTTTTAAAATTTGTTTTGCACCTGGTATAACTAATTATTTGCCTATCCAGCCCCTGTTGTAGCCTCTAAATAGTGGCTAGATGCTGAATAAGAAAAAAAAAGTTGCCATGGCAAAAAATCTTTAGCCATTGATTTTCTGCTTCACAGGCAATTAGGTGTAATCCTATTTTACCTGGTAAAGCAGGTACCTATTGCATGAGCTTTTTGTTTTTTGTTTTTTTTCCCTACTTTCTCACAATGGACAGGTCCCATCTTATTCTAGAACAACTGTGTCTGTTCCCTGACTGTCTCCTTCACACACACCTAGTAGGCTTCTTTGAGCATCCAAAGAACATTGGGCAGATGCATTCTTCTTTTTTTTTTTAATTTATTTTCTTTCTTTATTTAGTTGGCTGTGTTTGGTCTTCTTTGCTGCACACAGGCTTTCTCTAGTTGCGTCGAGCGGGGGCTACTCTTCATTGTGATGCGCGGGCTTCTCATTGCAGTGGCCTCGTGTTGCAGAGCACGGGCTCTAGGCGCTTGGGCTTCAGTAGTTGCAGCACATGGGCTCAATAGTTGTGGCTCATGGGCTCTAGAGCACAGGCTCAATAGTTGTGGCACACGGGCTTAGCTACTCCGCGGCATGTGGTATCTTCCTGGGGCAGGGATTGAACCTGTGTCCCCTGCATTGGCAGGCGGATTCTTACCCACTGCGCCACCTAGGAAGTCCGATGCATTCTTCTTTACTGAAGCTTGTTTCCCAGACCACAAGCTCAACACGTTTTAAATGTCTCAAAATTAGATGTATAGATTTCACAGCCATTGGAGGCTGGCTCAGCCACCTCTCCCATGCTAGGAAATACTGCTTTCCTATCTTATTAATATCTCAATAGAATGTCTCTCTCATTAAAGTGTTAGGGAATTTACCTATGTGATCGCTAAGCTTCCCAACAAAGTAGGCACTATTATTCCCGCTTTGCAGAAAGGAAAATTGAGACTCAGAGAAGATGTGTCATCTAAAACCACACAGCTTGTAAGAGGGATATGAATCTAAGTCTAACTGGATCTTAAACCTGTGTTCTTTTCACTGCACCTTTAGGTCCCCAAATCACCTCTCCCATGGGCCATTTGCTCAATAGGATCATTGCTGCTCATTATTGGTAAGGGCCTGAACCCTTATATTGCCTCTTTTTTTCATAAATATATTTATCCTTATATTGCCTCTTAAACAAAGTTCCTAGGACCGTGTGTCCTTATCCAGACACAATTCTAGTTATTCAGTTGGATCTCCAGATGAATAGATTCTTCTGAAAGAACAAAGATAGAAGGAAGTTTCAGTGGGAGAAAAGCTTCCAGGAGGTAATTTTCCTAAGCAAGTGTCTTTCTTGCACAGGACAGGAGTCCATGTCGAATATGCTATTTGCAGGGCCCTTTGTCATATCAACTTAGGGCAAGGTTAGAATCAGCAATTGAACTAGGGCCTTTTCCCAAAACTTGTTGCTTAGCCTGAGGAGATACCTCTGCAAAAGATCCAGGCTCCATGTGCACTCACCTACAGCCCTGAACATCTCTGCACTTGGCTGGGTCCAGGGGAAATGTGGCTACGAAGTCACCATTAGACCCATCCCAACAGTTAGTGGTGGCATGGCAGAGAGATGAGGTAGTAGGACTAAACGTGGACCTACACATTAGACTAGGGAAGCAATGTATGCCACCTTAACAAGCAGAAAAAGAGCCAGTTTCCATGCAGCTTTGCCTGATTCCTATGCTATAGCCCAGAACTGCCTTTCCTTTGGCCCTATTTTCTTTGGCCCTTTGCTTCTATATCTGAAACCCAGAAGATGAACTAGTAACTTGGACACTGAGGTTGGGACCCCCTTTCCCCATGGTTAGGTTAGGGTCCTATATCCAATCAACAACTGGAATCTTTCAATCCAGAGTCTCCAACTTCTCAGCTCTTGGGATGGTTTGAATGTAGATCTGCCTAGATGCAGGCAGCTGGACCGGGTGACCATCAATCATAAAACGCCAGGGCATATTAGCTAATCCATAAATGTATGTTAACTTTACTAGATTCATCTGAGTTTGTTGAATTTAGCCTACACATCAGTAAAATCACTGACAAGTAAAGAAGTCACCAAGAGGCATCTAATGAAAAGGATCTGAACAATCAGCTCTTTAAAAAACTCTTTGGTTTATTATACGGACAACCCTGCCCCCTACAGGTATTAGCAAAGAAAAACAGAGCAATGCTGGCACAGTTTTCGGTGAGAAGAGCTTGTTCCACTTTACTTGTGGCATTGGGTTCCATCACCTGAGGATTTCCCAGTGATGGCAGAAAAGGGTCATTCAAATCAAAATAGAATAAAATAACATAAAGAGCTAAATTGTTAAGAAAACAAGGAAAGGGAAGTGAAAATCTTAGAGCACTGCATAACCATCTCCAGGGTACTGTGGACTCAGCTTCCCAGCACTTACACTAGGAAGGAAAGGAGCAGGAAAGAGGGAATCTTCTGTGGTATCATGGAACATGCAGCAGCCACCCTAGAGTCAGGTCTGTCTTTGATTTTGCCACTTAGGAGTTACAGACAGAACACTTCACTTCCATGATCAAGACCCTAACAGCTTCTCATCTCCAAATAAAATTCTATCTCCATTCCCTGGGATAAAACCCTCATGAACTGGCCTTTACTCATCTCTAATGGCTTCCCCCCCCCCCCCCCCCAGCATTGCTCCTTTTCCTCCCTCCAAATAATAAGTAGAGCTCATTTTCTGGGACTGGAATGTTCTACTTCCTCTTCATTCAGGTCTCAGCTTATGTCACCTCCTCAGAAAGTTCTTCTCCAACCACCCTATTCCATCTCAGTCATAATCACATCACACCATTTTATTTTTTCCCAACATTTAGTCACTGTCCTCATTTATATTGACAAATGCATCTGCCTCTCCCTACTAGAATGTAAGCTCCATGAAGGCAAGGGCTTTTGTCTTGTTCACCATTGTGTCCTCTACACCCAGAATGGTACTTGGGACATAGATTCCAATAAAAATAATTTGATGACCAGTACTAGCAGTGGGGCCTGGAGCATATCATTTAACCTCTGATTTTATTTCACTTATAAAATGCAAATATCCAATTGTCCCCAAATTGTTATGAGTATCAAATAAGAGGAAAAATGTGGGGGAAAAAAGCCTAGTCCAGTGGCTAATAAGCACGTAGGTAATTCAATACATCTATTGATCTATTCATCAATCCATAGCCATCTCTCCTTCCCTTTCCCTTTCAGAACCATGCTGGCAGTTCACACTAACCTTTCAGTGCAAAGTGTGTATACACTACTGGTGATTGGAAGGTGGATGCTGTAAATCAGTGTGTTTTCAAATGGGTCCCACAGTACCTCTCTGAAACAGTTTTAAGTAGACATTTCAGTCATTCACAAAGATGTCAGGGTTAGGAATCTTGCCTACTCGAGTTTCTAGGCTGATTTATAAACTGGCATTTTAAACATAAAATAAGGCCTAAGTCAGGCATAGTTAATATATGCTGGACAGTTAACTTATAAGCTATTCAAAATCAAATGTACCAGCAATGTGAGCTGAAGGGAACACTTTGTGGTGGGATGGAGAGAATGAACAAGAATGGCTTCTTCAGCTTTTTTTCCGGGTGATTTTGACCTCAGACTTAAAAAAATAAATATCAGAGAAAGAGCCCAGTCAGTGCCTATAACTGTACAAGGGCTGTTAGATAACATCACTAAAATTAAGTTTGGAATATATTTCTATTTAGTAGATTAGGCTGAATGATTTTCCTATTTTAAAATGTAGATGCTACTGGTCCCCACATGTGGAGAAAAGGGATTAACTCAGGTGCTAGAAAAGATACTATTAATTATTTGGGAAGTTTTCTTTTTAATTTGAGCAATAGGGCAGAATTTGGGCTTAGTTGCCGAGTTGGTCTCTCCGTAGGAACAGTCCTGCACTCTCATGTTAACAGAGCCTCAGACACTGTTCCATTGTTTTCCTTCTCCCAGGAAAGGGCAGGGCCAAGAAAAAATAGAATGACTCTTCCTTAATTTTCACCCTTAATCTAGAGGGGCTACACCTAAGCTCCTCTAGCTTCTTCCAAGTAAGCAGTCTGATTCACATGCTGAAGATTAGGTTTGTCACTATACTAGAAACCAACATCCATCCTCTATTGCTAAGTGGGTTTTCAGATTCTTAAATAAAAAGGCCACAGAAAATGTTACATTATATTCACATAGAAAATATAAGTAAAGCCAAGCCAAATGAGTCAGCTTTTTCTAAAACCTCAACTCTAAAAGCTCTTTCTTCACAGAGTTAATATTTCACTTCATGTTGCCAAACAAAACAAAATAAACTTTCAGCAATGGCATCAGAGAGACTTGGTGTTGGGAAATACATTCACTGAGGCTGAAGTCTGATCTGGTAGCCTCTAGTCTCATGTTAATGTCCCCCCTTCCATTCCAAGACACTCATTTAAATATATTATCACTACAAAGTAGAAACAAACTGTAAATCTGGGTTAGCAGTTTCTAGCATATGCCAGGAGTAGTCAAACGCAGCGATTTCAGATGATAGAGCAACTGCTGAGAAATTATGTGTTATTTTAACATAACAACTAAGAGAATCCACATTAAACTTTGGATGCTTGTTCCTGCAATAAGTAAATGTAACAACTGCTGTTTATTAGCTGCTACATAATGCTGGAGTTGTGATGGGCTTCCCTAACTTTTAATCATAAGAGCCCTCAACCAGCTAAGGTCTTTTGCTAACTGTTAATGGTTAAATTTCAAGCTTTGGTAGGGAGTGTATTCTTTTAACTTCAAAAGGGGATGAGAAAGATGGTAGTTTTGTAAGCTTGGATAGACACTCTAAGCCATAGCTGTGAGACACAATTAAAAGCATGATATCTATTTAGCTCTAGGGTAGTGTAGGTGAGCAGATAAGATGTGCATATCTACAGGTGAACTTTTAATACATATCACTTGTCGACTTAAAAAAAATGCACAACGTGAGAGTTTCGAGTTAAGTTTTATTTGGGGCAAAATGAGGACTGCAGCCCAGGAGACAGCATCCCAGAGAGCTCTGAGAAACTGTTCCAAAGAGGCAGGGGGGAAGCTCAGTATATATACGGTTTTGGTGAAAGGGAAAAACATGCAATCAAGCACATATTGTTTACAGAAGGTTTCTGCTACTCTGGCGCAGGTTACTGCTAGTCATGAGGAGCAGACATCACCATGAAGGATTTTAGTGTTTTTCTAGATATGAAGAGATACAAGAATTGGGCTCATAAAGTTGGCTCCTGAAAATATCTATCTAAAGACCTGTTCTGCCACTTTTTCTCCAGAGAACGGAGTGCCTCATTTCAGCTCTCCACCCTGAACACCTTTCAGGGGGTGTTGAAAGTCAGCAGCTGCAGCAGCACATAATTTAATCCTTGTAGAGGTAGATGGCAAATGCCAATTGTGAGTGCCAAGTAATTGACATCACTATTTGCATCCCACCCACTTTAATCACTCTCTCCCATATTGTTCTAGAACTGCACTGTCCAACATGGTAGCCACTAGCCACTTGTTGCGCTTGAGCATTTGGAATATGCCTTATCCAAAATGAGACATACTATATGTGTAAAATACTAGATTTTGAAGACAATATAAAAAATGTAAATATCTCATTAATAATTTTTATATCGATCACGTTAAAATATTTTTACTTTATTGGGGTAAGTAAAAGTACTAACATCAATTGCAACTAATATCTTTATTCCTTTTGTAATGCAGCTGCTAGAGATTTTTAAATTACATGTGACTTGCATTATATTCCCACTGGACAGCACTATTCTAGAACATCTGGTACAGATAGGTGAAACTGTGAATTTTTTAAAAAAGTAGGTACATCACAGTCAGCAACACTGTTCACTGAGAAATTCAGCAATATTTTCAGAGGCTTCAGGTCCCCATTCTGCCAAAAACAAGGGGAAGAGAAACCTCAGACCAGCACAATGCCTAGTACATAGTGGACGCACAATACACATTTATCTCCTATTACAATGCTGAGGAAACAAACTCTAAATTCAGATGAGCCCTTGTTCACTCCCATTATTCCTCACGGCTCTCCTCATACATCATTTGCATGGGGATGGATAATTATGCTATGTGTGTCTTTTAAGGTTTTTGTAATACTTTACATGTCTCCCCACTGAAATGCCTGCTTCTTGTGAGTATGGATTCTATTTCTCCCTGCGTTTAAATGTCGAATGAGGCGTGATAATCTTTTTAAAGCACTCACCTCAGCAGCCATTTACTTATTCTAAAGCTATTACTTCAAATGCCTTGTTTGTGATTGCTTTCAGAGCACACAGTATTTTTCTGAGTATGCTTAAGGGTGGCAAGTCTCCCATCCATTGAGAAAAAGATAATTGTTCAAAATCGTGAAGGTTCATCTCAAGGGTGACAAATAACATGAACAAACTGAAGAAGGCTGCTTCTCTCAGGTGCTCACAAGTTCCAAATATCTTCTGAGCAACAGTGACATTCTTGGAATGCCTATGGTTGCCCAAGGCAACTTTAAGGGCCATTAACTTGGCTACCAATAAACTGGCTGGCATACTGAGAAAAGAATCTACAATTTTTTCCTAGTCATTTCATATTTCAAATCAAGTCGTAACTGGGGCCAAGAGCACATTTAATGAGACTGAGATGACCATTAACATTAAAGATTTCTAAAACACATTCCAGCCTTCCAAATTTTTGGAAATAAAACACCTTGATACACATAGCACTAAGGTGTATTTAGTAATACCCAAAATGATTTACAGAATTTACAATATCATCGTTAATCCTCCTCAGATTTGCCCTTCAACTTTTCCTTGGCAAACTACCCAAAACCAATGTTTATTCTAAGAAATAATACCTCATAAGTAATTACTCTAGGACTTGACATAAATATTTAAAAAAACAAATTAGGGGCCATGTTATGGCAGCAAGAGTAAGAGCACGATGAAAATAAGCTCTGGAATCAGAGATCTCACTTGGAAATATGCTGCCACTCATAATGTGACCTTGGGCAAGTTACCAAATGCCAGTATATGTCACATTTATAAAATAGGGTGATAATAATACACCTCAGAATCACTGAGGATTAACTTATGGTACTTAATAAAACACCTGACAGCAAGCAGAAAAAATTAGCTATTTTAATACAGCTATTAGTAATTCATTTGCGAGGTCTTAGATTTAAATATTGCCTGAATTCAAAGACCTCAAAGAAACCGGACCCTAGACCTCAAAGAAACCGGACCCTAGCTTTCATTTCCTGTTTTTTAAATGACTATTAAGAGTAGTTTATAATCCATTCTGATTTACCACATCCTCTGTTCTAGGTAATGGTCCTTTACACTAAACTTCCTTCAACATGATGCCTGTGTATTGGCTTACTTTGTTATCTAGAATGTGAACTATTCAGTGGTGTGCTTGAGTTTCAAAGAAAAGAATCATGAACGACACTAAAACTCTGGGAAAATCATGAGGCAAAGAAAAGTTGACCACATCAAAGGTCAACCAAAAGTTGACAATCCCGAGGAACTGTGTTCCTATGCCAATGATAGGGCTCTGTAGGCACTAGAGGAAATGAAACGATAATAAAATTCACCATCAGCTAAGTGAATATCAGTACCAAGGGAAAGTCACATCCAGGTATCAGAATGTGATGACCTTCTTAGAAACAAAAACTCTTAGTGGTTTAGGCCAGGGGTTCCCCTGATGATCTGAGGTGGAGCTGATGTAATGATGGAAATAAAGTGCACAATAAATGTAATGTGCTTGAATCATCCTGAAACCACCACCACCACCAGCCCTCCCCGGCCCATGGAAAAACTGTCTTCCACAAAACTGGTCCCTGGTCCCAAAAAGGTTGGGGACTGCTGGTTTAAGCAACATGTTTAAAAGGCTGGAAGTAGGGATGGAAGACAAAAGCTGTGTGAGGACACATGCACACCTAGACAAGTTTTGTATTTACAGAGGTCAAGCAAGGGAGTGGTCAGGGCAATGGTGAAAATACAAGAAACAGCAAAGATGCACCTACTTAAAATGTCATTTACATAAATCCTTCCAGGACTCTTATACAGGAATAGACTTTATTCTTTTATTTTACCACTGAAAGATTAAGCCATTAAATTACATGATACAGAATGGAAGTTCTATTCCATAAACCAGTACCTGCCCACACTCAGTGAGAGGAATCAAAATCAAGGTTGTGTTGCACTGTAATTCTACTTGATTCTAAAAACCACGTCTATCTGACACTGGTGTGAAGCAACAGAACCTTTATCAGATTCCCCCTTTAAAAGAAAAACCCAAGGAGAGATGATCAAGCACAAGTGATCACTTCATGCATTTTATTGATAGTCTATATTTTAAATCTGCAGTATGACATCTTACATAGGGAAAAAGCTTCTTCCTAAAAGATAACTATTAATAATCAAACCAGCTTTAATATGACTGACCTTTCAAGGTCTTGTTTTGCATTAAACAAGTTAAATTTTTAGCAGGTGTAAAGCACTGTACAAAAAAAAAAGGGGGGGGGAAACTGGGTACATTCTTAAAATTTAATACAGGGCTTCCCAACCAGGAGTCTGCTGGACAGATATTGGAGAAGGGTGTTATGCTCAGGTTTAAATTGAAAGAAAATCAGAAACCAGATAAAGCAAGCCAACCAAATTTACTTCACTTTGTACTTTCTGCTTTTTTGAAAGTCTCTCCCAAAGGTCAGGAAGCCCTGGTAGAACAATCACTTTAGTCTTTACAGAACATACATTTATGTGCTTCATGTTCAAAGACATAAAAGGCAGCCTTTGTTACTGTATCCCCTCCAAATCCCTTCAGGTTCTTATAGGCTTCAGAAAGCTTTCCAAAATTGCTGCCCAGTTCTTTATTTGAATCTAAGTAAACATCTATACCAAAGCAGCTCTTCCTGGGAGAAGATAAAACAGGCACAGAAACATAACCAGGCCAACTGCATACCTACTCAACTTGATACCTGATCACATGGCCCTACATCTTTAAAAGCAGCACCAGGGACAAATGGAGCTATCAAGAGGTAAAATCCAAACACTGAACAGTTAAAACACATTCAAATCACTCAATTAAAAGAATGTTAGCAGAGGGGCACTAAAAAGATTTAAGGCTGGGCAGCTAGTTCAGCCATACCTTGGTATTAAGATAAATCTGCAAGATGAGGAACTGATAAGAGGAACCCTGAAGTAACTAGGCACAGTGGTATGATGGGGTTCACTTTCACTGCATGTCTTTAAGATATACTCAATCTAAGGAACTATAAAAGCAGCTTGGGGGTCTTTAGTAAACAAATCCTAATCAAAAATAAGTATATCAGTGATTCTGAGTGTTGGAGGGTGTGCCTATTTTCTTCAAATTTGAATTAAAATAGCTATGTAGACATGAAAACAATCATAAAACTGATACAAACCGTTATTCCTTGAGAGCTCCAAGAGCTCAGTAACAGTTCAATTTTATACTGTATTTTAGATGCAAAATCAAGTTACTTAAATCAAGTAAGACTGCTTACCTGTTGGGAATATTAATATTTTAGAAATGTTCCAGTTAAGAACTCATTTCAGAATGCTAAAAATTGTAAAGGGCAGGTACGTAATCCATAGCAGTTTCTTAGTTGCTTATTAAAAATCTGATTTAAAAATAAATGAAATACTAGTTACTTGGACCTTGCACTTCAACTTTTCAAATGAAGCATGTTATAAGCTGATTTACACCTTCAAATGTTTTTTCAAAAGCGCACAATTAACTCAATGAATTACAACACATCGAATATTACACATACTGAAGAATTATACTAAGGGAAAAAAAAAACACAAACGCCTGACACTTTAACATGTGCCTCATCAATCTCTTGCATTACTAAGGTACAGAATACTTTAGAAAGTAGCAATCAGCACAGTCTTATAAGACAAGAATAAAAGTGCCCTGCAAATGTGGCTTCTATGTATTTAATATTGGTGATACATTTGACAGTGAAGCCACTAAGGTAAAACTTAAAAACTCAAATAAGGCAGATTACAAGTATTTTTCGTTCACAAAGAACAAAGAAACAGGGTGGAGTAAAGCAGGGAATAAAAATATCCTCCATCTTTAAAGTATCAACACCAACCACAAGGTGCCACTGTTTTCTAGCAAGCTGTAAAAATGGCCTTTCAAGAAGCATTCTGCAACATTCACCTCCCTATCATATGGGTATTTTGGGAAATGCTTAAAGTTATGGCTGATGCTTGACCCATTTCATGTCATGGACATCTGGGAAGCAGGTGATTAAATACAAAGTATATTAAGTGATAACCCTTCATAAATATAATTTGAGACACAGACATTAGGACAGAATACTTGGCACAGAAAGAGCATGTTTTCCCAGGGAAAAAAATTACTTGAGGTAACACTTATAGCTAAGTTTCCTAATCTTAAAGTTTGGATGAACTCCAACGATCATGTTTTTAGAGATTTTATATATGTATATGTATACGTATACACACACACACACATATATAAAATCCTGGTGGCTAAATATTTCCTGTCATTGTTAACTGTACAATTGATTACCTACACTCCAACACTAATGTGAACACTTTTCTCAATCCCCAGCTCCATTAACACCACTGAGGTATAACTAATGTGTTCTTTTCAGAGCAAATATTCCAAATTAACAATATGGCTCATCTTCTAGTGTTGCTACAGATAAAGCCTGCAAACTTTAAAGCTAACTTGTTCAATTTTGTTTTTAGTATTAATAAATCTCAATCATGTCAGCTGCTTGGAGTTAAACAACATAACACCTCAAACATTTCAGACTAGTAAGTGAACTTTAAAAAATAATCTGAAATATTCAAGGTAATTCAGTTTTTAGTACCTTTCCCTATGCATTGAACAATGTAATACCCAACACTGTTTTTTCTTGTTCCTATTACTGCATGAAGTTCAAACTAGGTCCTCAAGACAGAACCTTTCTGTGATAAAGAAAAAGTGCAAGGATACAAAATGAAATGTAAAATCTTTTGCAAGAAAATGCTCCCTCAAGAGAACAGGTGTTTGGATGCTGGTGGGAAAAAAGATTTTGTTCTCCATTGTATATCTGACACCTACAAATGACCTTGTCTTCAATGTCCATACTAGTAAGTACATATTGTTCATGGACTTTGCAAAAAAAAAAAAATCAAGTAGCAAATTCCACTAAAATATTTGTATCCATTCTACACAATCCAATGGAAATTAATGAGTGCTACTGAAAAAGGTTTCCACATGCACATGTTCAATATGTGCATTCTACTGAAGGCTAAAAACTTAAAATTCTATTTCCAGTGTTTATGAATAGCTTCAATATCTACATTCATAACCAGCATTCTGCATGAGTTACCCCTTACTTTAATACTTCACAAATGAGTAATAATACATCTTGGGAGGTTAAGAAGGTACCTGTTAATAGCTTTCTTTTATGCTTAGAATGTGATGCAGTTGTTTTTAAACTATTTAAAATGAACACCCCTTTGAGACATTTTATACCAAGAGGAAAATGGGTTTGTTTTTAGCCAATCAGGATTACCCTGCAGATCTGAAAACCATAGATTACACCTTTAGGAAAGGAGACAAGGAGGCTCACAAATGTAAAGGAATCCTGACTTTTACATGGACAATTTTTTTTAAAAAGATAAAATGTATTACATAAGCGCCATAAACAGTGAAATCTGCTTATATTAAAAAAAATAAGTGAAGCTTTGTTCGGACATTATTTCCTTGCAAGAGCAGTACATATCCTTAGTAAACAACTACCATATTTACAAGTTAATTTCCTTGATACTTAGGTAGGACTGAAAGCAGAGGAAAATATGAAAGAATGAGCTTTGAAATAATCTTTACAGCTGAGTTGATAACAGTTAAGGTAGCCAGATCATTTCTAAAGCAGACTTGTTTATTTTGTAGAGTATGTGACTAGGACCGGGCTTTGTTAAAGGCCAAGTATGTGTTTAATCCCTCTTTGGGTCCATTAGCTTTCCCCAGAAAAACAAAGACAGTCCTCCACAGTTAGACTAATTCTAACCCCAACCAGCCTTAAGAGAAAGTTGGCAAGAGTACTGGGGTTCTGCACAAATCTTACTAAGGAAACAACATAAAGTGCATATCCCATAGATTGTGAGTCAGCATTCTCATCTTCAAATATGGGCAGCACATTTAAAATCTGAATTTCAAATAACCCAACAGGCC
The DNA here is from genome assembly GCF_030028045.1 of Hippopotamus amphibius kiboko. Lineage (NCBI taxonomy): Eukaryota > Metazoa > Chordata > Mammalia > Artiodactyla > Hippopotamidae > Hippopotamus > Hippopotamus amphibius. Next base: position 73,917,122 of record NC_080203.1, on the reverse strand, counting down.
TCACTTGCCACAAAGAATAAAAAACCCTTAATTCTTCACCTTGTTTTTAAATGTGAGATGTTAGGTCTGTGTTAGATAATAACGAAACATTAAACAAGTGTGCACTGGTACCTTGAATGACAAATCTCTAAAACAATGCAAATTTGATACTTTCCTATTAGTACACACATTTGTACCAACTTCAATTCTTACGCTAAAAGTGGTTTATAGTCTCTTTCCTCCATCTTTTGCTATGTTTCTTTTGGTTGGGTTTTTTTTTTTGAGGAGCAGACTTGTAAAAACATCAATGTAACTTGTGCTGGGGGTAGTAACTTGTTTTTCTTAAACCAAAGCTCTGCCAAATTTGCTTCATCTGCTCAAGTAGAATACTTTGTCAAGGATCTCACCATATGAAACCAGTTCACGTCTGTATGATTACTGTCTTCATGTAAAGTTAAGTTCTTTCAAGCAGTTTTCTTTACTCCTCCCATCTTTCACTTCCTGCCTAAATCCAAGTTAAAATAAACAATTTCCACTGATCTTTAATGCAGTTCAATTCTGCACTCTGTCCCTTCCTTTGCATGTCACAGTAGCTGTTCACATACATTAAATATCATAGATATGTTCTGCTCTTACATCTACACACTTACAAAAGCAGCTTTGTACTTTGTTTGGTGTGTTTTTTTACTATGTTGGCTCACAAAAAGCAGTTTTTTCATTTCTAAGCATGGTACTTTACAATTTTTAATGCATTAATACAACAGTGCATTGGAAAAGTACTGAGCCTCTACAAAATAGCTTTACATTTTTAAACAAATGAATGTGATTTTTTTCACTTACACAAGCATAGGCTTTTTTTTATATTTCCACAAGATAAATATCTCAATTAAACTATAAGCTCACTCTACAGTGTGCCACAGTGATGGGCTTAGGAGACAGTTATACACTTAGAAGATCCTAACCTTAGTGTTATTTACACTGACATGTCCAATATCACCTTATCTGAAAGGTGAACAACTGATATTCAGAATGTAGGTAAATTTGTGCCAACTAATAACTTGGAACAGTATAGCTTTAAGCAATCACTTAGGAAACATGTACTGTAACTTAGTCTAAACTGGGAATTTCCTTTGCCCCTCTTTCCTGTGGCATAGGAAACTTTAAAGATCAACATGAAACAGATAAGAGCCATTGCTAAGGCAGATCTTTTAAGATAACACAGGAGAAACTGACAAGTATATATGGTAAACCATCAGTAACAACAATTACTGATACTGAAATCAGATTTTTATGTCCTAAAACGTTGCTTTTTAAATATTTCCTTTTATTCTGGAACAGAAATTAGAGAAAGGACAATGATTTCATTCAGAAAGCAATGACTCAATTCAGGTTGCTACTTTACATTTAAGCACCACTCAAAAAGTGGACATAAAGCACATGATTCCTGTTTGCCCATCACTATACCAGCTACATAGCTGAGAGTTCAGATCTTAATCACACAACACTTTCTCTGTTACCAGAAGCTAAGACTGCTCTGCGACAAATAGGACAAGTAGAATTCTCAGATAACCAGCGATCGATGCAGTGGACATGGTACTCATGGGAACAAGGTAGTTTACGAAGTTTGTTGCCTTCTGTGTATTCTGTAATGCAAACACTACAGGTTTTTAATGCATCGTTTTCACCAAAACTTCTCATTGCCAAGTTGTCAATCTGTTCTTTGGTGAGTCCTCTAGGTTGGTCATCATCATCCTCATTTAAGAGGAAAAACTGAGCCAGACTAAGGAAGGGCAAAGAGCCACTTTCATCAAATGTTACGGGGGCCCTGTGTCGACCCTCTCGCCTGGCACCTGATGAGCCTGATGATGAGCTTCCTTCATTACTGCCTTCAAATACTTCTGAGCTAGTCTCTGAACTTTCACCACTGGAACTGGAACTAGGACTGGAACTGGAACTAGAACTGGAACTTGAACTGGAACTCGAACTGGAACTCGAACTGGAACCAGAACTGCTACCACCACCAGAACCCCCTCTTCCATTCCGTGACTCTGACCTTTCCATATTTCGACTCGAGACTGAGCCACTAGGCTCTGAATCACTATCACTGTACATAAAGTAGCTTAACTCACCAAAACCTGTCATTATCTGCCTTAACATGGTCTGAATGGCAACAGATGTAGTCTCACTTAAACCAGTATTTAAAATTCTACGAATTGGAATTCTGATGGTACTGACATAGGTTCTCACACCTGCTCGCTCAGAACGTGAAAACGTACGCCTAAAACCTCCACGTTCACTTTCATAAGTGACAGTGTTGTTTGGCGTCTGAGACCTTGACCGAGTTCTGCTAGCTATGCTATCTCTCTGCCGATATTCTCCAGGACGAACTCTTCTTACTTGAAGATCAAGGACTATGGTTGGAGGTCTCTGGCCTGATCCTGTAGATTCACCATTGCCAGTTGTATCTGAAGACCCAGCTCCTTGTGAGGAGTTTCTTGTTCCAGAAGCTGCAAAGAGACCTCTACTTAGCAAGTCAGGTCCACTTATTTGCTGTCTCAATGTCACATGGTGCCGGGTTCTAGAACTTCCCTCAGTCTCATTTACCAAAGGATGCTCAAAAGTCTGAGATGAGATACTATGATGAGATCTTCGTGGAATTTCACTCATTGGATGCAGAGGTGATCTACTTCTTTCAGCTCTTGCTCGGGTTCTCCGATGGTCTGGGCTCCTGCTTCTTGCCCTTCTCTGACCTCTGGTAGGTGGGGCTTCTCCTGTTAATGATTCAGTTGAATTTCGTTCTGATCTGGGTGGCCTTGCAGATGTTGACTCTGATCGAGGATTTTCTACTTGCCTTTGGCTGTTGTTATCCATACTGTCTCCACTAGAACGTCTTGCAGATGGCTCATTTTCATTTTCTGGATTTTGGCTCCCATTATTACGGTTAACATTGATCTCTAAACTGAATCTGAAATCACCACTGTTTGGATTAGTCCGGCTCACTGCTCTCCAAGATTGGTTTCCTCTTTGCCCACTTCTTGTCGTATTTCCAGTTTGTCTGACAGAGTTAAGCCAGTCTATTATAGAGTCACCATTAGACACATCATCTGAAGAGTCTCCACCTGTTTTTAAAAAAGGGAGGGGAGAAAGGGAGAAAAAGGAACTATTAAAATTAGGAAATCATATAAGAGTACTCAGAAACTTCGTATTAGAAAACAAGAACAAAGATTCTGAACACATTTCACATTTACAGATTTTTATAAACCATACTGCATTGATTTGCAAGTAAAAGCAGGTTTCCATTCCATTTTAAAAGAGCAAGATAATCGTAGAGAAATTTACAGAATTTTATTAAAAATGGAATTGGGAAGAAGTCTATTTTTAGCACTTCATCATATACGGAACCTAGCATATCACTGTGGACTGTCGGATGACATTTTTTCAGCCCACTGTCAAAACACTAATGTAATCAAGCAAGGTAAACACTAAGGTACAGGGCTAGCATTTTAGTTCAAATTACATTTTTGGTCAAATCTTCATTAGTCTACATTTCTTTAGGCTTTTTGACTTAAGTGCCTTGGATAATATGGGACATTTAAAAATACAAAACTGCTTTAGTCACTGCAAAAATATAAACAAGATTTACAAGTTTAAAAGTATTTGGATACTTCTTCATGTTACCAAGATTTTAAATGAACATGAAACTGGAGATCAGACCAAATAAATAGTCTGAACCTAGCACAGTACATACAATGGCACATTCAAGAACCTGTTACCGTAGCTTCTTATGTTAAATTCCCTATTCCACACTGAGGGAGAAACATCAGACCTGAGGTAAGAGCAAGATTTCTCAACAGTGGGACTATTTACATTTTGAGCCAGATAATTTTTTGTTGTAGGGGCTGTGCTGTGCATTTCAGGATGTTTAGCAGCATCCCTGACCTCCACCCGCTAGATGCCAATAGCAAAACCCCAGTCATGACAACTAAAAATGTCCCCAGACACTGCGAATGTCCCCTAGGGGGCAAAATTATACCCCATTGAGAACCACCAGTTTAGGGAATGCAATATGTCTTTCTGCTGGTGAGGAACCCATGTTTACAAGGAAGGAATAATTCAGCAGGTAGGGGGAAATTTCAATGGAGGTGGAAAATCAAGAAAAAACATCACTTAAAACTGGCCATTCCTCACTATGTCCCAATTAACTCAAAAAACCCAAAGGTGAAGCAGAAAAAAAAATGTTAACATTCTCACCAAATATCAAGAAAACAAGTTGTTTTTATGAGCAGTTACTTAGCACCAAATTAATTTGTGCCACAGCTAGATTATCTTTGGCTGACATTTATTGTTAGGAAGCTCCTTATCCATTCCATCCTCCACCCCTCCCCCCACCCCCAAGCAAGATTTACCTCTATTTTCATCTGAGTTTTGTGGTGGTGGACCCTCTTTAATTTGTTGTAGTCTTCTCAGCAACTCTTCCTCAGTACTTTCACCTAAAACAGTTTAAAGTGTGTGCCAAATTATAAATAAAAAACTGACTTATCCATCTGAGACGACAACCAAAGAGTAGGAACCTGGGTAAAATTCACCTATTTGAGAGCACAACAAATTTATATTTATTTACATTCATTTCCAGTTTACAAGATGCTTTTGCATACAATATCTCAATCTTTAAAACTGCAACTCTGGGAGGTAGATATCTGCATTTTAAAAACAAGGAAACTCAGACTGAGTGAGAGACCATGTGTTAATATATAGCAGGGTGAGAATGCCAACTTTGGCATTCTGACTCAAGTCTGGTACTGATGGCTCAAAAAGCACTCCCTCTCATAAGAGCCATGCTAACTAACACCTTACCTTTTAAAATTTAAGCAATCACTCAAAGGTTAATAGAATTAAATAGAAACAAGGAGGAAAGGAGATAACGAATTTTAACTAGAATCAAATGAGACCTAATCAGGCAAAATAACCAAACACAAAGTTCTGAATAATGGACTATCTTACCCAAGACTAGCTCTGGTTGATTATGATTGCGACATATACAGGCAATGAGAGATGAGAAAACAGAATAAGTCTGTCCTAAGAACTAAAGTTCCCATTAGCTCTTCCAGACTATTAATGTCTAGTAAGTTAAAGATAAATAACAAAAAGGCTGTTCAGCTCCACTCTCTTCAATTCACCTTGCTATAAATTCATAATATAATTCCTAACTAAAAAACCTGACATAGGATAATTCCAAATATGAGTGAACATAATCAGGTAGTAAGTACAACAGTGAATGTCATTCTATATCCCTTGTATTAAAATCATACTTCATAATGGCTAAAAAAACATTTTTTTAAAAACAGGTTTAAAAAAAAAAAGACCAGCAATTTACAAAAATAAATCCTTAAACTACACATTGCATACCTGGGGTGCCTAGCAAATTGTTATCCCTCATAAGCCTATAATCTTCTTCACTGAGGTTGTTTACAAATTGATAGAAAGCTTCTTCCCGATCCAATCGGTCCATCTGACTTCTGCGCTGTGCTGCAGACTGATCACCACTTCCTTTATCGTTAGAATCTGAGCTTTCCATCTTGATGAACAAGTGGAAAATTATCTAAAAGGAGAAAGGAGATCAATCTTGAAAACAGAAGTCAGTATGTATCCTATAGAGCAGTTTTAATTATGTGAAAATCCAGAATGCAGGTCAAGAAAAAACTCCTGAAAAGCAGTTATACTAGGAAAAGACTAGGTCAGGGGTTGGCCCATGGACCAAATTTAGCCCTGGTGCCTATTTTTTTCTCCTTGAGATCTAAGAATGATTTTTACACTTTTAATTGTTTTTTAAAGAGAATATTTTGTGATGTGTGAAAATTATATGAAATCCAAATTTCAGTGTTCATCAAGTTTTACTGTAATACAGCCATACACATTCATTTACATATTTTCTATGGCTGCTTTCATGCTATAATGGCAGAGTTGAGTAGTTGTGACAGAGACTGTATGTGGCACTCTCACTGTTTTGCACTGGCGATCTGTGCACTGTAAGTTGCAATGATGCAATTATAACTTGACAACATTTCAAGTGCTATGCTTATCACCACACTGTGACATTTTTTTAAGTTACCAATGCATACTCATCATATTAAATGAAGAGAAAGTGGACTTCAAATGTCACCCTTAAAGGCACACTTTAGTGTGGATTATTTTGTTATTAGATTAGATGGCAAAGATTATATTTATTATGACATAGCACTAAAACTGCTAAAATAATAAAATGTACATTAATACTATCAGACTAAAAATGTACATTAATATTATCAGACTAAGCACTTATCACAATATTCCCAATGCACAGGAAAACTATGGTCTGAAAAATTAGAAAATTTAAAACAAAATCTCATCACAAAATATTTCCTCACAAAAATAAAAAATGAGGCTTCAACCAGAGTAAGTTTCCAAGTGGCTCATTTGGTGGCTAAGCAAGGAAAGCAATTTATCGATGATGTGTTAAATTGTGTTTAACTGCAGAAGCTAAAGCAATGTGTCCACAGAAAATAAACTTAAGATTATTAGCCTTCTGATGAGAACAGTTGCTCAAAAAGTTGAGGATACTGGGATGTCAGTAATCAAGGGAGCAAATGATTTTGATTGGTTTTCCTTGGTTCTTGATGGTGACAAATGTAAATGACACTATTCAGTTGTTTATTCAAGGACTCAAGTGTTGATTATTTGAGGAGTCTTGAAGTAATTACAGAAGTAGCCTCATGAATAGTTTGTATGAAACAACTACAGGTGAAAGATGAGAAACTAATTTAGCACAACCTAAAGTGGAATCTGCTAAGATGTGTTATAACTGAAACGGTGGTTAAAAAAAAAAATGTGTAGAACAGAAAAAGACCTAGTTGGACAAATTTACAATGCCTGTGAAAATGTAAGGTGTTTAAAGTCTATGGTTATTCATTATATAGTAGTTATAGGTAGTTTGTAGAAAATATTTGAATCTATCAATATTATTGAACCAGTAGTATCAATGGTGAACTTCACTATTGTGGTAGTAAACATAAGTCAGTGCCATGAATTTTTGTCAGAAATAGAAGCTGAATATCCTGACTTTTGCTCTACCACTTGCTCATTTTGATGGCTTAGCACTGGTAAAGTTTTCATGTGATTTGTTGTACCCAGGTCCAAGACTGGATTTGTTTCTGAATGAAAGGAACTACTCTCAATTACTACTACCAAACAAGGAATGCCTTGGGAAAATTAGCTTTTTCTGAAGACTTCATAATGCTTCCGAATGAATTCAACCTAAAATTACAGTGCATATAATATGCAAAATTGATACTAAAGTCATTTCAACAATAACACTGGAATCACAATGTCAAGCTGCTTTATGCACTTCTTGTGCTATCAAAGAAATGAGAGCTCCATTACTATAGAAATCTGTAGCAGGTACATTTTCTGAGCACAAACTACAATTCCAGAAGTGTTTTTGGACCTCAATGCAAATACAAAGGAAATTTCCGTATTTCAAAATCCATTTAACTGTGTGACTGAGGAGCTTCCACCTAACCTTAGATTGAAAGGGATGACTTTGCAGTCTAATGACATGCTTGCTAAAAGGTTAAATGTGAAGAGAAGAATCTAATCAAAAATTCTACAAATACCTTCCAAGGGGTGAATATACTTCATTAAAATTATATGTTTGTGTATTGATTATACAGCAAGACCTACCTATATGTGTGAAAAGACATTTTCAAAGATGAAATATATAAAATCTCACTTCAAGTCAGAAAACACTAAATGAACATCTGCAAATGATTTTGATGATAAGGAATATGTTTAACCCAATTAAGCAAAATGTTACCCACCTCCAGTAAAATACCATTATTCTCATTAGTAGACCTGTATTACAAAACACTGTAGTCAATTATTATTACATTTTGAGTTTTATCAAGAAAAAGTTTGTGGAAATTTGGCTTCTTTTTATATAAATATGTAATATGCTCAATTTTGATAAGCAAAGTGAAAAAAATTTACTGTCTGCCCTTTTACAGGAAAAGTTCGCCAACCCCTGCTCTAGATAGTACATAAAACTAGTGAAAACCTCTTAATTGTCATTCACTACTTGTACAGCCTTAGGAAATTACTATATTGGCAGATTTCCACATACTCGTTAACCACTCTAGTGAAAAAACAATGGCAGTAAACAATCTAAAATAAGGGAAGACTCCAAACAAAAAAATTTCATTCTCTAATTCTTTTCCTTCCAACCCCAGATTAACCTTAAACTCACAGTGACAAAATAAAAGTTAATTTCATAAACATGAAAATCTGATTTGTGGAAAAAAGGTAATCTACGTTGGTACTAGGATTTAATCCCACACACAACACATGAAGTACCTGGATGTTTATAAGTCAACACTGGAGAAAAATAAAAACAAACTGTCTTTCAGATATAAAAAGCAAAGAAGCCTCTGTACCTGTTTGATGAATCTAAACAAATTTTAGCCTATACATGGGCACATCTAGCTCTCCATTGTTTTTCTTAGATCATTATTTTTAGAACTAGTCTATCATTGTTTAAACAAGATGAGTATGTCAAGGAAGGGGAAGGAGACCTCAATATTTTTGGAGTGTCCTAATCTCATAACTAAGATTCCTTAATTTTGGTAAGACTAAACTATATACATTTCTGAAAGATGCTGTTTTCATAATAACTTGAAACTTTAAGAAGACTAGATGTCAATAGCTTAAACAAAACACTAATAAAAGTTATATGGGCCAGGCAATGAAAATAACAAACAAAAGGAAGCCAAGATTTTCCATATGCACCTAAGTAACAACTTAGCATTGGTAATAGTACACAGCTAATTTTTTAAAATACAGAGAAGCATAAAGGAAAAAGTTTAGCTATAATTTCTCAAACCAAAGAAAACCATGTTTGGCTAATATTAAGCAGTTAATATTCTGAACACTAATAACATGAAAGCACAAAGTCCACTTGGGAAGAATCAGTAAATAGTTTGAAAATAATTCCTAAAAAAATACAACTCAGTAGGGTTGAAAGCCTTGAAAAATGTAAAGCTTTCAAAGAAGGCAAAAACATCTGATAAGTTCTGACATTTGAAGGACATGAACCAAAGATAACAGAAAACTCACATACCAAGGACTGTTACAAGAATGGCACAAAGTCTTAAGAATAGCACCAGGGAGG